>NC_046657.1:83515676-83554616 GCF_010883055.1 Belonocnema kinseyi
GACGTCATTGCCTCTGTAAGTGCTTATTTTGAGGAACTTCCGAAAAAGCACTTTTCTGAAGGATTAAAAAAACTTGAAAAGCGATTGACCAAGTGTATAGAGATCCAAGGAGATTATGTTGAAAAATAAAAAAAATTTACACAAAAAAAATTGTTTTTATACTTCATTCTAAGGACTTATTGAACTACCCTCGTATCTTTGCCCTGGGAATCTGAGATGAAAATGTATAATGTGTTGACGGTGGCTGAGGGGTTGGCGCCAGCTATGAAGTTGGCCTATGATAATTGCAAAATCGTTAGTTATGTAACAGTTTACATCTTCTAAGCGAAAGAAAAGTGAAAAAACTGCTTTTAGATGTAAAAATCGGCTATTTTATCCATTTTACAATGATGTATTATCGCCTATCAGGGTATTTGGATTTTGCTTTATTATTCATAATTATTCTAATCGAATGTACAGAAAAAAATGGTCGACAAAAATTAATTTAAAAATAAAATGATTAAATTATCTTTTTTTAAACATATTTCATCATTATATTTTTAATAAATGAATAATACTTATTACTTTTATTTATCTATTACTTATCTACATTGAACTGTTGCCTTTCACATAATTGAAAAAAGACGTTTATAAATATTATTTCTAAAAAATATAATAATCAAATATTTTTATGACAATTGTTTTCAATGTTTATAGTTCCCAAAACTATTATTCGGATTTAAAAGAACAGTGATTGAACAAATTTGCAATTGTTGTTATTTTAAATTCAAAAGGTCATTTTGGAAACTTTAATTTATTTATTAAAAATACATTTTGGTTATAAAAATATTTTATCATTTTGGTTTAAATAATTAAGTAATAATTATAAAAAATAAAAATTGTTTAAACACAGGAATTTTCTTAAAACAATTCAAAACCTCTTTTTATCAATATTATTTATTAAAAATTAAATAATCAAATATTTTTATTTAAAAAATGAAGTGCATTTAAATACAGAATTAGTTTATTTAAATATTTGAAAATCCGAAATGAATTTAAATAAATATCATATAATATAACTAAAAACATTATAAAATTTAGATTATTTCTTTTTCGAAATTAAAAAATTACACAAATAATTATGTGTGATTTAATTGCGAATGGATAATAATTTTTTGTAGACACAAATGTATTGGGATTTAAAATCAGTGAATTTTACGATTTTCACAGACTATTTGTAATTCAAAAGATTAAAAAGATCTTGATGATTATTATCTTTTACCCAGAAATTTCATAAAATTAATTTTATTTCACAAAGGTTTTGTTTTTCATACTTTCGCCTTGCATTATTTGAATTCTAGGGCAACTGCATAGCTGGTGCCGCCACACAGCCACCGTCAACTCTCATGAAGGAGAGTCTACAACAGGATTTGAGTGTGACGTGCAACTCGGATATCGACAATTTATAATTTAATTTTGATAGTCGATAAGGAAGAATTTAACGTTATCTATACCGCGGTAAATTTAAAATGTTTTTCATTCCTTTTCTATATTGTTCACTATTCGAGTTCGTTGCTGTCTTAGAACATAAGTTGTTCCCCTGGAAATAAATACAAAGGAAAAACAAAGGGTTCACACAAATAAAACACTTGTTAATTTCACTTTTGGGAACACTGGTTGTATTTCGCTTGCACAAGTTAGATTGCAATGAATTAAATTTCGACGAGTCACAATTTCACATGTTATCCGTATTTTGAGTCACACACTCACATTTTTTAAATGACGAACCACAATTTGTTTTATTATTTTATTATTTGTCTCTTTTTTATATTCTCGATATTTAGTTTTTAAAGATCACAATAATAATTGAAACAATATGGAAATGCGAGTTTAAACTCAAGATGGTTTTTCCGGAGGTCCGAAATCGATTTCTTACCAGAGAGAAAAATCTACGTTTGTCGAAAAAACGGCGCGGAGATGGTTTTATATGGCTAGGCCACGCCTAGGAAAAATTGGGTTAGCCTATCATAGATTCTAAAATTGAATTTAGTACAGAACTAAGCCAATCGCAATTTAGGAAAGAAAGTTTGCCCACGCCCTTATTACGCAAGAAAACCAGTTTAAAATGGTTCTGTATGGGAGGGGATAATAGCGTAGAAAAGAAGAGTTTCCAGGAAAAACGATAAAAATTGTATTTGGACCACCCTTTGTCAAGTGTTTTTGAAAGGCAATTAGGGAGGTCAATTTTGGCTTGACATTGGCTTGGAGATGTCGATTTTTTGGGGCGTAAGTGAAGACGTTACCTAAGTCATAAATTTTGGAATATGAGCACTGGGGTCAGTTATCTGATGACTCGATTTCCTGCTGTTGATTACATGTGTTTTGTAGACAATAGGACGTTTTTTTGTTCCTTCGATTTATGAGAAAGTGCCTGGGGCCTTCATAAAAAATGCCATAAAAATGGGGTTCAAGTTACTTTTTATAGCTTAGGGTCTTAGGAAAATGGTCCTTCCAACTTTGCGTGCTTGTATCTTAATATATTCAGAAGTCCTGTGATTTATATTTATTTAAGTGTTTACTTAAAGAGATCAAAACCAAAAAAAAAAAGGAAAGAGGCAATTTACCATTTTGGGAATTTGGCTTCTAAGTTTTCACACATCTGGAAATTTATTTCGTGTGAATTTGATTTTAATGCCTTTTCTATTTTTGGTAAAAGGTTTTTCTTTTATTTAGGCATAAAGTGTCCTTGCGAACATAAATATTTATGATTATGGGATCCTCTTTTGCTTTCTTTTCCAATTTATGCTTTATTTGTTTCATTTATTCATTGTGTTTTCATTTCACTATTTTCATACCGTTATTTCGTATTTTTGGTGTTTCGGGTTTCATTTCCAGTCCTACGCGATCGGCTTGATTTGAATATTCGGCTATTATTTTCTTATCGGTTCTGATCCTAAAGTTTTAATTTCAATTTAGCGCTTTTAGAACTTTTAAATATTACCGGTAAAGTAAGTCCCTATTTGACTTGAGCACGTATGCTTAAAGCCGCTAGATGGCGCATGCATTCACTAAGTAGGCTTTAGCCCTACGTCACACCATCCCCCTTTTTTAAAAAGTTGTTACGCAGGAACAAGTTTTTCAATTATTTTATGTAGGCTTAGTTTACAGAAAAAAGAAAATAATTCTTTCTTTTTTTCTAGATACTTTAGTCAAATTTGAAAGAATTCTAATTTAATTTGAATATATGGTGTTCTAACGTAGACCGTGCTGTCACCTGTTTCTAATGTGAGTTTTTGAATTTTGCCTCTATGCCATGGTCGGTACGATGCGTTATCTGGGGTCGGTATTGCAGACATTTGTCTTGCCTTTTCGTTCATGACCTAGTTTGTAGCTCGGGTCAGTGACCTCGATCTTCGAAATGTAGGTCAATAATGCTGTGCCGGTTTGGACTACATTAAATTACTTTGTGTTGTGACAGGTGAATTTTCGTAGATTTTTTTAGCGTGAGAGAGTGAGGATTATCTAAATACATGTCTTGCTGAATGTGAGGTTATGCACACTATAATATTTAATGATTTTTTGTTTGATTTCCTCTTATATTACTATTTGTTTCGGTCTAATTAAATGTAGTTTCCTAGTTTTAATAATGTATGTATAACAGACCTGAGGTTATAGGTCCTGTCGAGTATTTGCAATTCGAATATTCAAACATTAATTCTACCACTCAGAATAATAAAACTACCAACAGAAATTGGTGCAATTTAACTATGATTGTAGGGTGAGTGTCACTTGCATACTAGAAGTTCCAACCAATCTTGTAATTCTACCACTTTTAGACTGACAATAAAGCAAGCCTTTGTAAAAGTACAGCTTTTGCTTGTGAATCTGTGACTTTCAGCGTAGGTAATAAATGGACCAACTTTCAGAGTATTGAATTTGTTGACGCTGGTAAAAGTACAGAAACTGCTAAAAATTCCTTTTTCTAACGTAATCTCACGTCTTTAAATTTGATAATTCACAATGCGACGTACTTGTACGGCTCTGAACGTACACTGTTAAAAATAATATTAAATCTAATATACCCATGTGTATTAAAATTTTTATATCAAGTATATGAAATTGTCATTAAAGGCGACTATATTAAATTTCATATATATTCATGTTAATCACTTAAAAGAAAAATCAGATAATTGCATTTTTCACAAATTCAAAGTAAGTTTAGCAGTAATTTTAGATTGTAAATAATAAAACAGGATACCTTCTTTCTGTTGATCAGAAATAGAATTGGATTTCAAGTCCAAAGGTTGAACTAAGCAAATAAATAATAGACCAAACCTACAACTAATTGTCTTCGCCTTAAATTTTGACCATTTAGAGCGAAATTAGGAAAAATTTTTTACCCGTACATTGCACTTTCATAATAAATAACAATTCAATCAACGAATTCTAGATTATTCATTTAATCGACAATATTTGACAAGATTTAAAGAAATTAAAGCACGTTGAGTTTTCACGCACATTGCTATACTGACCTGTATATTAAATTTAATACACATGTGTATCAAACTCACTACACCAATGTATGTTACATTTCAGTAGCGGTAGTGCATATTTTCTTCACTTGCATGTATATTAAACCTCGTACAGATTTTTCTAACAGTGTAGTATAAGTACAAGTAATTGTAAAGTTTTAAAGTTGTGGAAAATAATTAAAACTTGTAAAAATAAAATTATGTGTAAAAGCGCCGTCTTTCAAAACGGTATAAATGATGGAAAAATTTCTTTGCAAAAATTGAAAAAAAATGTTACACAAGAAATTTTTTTTTTTAATTAAAAAACTGCTTTTTATTCCTTATTTAAACGGGAAATTTACAATTTCTAGTCAAATTACCATTTTTCACATTTCTCATGCAGATTCTGAAGCTAACAAGTTGAATAAATCTGGAATGTTATTGGTTAGAAAACCATCACCTCAAAATTCATAATGCATTTGTAATTTTATACAATCTGTGTAGAAACTTAAATAACCTAAAAGTTAATTTCCATACTGAAAGTGGATATTCATCATTGTCGATGAAAACGTTACTTTGGGAGCATCAAAAATTTTTGTTATTTTTAGGTTTGGGAACAAGGAATAACATTTTATTCGATGAGAACAATTCATCAAGCTTGAAAAATAAAAGAAATGAGATTATTTTAATTTTACAACCGAAAAGGTGAAATAATTTTCTTTTCTATTTTTAAAATAATAAAAAGGAATTCTAATCTCATTTCTTGGAGCTTGATTTATTGTTCGACCGTATTATTTTTTTTCTTATTTTGATTATATTTTTGGACATCTTTCCCACAGTTTCTTTCAATAGGTACATAAATTGTTTTTATAGATAAAATACAGAATTCGTTTATGACAACCATTCGCACGCAGCACACACACACATACGCATACATGAAGAGTTTTTTTTTTGTTTTTTCAGAGGACACTGGCAGAAACACAATTCAAGGTATGAGCGAATTTCACCGTTCTTACCCTTTCAGTGAAGTTAATTTGCCAAACACCCTGTTTTTTATGTTTCTTTCCTAAGAACTTGTTTTTCTTAGATTTTTGTTTTCGTCAAATGTCCATTTGTTCGTCCGCTTCCATTTCAACTTCGAAGAACTCATCGTCGTCAGCTACTTGGGGAATGTAGGCAGCATCACGAAGGAAGTCTAAGGTTTTTTCTACCGTGAAGGAGCCTCCCAGGTAATAGGTGAGGGTACCTTCTGGAAGTCCTCCTATCATCCCATCGTATAATGCGGCTGCATCATAAAGGCTGCTGGTCGATTTGTTGAACCGTCGAACGGGACCAGCTTCCCAGGTTCGCCATCGCCCACCAGGACGTTCTCCCAAAATGCGACATTGAAAAAACATGATGGTGGTGGTCCCTCACCTTCCTTGGTCATCTCCGAAGCAAGGACATGGTAAGCTCTTATTGCATCTACACTGGTTATATATTCCAGTTTGATGAATCGTGAAGTTTTCAAAAATTTTTCGAACCCAATAGCAGCCTGAGAACATTCGACACATGCTCCCAGATGTTCGAAGGAAAAGCACTCATTACTACACAAGGGACATTTTTTTGGTAAAAAGAGACTTCTTTCCACTGCTACGTGGATTTCTAAGGGAAGAAACCGTCTCCTCAGGGATCCTCTAGTTGTCTGTCAGTTATGGCAATGCCATTCTGCCGCGTTGCCCTGGTTCACATAAACAAGGCCATGAGCATGCACATAGTGCGATTCCGGTCCGAAGAGTTCATCATCTTCGAAGGAAATAGTAGTTGACAGCCACTCTAGATGAGCTGCGTCCAGAGTTGGTAAGATTTCAGCATTTATTCTCGGTAGTATCAAATGTCCTCTCCTTTCCTCTTCTATCCGTAGGTTGTCAAATATTTCGTTGAGTCCGGCCATTTCGAGGAACTGAATTTGAATTAACTTTTTATTCTGCTTTGAAAACGTGTAGAGATGACTTCCTTTTGGGGTTGTCTTCTTAATAATGAGGATGGATCCTTTGAGTTGTAGTCTTGAAGGCTGCTGATTTCGTGAAAGGGTGGATGGATTTTTGCGCGTGCATTTTCTTCCTTGAGGAAAGGGGACTTTCTGGTCCTTTTCCCCTGTTTCAAATTTCCGAGTAGTGACTGACAAAATGGAATAATCTCCCCGCCACTGGTACTGTCTTTCGATACTCTTCTCCTCTCCTGGAATTCTCTCTCTCTTTTATCTCTCTCACTCTATCTTGCCTATTTCTATTAGAATTTGCAGGCCCGATGAATTATTTTGACCAGTCTGAATTTTGAGTTTACATTAAATAAATTTACATTATTTTATAATAATTTGTTATAAATTTTGAATGAATTTTCTTTTTGTTTGTTTCTTATAATTAGAGAGTAATACAATTTTCCTTAAATTTAAAATTTGGAATAAAGGGTAAAAAGAGAATTTTTAGTATTTTTTGAAGAGAGAGTAATAAACTAAAAATTTTGAAGAAAAGGATTAAAATTTTGAACATCGTAAAATGAAGAAAATTCTTAACACTTTTTTGAAGAGAAGTAATGAAATTAAAATTGTTGAAAAAGATTAAAATCTTGAATGTTCGTGAAAAGATAGAACTTTTTAACACTTTTAGAAAAGGAATATTAGACTTGGAAATTTTTTTTTTTTTTTTTTTGAGTGAGAAATAATAAAATTTTTAATAATAAATGTGGTAGAAATTTTCAACAACTTTTGGAAATAAAATAAAATTTTGAATTTTTGAAGAAAAAATAATAGGAATAAGAATTTTGAAATAATAAAAATCGGAAATTAGCTTTTAGAATAATGAAACTAGTAGAATTCCATTAAATTACATTAGGGTGCTTTTTGAACTTATTTTTATATTTTTATATAATTAGGTCCACTTAAAATCTCAAAAAAAAAATTGACATTGTTCCAAAAGTTTAAATCTCAAAAGACAGATCCAGATAATTCGCAGTCTTTTACAATAAGTTTTCAGTCCTTTGTTCTCAAAGTAGTAGTTGCCAATATTAATTTATTTACTTGGACCCATTTTGTCCTCGTCAGCGATATTCTAATTAGTGCATTAGTATTTCCGACAAGTTTTTCTATTATATAAGGACCAGTATAATGTTGATCCAGTTTTGAATTTCTGGGTTCATTAATTAAATTTACAGAATCTCCATTTTTAAAATTCTTTGTGTTCGCTTTTTCGTCGTAGTATTTTTTACTCCTATTTTTCGCTTTTTCTAATCTCTCAAAGGCAAGGGATTGGACATCTACTAATTTTTGAAATAAACTCCTAAGATATTGAATAAAAGTTGGTGGAGGTGCATTTTCCGTAAAACTGTTTGAGAAGTTTGCTTCTCTCTCAACAACTAGGTTGGACGGTGCAAAACCGGTTGATTCGTGGATTTGCGTATTATACGAAAATATTGCATAACGAAGCCACAAATCCCAATTTTGTTTATTTCCAAATTGTCTGAGATACTCAACAAGTGTATGGTGACTTCTTTCGAGTGATCCGAGAGATTGCGGGTGGAAGGCAGTAGATTGGATTTGTTTGATCTTAAATATTTTGCAAAATACGTTCATGATTTTGCTCGTAAACTGGGTTCCTTGATCGGTATGAATTGGTTTTGGGTAACCATATCGAGAAATGAATTGTTCCGCCAATGCATGCGCAACGTGCACTGCATCCATTTTCTGAAGTGGTATGGCATCAGAAGATTTTGAAAAATTATCCTGAATCGTGAGGATATATTTGTTACCTCGAACGGTATTTGGTAACGGTCCCACTATATCGAACTGAATTTTCTGAAATGGTTCCTTTGGCGTATCGTTAATTTGCATAGGTTGGCGTGTTTTTATCTGAATTTATTTATTTAATTGACAACTTTTACAAAGTTTGAGTTAATTTTGTATATCAATTTTCATTTTCTTCCAATAATATTTTTCCCTGATTCGCCAACAGGTTTTAGATATTCCCTTGTGTCCCCCTACAGTGGACTCATGGAATTCTCTTATAATTCCTTCGCGATCTGACCTTTTTGGGAATATAATTTCGCCAGAACAGACCTTGATTCGGATTCCGCTTTTTGCGAAATTTTGTCTCAAAATCTGTTCAGTTGTGTGCCAAGATAAGTCATCGAGACCATTTCCTATACTTGATATTTTTATTTTGTATACTTTTAATGTTTCCATACCTTTTTTCGGGGCTTGAATACCTCTAGAAAAAATATTTATAAATTTTTTATCATTGTCTTTATTTTTTACTACAATATTCAAGATATAACGTCCGCCTACGTTAAACACAGTCGTCTCACCAAGGACGAGTTTCTGAGCTTTTAAATTATTTTCGACTATTATCTTATTTTTTATTAACTCCTGACTGATGGGAGAATTTAGGTTACAATCTACCGAGATAAAGTGGGCTGCATATCCATTTCCTATAAAAATTTTATCTTTACTATATTCCAAGCATCCATCTATTACAACAAATACATTTTTAAACATTTGGATTTCACTGTCCGTTTCTGATTCTGTCTCCATATTTTCACATTTCGAGAGTACGCTACCTTCGTCGGGACGAGGTCAAAATTTTCCTCGTCTTCCATGCTACCGGTACTCTCCTGCCTCATCCCACTCGGAGTTAGCTGTGAAATGGTACACAATTTGCCTACCGTATCTTTTGGGTTCGCTAAATCTGGTAAAGCCACTGGAGAGCAAGTTCTAGACCTGGTCTCCAGTGCAGTGGTAGCGCAATTTAATTGCACGGATCCACGAAATGTAAATTCACTTTCCAGAGGCACAGAGTTCACTGAATCATGGCCATTCAATGGCTGTGGTGCACGCACCGTTACGGGGGTCCTTAGACGAGCCCTCAGCAGCTACCTTGTCGTGTTTGGTACGAGTGCAGCGCTGTACCTGAGATGCTTTAGTTTCGTCATCCTTATCTGATGCGGTTTCATACATACTACTATCAGATCGATCTAAATCTATTGACACACAGTCTTTCCAACCAATATAACCACTGCCAGGGGCTTCTAACCCTCTCCCGAGGAAGACGTACTCTATCATACTTTCAATTTTTTCTCTTTATTCCTCGCACTCAGTCGGCTTGGTGCTCGAATCCGGCGCCTCGCTGTCTAGTCCTTGGGTCATGACTACCAAGACCTGACCCGAAGGCACGGGAGGGGGAAGACCGTGCTCGACCTCGCACGTGGTGTCTGAGCTATAAGGGTTCCGAGACAGCGCGTCGGCATTGCAATTTATTTTTCCGGGTTTGTACACTATTTCATAATCGTACGAGCTTAATTTTATTTTCCAACGTGCCAGCCTGGAAGCCGGTTCTTTTAAATTATGTAGCCACACTAAAGGTCGGTGGTCCATACAAATAAGGTCTTAAATGCATTAATGCAAAAACTATGGCTAATAATTCCTTCTCGGTGGTTGAATAGTTTACTTCCGCATTATTCAAACAACGGGAAGCGAATGAAATAGGTAACTCCTCTCTAATTTTCCCCTGACTCAAAACAGCAACTAATGCGTAATTTAATGCATTGGTAGTGACTAAAAATTCTAAGGTGAAATCTGGGTATTGTGAAATTGGTTCAGTGCAAATTATATCTCTTAAAGTTTCAAAAGCTAGTTGTTGAGCCGAGGTCCAGTTAAAAGGAACGTTTTTCTTAGTAAGTTTAATCAAAGGTTTCGTTATTTTTGCAAAATCTTGGATGAATCTACGATAGTATCCAATGAGTCCCAAAAATTGTTTAATATTTTTTACTCGTTTTGGAATTGGAAAATTTTTCACGGTTCTTATTTTCCTCGGGTCTGGTTTTACACCATTTCTAGTTATAATATGACCTAAATAAGTTATTTCTTGTTTTAAGAATTGACATTTATCGGGTTGGAGGGTTAATCCAGCAGTTTGGAGTCATCCTAATAAGGGACTCAATTTTCAATGATGGTCCTGTAAGGATTTGGCATAAATAACTATATCGTCCATGTAGACAAATAGTTCTATACCTTGTAAACCAGTCAACACACGGTCCATAAAACGTTGAAATGTGGCAGGTGCATTTTTCAGTCCAAAAGGCATTCGAGTAAACTCTAAATGTGCGAATGGAGTAGAAAATGCTGTTTTCTCTCGTGAATCGGAGTCTAATGGAATTTGATGAAATCCAGACGCGAGATCAAGAATTGAGAAATAATTTGCACCACCGAGTTGTTCCAATTTTGGGGCGCTGAATTCAAATTCGGTATCAAAAATCATCCATCACGTTATGATTGAGCCATAACCTCAAAAAATGCCGAAAAATCATGCACTGAGGGAAATAAATCTCAAAATAATGCCAGTAATGCAAATTTTCACTTCAAAAACATGTCGACAACTGTGAAGGATCAACCCTTGCCTGATATCAACTTATTTAACATAACTTTACTCAACAGAACCTGACCCCATCTTACCTGAATTAACAGAAATTTATTGAACTTCACGTAAAGCTCTGGAAGCATTTTTTCCCTATGTAACCTAGCCTAACCTAACCTAACCTCACGAAACACAATTAAACTGATTGTGTTGTCCCGTTGTGTTTGCGGTACCCTTTTATTCAGCTTCGGCTTAACCTACATAGAGGTTTAACCTATCCTAACCTAGAAAAACCCGACCTAACCTAACCGATTACGCTGGCAACCCAGCTCTTGCGTACTTTCATATTTTGACATTAATAGCAGTAAATGTCTGGAGTTTCGTAACCGCTTGTTGCTAGCATGATTCGCCTGTGTCTGTAACCAGGGCACCTCCACGTGTTGACGTTGGGCAACGAATCCACATTGGCTGAGTCCCTGGGTAAACGGCGTGGATGCCGTCATATCAGACACAGGTAAAAAGTGTATTACGATGCAGGGAAAAACCCCAGTATCGGCGTCTGGTCAGAGTGGGAAAGCGGGTTCTCCGACGTCGTCATCATGCAACCATAGCTCTTCATTAATGAATCACTTCGTTGGTGTAGAGTCTCATGCTTCAAGGAAAAAAACCGCGAGCATTTCTCAATCACATGCCTGCAAGAATAGCTCAGATTCATTCTGTTACATTGCTGCATCAAGAAACAAAATGGGTTCCTCACGTCATTTGAAATTCCTGCAGACTTATGTTGTATCGTCTAAAAAATTCAAACAACGAAAAGTACCGCAAGTACTCTACACCAACCACATGGAAAAACCCGTTATTGCGAAGGACTGCTACTTTTGCATGAATTCCGTCAAAGGTTTCAACGCCACAAATAAAAATAACATTTCGTACATTAATGTGTGCACAGTCACAAGAGCAATTGAAATCAATAAAGATGCACGCCAGACTGATTTAAGCGCTTTAGAAGATAATAGAATGGAAGTTGAAAGTCAACGTCATGGAGGCGGTAGTGAAACCAGTGATCGAACAGAAAATAGTTCTGATGATTCCGATGAAAATGACGAAAAAGATGACGAATATGGCGTGCATAAAATGAAATTGAAGGTTCCAATATTAGTGTCGCAACTAGAACTGAATGATTTTATTAGAGATCTTGGATTACCGAAAGACGGCGCTGAATTTTCCGCTTCATTTTTAAAAAGAAGAAATCTTCTAGAGCCAAAGCCAAAAGTTGCATTCTATCGCGACAGGGACAAAGAATTCAGATAGTTTTTTTGTTAAAGTTGATCCAGAAAAAATTTTACTGCCACCCCTCCACATAAAGCTTGGGCTCATGAAGCAATTTGTCAAGGCGTTAGGCAAAGATGGACAATGCTATAAATATATATCCCTTAAATTCCCTAATGTTTCAGACGCTAAATTAAAAGGAGTCTTTGATGGACCACAGATTCGAATATTGACAAGAGATACTAATTTCGTGAGCCACATGACGAAAATTGAAATGGACGCTTGGGAAAGTTTTAAAGCAGTAAACGAAAATTTCCTCGGTAATAAAAAACGTCCAGACTACGAGAATATTGTTGCGAAAATGATATGAAAATACAAAAAGTTAGGCTGCTTGATGAATTAAACACTTCACTTTCTAGATTCCCATCTGGCTAAGTTTCCAGAAAATGTTGGTGATTTCAGCGAAGAACAAGGGGAACGTTTTCATTAAGACATGAAAGTGATGGAACAACGATATCAGGGTAGATGGGACGAGGTCATGATGGCTGATTTTTGCTGGATGTTGATAAGAGAGACGAATGTAGGTCTTAAACGTAAGCGTAACCCTTTGCATCGTTCCTTCGAAGAAAGAAGGACACTTTATAGCAGGGAGAACATAGACTGAAGTTAGTCTATAAATCAATTTAATTACGATAAAAAGCAAGATAAAATGTAAACACGAAAGATAGTATAAATATATCCCTTAAGTCTAAGAAAAGCAGAGAGAAAAAAATTTTGAATAAAACTATTATTCATTTGCATGCTTAAGTTACATTTCTACATTTTGATTGATACAAACATTGTCAGGTTAATTGAAATGGGGTCAATTCTACTTGTAGTTCTAATTTTCTTCAAATGAGTAATGTGCCTCTAAATTTTAAACCACCCGTAGTACAATGAAATGAATTTTATTGTGTTACAAGGGGAACACTTAAGTTAAGTTGTGTTGCGTTAAGCAAAATTTCGTTAGGTTCTGTTAATTTAGATTCATTTGCAGGTTAAGATCGAGTTAACCTATTAAATATAGCACACATTTAAGACTGAGAACCGTTAGCTTACATAGCTGCACGTATGGTTGAATTTCATTCGGCTAGGTTAAGTTAGGTCAGGTTTTGTTAGGTTAGGATAGGTTAAACCTCTATGTAGGTTAAGTCGGAGCTGAATGAAACGGTAACGCAAACACAACGGGACGACACAATGAGTTTAATTTTGTTACGTGAAGTTAAGTTAGGTTAGGTTATATTAGATTAGGTCAGGTTTTTTAGGTTAGGATAGGTTTGACCTCTTTGCAGGTTAAGCCCAAGCTGATTCAAACGGTACCGCAAACACAACGGCACAACACAATCAGTTTAATTGTGTTTCGTGAGGTTAGGTTAGGTTAGGCTAGGTTAGATTTATTACTAGGTTAGGCTCGAGTTGACCCATTCGATGTAGCACACATTTGCTACTGGGAAAATATACTTCCATAGCTTTACGTGTAGTTCAATAAATTTCTGTTAATTCAGGTTAGGTGAGGTCAGGTTCTGTTGGGTAAAGTTATGTCAAATAAGTTGATATCAGGCAAGGGTTGATGCTTCATAGTTATCGACATGTTTTTGAAGTGAAAATTTGCATCACTGGCATTATTTTGAAATTTATTTTCCTCAGTGCATGGTTTTTCGTCATTTTTTGAGGTTATAGCTCAACCATAACGTGATGGGTGATTTTTGTTACCGAATTTGAATTCAGCGCCCCAATATCCATAAGAATACGTGTGTCTTCTTACCAGATCTGCACACTTTTTTTGTGTGGCTGTCTAATATATAATACGTTCCCTAAAAACTATCCCAAAGTCATCAATACCCTCCCCGCGTCATCAAAAACGTTTAAAAGGTTGGAAAACTACCCTTCCACGTGACCGTATGCGTTTGGAGTTATAAATTATTTGTGCATTGTTCAAGTTTGTTTTCCAACTGTTAAAACGTTTTTGATTACGACGGGAGGTTATGCATGACGTAGGGTTAGTTTTTGGGTAACGTATTACATATTATCGGAGAGCAAAAAAATGATTTAAAAAATATCGACTAACAGTGTTTTCTAAGTTTTATTATATTTCATGCTTTTTTCATACATAAATTTGTTCTACTGCATAGGTTCACGTGGAAGGGTAGTTTCGGAGGAAGTTATAATGAGAGAGAAATTTTCAAGTTTCATGTTATTAATTTTGAGTCCTATATCATCTTTATATTGTTCAAGGTGGTTTTATAACTTTTAAAACGTTTTTGATCACGAGACGTAAGTATGTATGACTTAGGAGTAGTTTTTGGGGAACGTATTATATATTATCAGAGAGCAAAAAAGGAAAAAAATATCATCTAACAGTTTCTTCTAAGTTTGATTATTTTTAAGGCTTTTTTCATACATATAAATGTTCTGATGCATACGTTCACGTGGAAGGGTAGTTTTGGCGAAATTATAAAGAGGGCGAAACTTTCAAGTGTCATATGATTAGTTTGAAGCCCTGATACATGTTTACGTTGATGAAGATAGTTTTCTTATTTTGAAAACGTTTTTGGTCACAGGGGGTAATTGTGTAAGACTTTGGGGGTAGTTTTTTTAAGAAATGTAATATATGTCATCATAGAGCAAATTTTTTTTTTTAATCTCCACTTATCATTCATCGCATTATAATCGTTTTTAGTGAGTTTTCGTAGGTGGTGGCGCTAAGTGGACGTCCTGCTAGCGCCGCCACCCTTTTCTCCGAAGTGGAAACAGAAAAAAAATTTTTTTAGCATAAAATTAGCAAAAAAAAAGCAAAAAAATATGGCGTATTCCATTTTATAATTTACCTTTGTGGCGGCGCTGAGTGGACGGACCTAGAAGAATGTTAATTTTTCATTTATTGTAAGAGTTTAGTTTTTGACTGTCATCTCATAGTAAAGTTATTTTTGCGCAAATCAAATATAGCCTTAACGGCTGTTTCATACGTCTGGCTTCTATAAATATAATGATCAGTATTAATTTGACTAATCTTCTTTATAGTTTATAAGATGACACAGGAATTCGATAAAGTTAACGAGAATTTCACATGAATTTTATACAATTCAGAATAAGTTCATAAGAATCCAAAACAACATCAGGCGAATTTAAAATTATTGTAATTAAATTCAGCAATATTCCATTCATTTTAGTAAGATTGGAGTACACTCAGAAGAATTCATCAAAGTGCGAATTACTGTTAAATTGCATAAGAATTTGAGTGAGTAGAACAAAATTTAAAGAATAATGAAATGTCCATCGAACTAAGTAAGATGAGTATTAACAGTAGGGGAGAGTGGGGCTAAACGTTAATTTTCGAAACACACACTGTAAGCTATGTACATGTCAAAGTTTAACTGAATGTCACATAACTACGGACGTTTCTTTCGGATGCCGAGAGTAATTTGTAGTCCAAATTTCAGCACTACAACTGTTACCGCTCGAAAGATAATGCAAACTGAAAGGTTTTGAAAATTTAACATTTCGCCCCACTCTCCCCAATTCAAGGTGATTATATGTCAATTCAAGAGTATTCCAAAGTAGTTTATACAAACAATTTAGGATAAGTTAATAGAAATTCATGAGGCATTCTGAATAAATTGAAATAAATTTTAAAAATTCAAAACATTCAACGTATTCCAGTAAAATTGGAGTGAATAAGAAGAATTCAAGAGAATTAAGTGAAATGTAAGTTAATTCAATATAAGTTAAGATTAGTTGAAGCGGATGGACTAAAATGTTTAATTCAGAAATTGTAATTTAATTCAGACAAAATAGAAGTAGATAATTAGTGAATGAATATTATCTTAAGAAATCTATAAGAGTTCAATGTGGTTTGAAAAGTCTTTTGAGAGAATTAATAAAAAATGGAAAAAAAATCAAGAAAATTTAGAAACAGGTATAGGTAGATCTAAGTTTGAATCTGGATTCTTGGATTCCTAGATTAGATTCTTTGATTTCACTTGATTGCAATTAAAGAAAATATAGTTTTAAGAAGTCATTTTAAGAAAAAACTAAAAAGTGATTTGAGAAAAAATGACTAATGTTGATTAAAAGAACTTCGGGATGTAAAAATTCTTAATTTAATGTCTGGAAAACAACAAATTAATATTGGTCACTAAAACCCTGTTTCCATCGATTTCTTTCAGCCTATTTAGTCTGGAAGAAGTCAACGAAATAAGGTTTTTTCTTGCCAAGCCTAAAATTGTATTGTATGTCTGTTTGGCAGCCCTACTGATAGAAAATTCGCATCAATATAAACTATCTCGGCTATTATTCGAAGAAACAGGAAAATATTTTTTTGGTAAAATTAACATCTAGTAGAATAGCATTTAGCTCAATTTTGAGAGAGATCGGACATATCCGGTTTTCAGATTAGGACATTTGAGAAATAAAGCTCCATAGGCGGCATCCTTTTCCATCGACTACTTTAATGAACGCTGAACGCATTCCAATCAATTATCAATTAAATCCATCCATTGAATATTTTTCAATAGAATATATTTGTAAAATGAATTATTTTTAATTTCTAGTTTTATTTTAAGTAACAAGTAGGGAATTTTCTAGTCACACAGGCCATACAAAAAATCTGTCTATACGAGACAAGTGAATAGGATACTCTTATGGATTTTGAGCCGCTGAATATTGCCTCAAAATTTGTATAAAACGTCTGACTTTTCCCCTAGATGCAAAAAGTAGGGAAAAGCTTAGGGATTTTCTAGTCACGCAGACCATACAAGAAATTTGTCTTGAAGAGACAAGTTACTCAGGTTTTACCTAGACGCAAAAAGTAGGGAAAAGCTTAGGGATTTTCTGGCCACACAGTCCGTACGAAAATTTGTCTGCACGAGGCTAGTGACTTGGCTACCCTTACGGATTTTGTGCCGCTGAATCCAAGTCTGGCATCCGAATTTATCTTGCACGTCCCAGTTTCCCTCTAGATGCAGAAAATAAGGAAAACCCTAGGGATAATTTGGAAGTTATTTTGATAATACCAGTATGCGCAAAAAAAGACCTTTCAATATTATATTGTTAAGTGAAACGACTTGTAGAGACTCAATTTGTACACAGAAATTCTTTATTGTACCTTCTATTTGCCCCTAGCTTGAGTATTCTAGAGAAATAAAGGTCTTTCTCAGATTATATAGATTTATAGGGGAGGGGGGTCTAATATCCTTTACAGTTTTGCGTGCGAAAGCAGTCACATGTCCCATGCAACTTTTTTTTGGTGGGATTGTGTGACCAGAAATTCCCTAGGATTTTCTGCACATTTTGCATCTAAAGAGAAAATGGAACAAGCCCGAAAAATTTGGTGTTCAAACTTAGATTTATCAAGCAAATCTGCAAACGATACGACATATTTTCCCCCTTACACATCTATATAATATGAGAAAGACCTTCAATTTCCATAGAATTCCCCAAGCTAGGGGAACGAGAAGGCACACTAGAGAATTTCTGTGTACAAATTAAGTCTTTATAAGTCGCGACACTTAAGAATATAACATCCATGTATCTATTTTCGTGTATACTGGTATTATCAAAATAAAGTCCAGAATATCCCTAGGGTTTTACCTAGTGTATGCATCTAGGGGAAAAATGAGACGTGTACACAAAATTCTGAGGCTAAATTTGGATTCATCGGCTCAAAATCTATAAGGTTAGCCTATTCAATTGTTTCTTGGAGGCAAATTTTCTTATGGCCTGTGTGAACAGAAAATGCCCAGGCTTTTCCTTACTTTTTGCATCTAGGGAGAAAATGATACATGCTCAAAAAATTTAGTGATCAAATTTAGATTGATAGCGCAAAACTGTAGAGGAAATAGCATTATTCTTATTTTTTGCTTCACAAGTCAGTATGACATGCGCAAGACCTTTAATTTTCCTAGGTTTATCCTATGTAGTGGAGATAGTAAGCACACTATAGAATTTTTGTGGATCAGTTTGGACTTCACGAGTCCGAACACATAAGAATATGACACCAATAAGTTGATTCTTCCGTATGCTGGTATTATCAAAATGATTATCATTTCTCTCGTGTTGATAAATTTTTTTTATTTCATGTGTGACTATAAAATATCTAGGGTTTTCCCTATTTTTTGCATTTAGGGAATAACTGGGACGTGGTGGGCAAGTTCTACGGCCATATTCGGATTCAACGGCCCAAAATCCATAAGGTTAACCTAGTCACTTGTCTCGTGCAGACAACTTTTTTCGTGGGCCTGTGTAATTAAATATCTTTCAATTACAAAATATATATTTATTTACAAATTGCAATTGAATTACATGATAAAGGGAAGCACGTCATTAAGCTAATGGAGATTTACAGAAATATGCACCATCCTTAATGTTCGTTTGTCATATTTGCAAATCGTCCATATAATCACCACTTGTTTCTCCATCAGGAATGGATGAGGGTTGAAATAGGACTTGGTCTAAGCAGGAATTATGATGGCCCAATATTAACACAGACCTGGCTCAGGATTAGTTTCTCCTTTCATAGAATATATTTCCAAAACTCACTGTAGCCACAAAATGTGCGTACGTTTAGATTTGACAACTTTTTAAATTGGGCTACTCTTTAGTCAGTACTGGTGAGGTACACTCTTAATTAAATTATTATCATACTATATAGGCAGAACGTATGTTTGGTGAATGGAATTTCTGAAAGAATCGACTATTTAGAGGATCTTCATTCAATATTGGCACAGACTCGTTGGCAATGTCGCCATGTATGCGTACCTTCACTCTTTGAAAGCTGTACTGATTACCCGCTTTAGAAGCCATTAATGGAAATAAATGTGGCCCTAGGATTGCTCCAATGACGTACTTCTGATCATCATCTGTTCCTACATAGCGAAACTCTGCAGGTAAATCGTAAGTTCGACCTCGATGTACATAACTCTCATAATGATGAACAATTATTTGAAGAGGATAAGGATGAATTGCGGCTTCTTTATGTTTTTTGGCTAATTCTGCAAAAATATATAAATAGGTCAGTAATGTACGCTCAAATCTTGTGCAATTGAACCGCTGGCGACCAAAAGGGGACACGGCCGGATTCAGCCTGAGAAGTATTGTCCTGAGTGTCAATTTTAAAAATCTTTCTAATTTGAATTTTAAAGACTGATACTTGTAGAGAATTTCAAGTTGCATCTTTTCTTCTTCTTGCAAAAATTTATAGGTTTTGTAGTTGTTGAGATAATTGGTAAAAAGTGGATTTTTTGAAAACGAAAAATTCCAATCTTTTCGTTTAGCGAACAAATGTCAAGCTACGGAAAGCTTTCAGTGAGAAAGTTGTTTATTAAGGTTCAAAGAAATTTTCTGGAAAGTTTTATATCAATTGAATTAATAGTTCAAAAATTATCAATGTTTTAAAATCCAAGCGGTAATCTTGACGCTGCCCAAAAACCTGCCTGGCCGACTACGTACGCGCTGCAGCGAACGACGTGAAGGTCAAATCAATCTTACCAAAACAAATGCACAACAGTAACTGTTTTGTCATCTTCTATGAAATTCTACAAATAAAGCATAGAATCAGCGAAGTGATTGTTTCTTATAATAGTTGGAAAAGCATTTTTTTGAGACTATTGAGATTTTTGAGATATTTTTGAGAATATTAATTAAAAAGAAAAAGATATTAAAATGAAACAAGGTAGAAAAAAACTATAAATGAAGATTCGTGGATTGAAAATAAGAAAAAATGTTCTAGAAATCAGGTACGATTGGAAACCGTCAATACAATTTTTAAACAAATTTTAATCATAAATTTAATATTTTATGACTTTTTTTATTCTTGATTTTTTAAATAATTCTTTTACTGAACTATATATAATATGTAGGAAGTCTAAAGTAATTATTTTAAATTTTTAATGACGAAGTTAATAGCATTATTTGTTATTTCTTTAGGAAAAGAATACATTACAAAGTCTAAAACTAAAAAAGATGGTATTGCTAAAGATATTCTAATACCAGAGAGATCTTTCAAACCTATTGAATCCTGCTGTGGAGAAAAATGTTACTAAAAGTTTTCAAATGTGCAACAAGAAAAAGTACATACAAATTTTTGGAATATCGGGAACTATAATGAAAAAAATGTGTTTCTCAGAGGATTGTTAAAATGCAAGGATCCTAACCAAACGAATGCAGGTAAAAAACTAGGACGGTTAATTCATTGGATATATTTATTTCCTAATGAAGAACAAAATGTTCCGATTTGTAAGAAATTTTTTTGTGCTTTTCTATGTTTGGGCAAAAGAAGAGTTGAAAATTTTCAAAAAAAGATTTTCAATGAGCAGCCTTTAAAAATTTTGGCAGATGGAGTACGCAAAAGTTGTCTTAAATTAACAGAAAATTTAAAAAAATGATTGAAGAGTATTGCGAATCAATTCCACATCACAGTTCACATTACAAACGAAATTCTACCAACCTAAAATATTTTGATAATCCTTCATTAAATCTTGTAGAACTTTACAAATTATTCGGAAAATATTACAAAGAAAAAACGGGGGCTAAATTGACAATGAGTCAAACCGTTTATTTTAAGTATTTTAACCGAAATGTTGGCTTCAGTTTTAAATTTCCTAGAACTGACGTGTGCAATACTTGCTACAAAAACGAGACAAATTGAGAGGTAAACGAAGAAGTAATTAATCACAAAAACAATGCTGAAATTTATTTGAAGTTAAAAAAGCAAATACTCTCTGAAAATAATAGTCTATGCTGTGAATTTGATTTTGCACAGAATTTTCCACTATCAAAAATACCCGTGTCCGCGCAGTTTTACCTACGTTTAGCATGGCTTTTTCTATTTAACGTACATGTACATACTACGAACCAGAGTTACATGTTCCCTGTTCTTGAGGGAATTGTAAAGAAGGGTGCTAACTCTGTTTGCAGTTTTATTAAATACGCGGTATTAAAAGAATTTGCTAAAGACAAGTTCAACAGCATAACATTATTTTCAGACTCATGTCCGGGACAAAATAAAAACTACGCAGTGTTTCATTTTTTGGTTTTATTGTCCATTTATTTTCAAAGCGAGATCAAATATATGTTTCCAGTTCGAGGTCATTCCTATTGCCAGTGCGATACGAATTTTAGCACATATTAGCAAAAGCTAAAAAAATTATAACGAATTGAAACTGAAGCTGAATATGTAGAAATGATTCGCAATGCTCGTTCACCTTCATTCACAATAGTCGAGAAGTGTGAAGATCTTCTGCAGGATTTTGAAAAATGTTTCAAAGGCAAAGCGAAAGAAAAAAATTTCCAAATCAGCAAAGCGTTCGTTTTGCATGTTTTTCCCGATGGAAAAGTGGATTTTTGTGACACCTATGAGTTGCAAAATCCAACCAATTTTTTCTTTAAACCTACGCTTAAAGTACAAACTCAGATGTACAAATCCAGATGCTGAAGAAACTGAAGAGAGTGACGAAAATGACTAAAAGCAGTTTCTAATAAAATATTGTTTGATTATTTTATTCTTGTTCAATAATATGCATAATATCATATGTTAAATGTTTAATAAATAAATTATTTTAATGATAATATCTGGAGTTACTGTTGTGCATTTGTTTTGGTAAGATTGACTTGACCTTCACGTCGTTCGCTGCAGAGCGTACGTACCCGGCCAGGCACGTTTTTGGGCAGCGTCAAGATTACCGCTTGGATTTTAAAACATTCATAATTTTTGAACTATTTATCCAATTGATCTAAAACTTTCCAGAAAACTTCTTTGAACCTTAATAAACAACTTTCTCACTGAAAGCTTTGCCGTATCTTAAAATTCGTTTGCTAAACGAGGCGCTTGAAGGTTAAAAATGCATGATTTTTGCATTGCCTCAAAAAAAATTAATAACTTTTTTGTTTATTACAATATTCTCATTTTTCTTTCTTAGATAGTTTCAGAAGACTTAAACACGTACTTTGTATTAGGGAAATCAGGAAATGATGAAAATTGCCTAAATTAGCGCAAGTTGAAGTGAAAAAAGATTGGAATTTTTCGTTTTCAAAAAATCCACTTTTTACCAATTATCTCAAAAAATAAAAAACCTATAAATTTTTGCAAGAGGACAAAAGATGCGCCTTGAAATTCTCTACAAGCATCAGTCTTTAAAATTGACATCAGAAGGATTTTTAAAATTGACACTCAGGACAATGCTTCTCAGGCTGAATCCGGCCGTGTCCCCTTTTGGTCGCAAGCGGTTCAATTTCTGGCTACCCCATGAAATTTCATGTAATTAAAACTGTTGCAACTTAATCATACTAATATTAGTCACTTAAAAAGGTGACTATAATTTTTTCAAATTAGGTCTGGCTGTGAATCAGCACACACGGCCCGCAAGTAACAATGACATTTTCTTAACCATTTTATTGGCATTTAATAATATTTTTAATCAAATCTTCTTTATATCGATAGAGCAATATAATAAATAGAAAGCAATCTACTACTTTTTTAAAATTGACAACTATATTTTTATCACCATCCAAAGTTGAGAAAACGTTGTCCTTGAGGGTCCAAGAATGGCGTCCAATTATCTTTTACATAAAATCAATAATTTATTTGAATCGCGCAAGGAGATGAATGAATATCAACCGATTTGCCCAAATTTAAAGGATATTTTCAAAAACGTCTATAAGGATCACGAATGTCTAGTGCAGTTAAGAAATAAAATTGGAGCACTGCTTGAAATGTCATGCAGTTTCAAGTATACCTCTATAGGATGATGTAAAGATTTGAAAACACCAAATCAAACCAATCGTCGACCGACAATGCAATAATGAATTGTAGAAAAAAAAAATTTTCTGTCTTTTGGTCACGGCAAAATAAAAACAAATTAAAGCTATCATTCTAACTCCATTTATTTTTAGAAAAAAATTGAAACTTCGACGAAGTTTCGGCATCACTGCGTGCGTCATATGTTCGTCGTTGTTCCAAAACACTTAGAATGCTTTAATAATTTTATGAGGCTTTCTCGTTTTACTCATCTTCAATAATTGTTTGGAGTTTTACTTTTTTTAAACTTATAATAAAGTATAAATTGTTTTAAATATGACACTAAAAATTGACACGTGTTGACTCCAAAATTGGACTGATTGTTGTTTCGCTTACAAATCGTTTTAAACTAAGATACTCTGAAAAAGGCAGGCAGTGATGCCGAAACGTCGTCGAAGTTTTAATTTATTCTAAAAATAAATGGAGTTGAAATGATAGCTCAATTTTTTTTATTTTGCCGTGACCGTAAGACAGAAGAAATAATTTTCTGCTATTCATTACCCTATAGTTCCATTAAATATCTTGCAGTCGCGTGCACTATTCAAATTATTATTTTTTTTTTGTAACAGATATGTCATCTTTTACAATCTCAAGCAAGCTGGTAACGTTGCAGTCTAGTGTTCACCAAATATTCGAGGCGACACTTTAGTTTTGGATTTTTTGTGTAATTGTTTAAGACTGAAATCCATATTAAAATCATGCTAAATTCCATATTAAAATAGGAATATTTAAATTTGATTTTAGATCTTTCAACCAACGCTTTTCATTTTGGATGTTTGCTTTATCAAGGTAAACGCACCTTTTAGTGCATTTAGAGAAAACCAGTTATTTTAATTAAAACGATTTCCGATAGAAAATATATGTATAACAATAAAAATGAACCTTAAATTATAGACATTATTATACTTACCAACACGTTCAGTTAAAATCACTAAGATGAAACACAGAACATCAATTACGGTCGTCATTGTGTTTTAAACGAAGAAAACCCTTAGACGAAGAATTTCGCTACGAGCGTTACGAATAATCTTTTTTCCAAATGTTAATGCATATATTATACTATTCACTATCTTATTTGTCCTCGTTACACTTTTGTGTTTAATCAGGCTTTACTCAAGTTGCAAAAATACTTCAGATATATTACATTATTATGTATAAATACATCAAATTATCTGAATAATCTTTAAATAAATCATACATCTACAGGGCTTACTCATATCATATACAGAAGAATCATAAATATCTTTAACCTTACTATTTATAATGCGAAATTAGATTCTGAAAATCTCAGTTAATGCAATAAAGTTAGCCGAACAGATCGTTCTTTAATGATCCAGTAAAACTAAATTACATTTTTTATACAATAGAAGTTTTATGGGAAATTTAAAATAAAACCTGGACTTTTGATTTAAGCATGGGTTTGCTCCTGATCATATTTTGACCGCGGCAAACATCCCCTTGCGGCCCCGCGGCTCGTCTCATCCACCGTTGTCAATTCTTGCAACGCATTAATCGAAAGTTAGTATTTTCTTCAATAAGATGTAATCCTAGACTTTAAATAAATAAACGATTTGAAATTAAATTTCTAATTTATCATTTTGCGTTTCTTTTTAGTTTCAATATTCTTCCTAATAATAAATGTTTTAATATAAACAGTAGCATGCATTCTATTTGCAAGATAGAAATTACAAAGGTTTCAATTAAACAAACTTACAACAAAGTTATAAATCTCCCGCTTTTATACGGACCAACGTTTCAGGACAAGCAGTCTCTACTTCAATAATCTCTACTCTCCCGTACCTCCCATCTCTTTAATTTAGGATGTCCTTCACAAATTTGGCTTCTAAAGAAATTAATCACGATTCACAGAATTTCAAAAACCCTCCAAAGTCGAGATTAGAAATTAAAATTGATGAAAGCATTCACAATAAAATTTGTGTACTCCATGCCATTTTCCTCGACCATCTCATACACCTTTCTTTCTTCCTCGTGTATCTTTTTCACTTGATTCATCTGGAGTAAATTTATTCTAAGATACCTTTCCCTTTCAAACTCCATCTTCCCACACCTGCACATCTTCTCCTTCTCCCATCAACATTATCTAACCAGTTTATTCCTCCCCTCTTCCGAAAAATTATTCTCATATTTATACGCTCGAATTCCCGTTATAATCACTCACCTTTTACTCCCCGCCACCCTCCTGTCAATATGATTGGGCATGTTTCTTGCCGACCCTAGTGTCCACTTTATATACCTTTGCTGTATCTTGTTTACCTTCTCTCTTTTATTCCATCCCCACACTTCCACTCTATAAAACAAGGCACGGATCACTAACGACTCGAACAATTTTATTCTCCTTTTAAAATTCTGGAAAGAACTTCTTTCGCAGCCACTACATCTGCCTCTTCACTACGATTGCATCGTCTTGCATCGTCTTTTAGTTTCACTTACCTCCCCCATCTCTTTACCTCTTTTCCTGAACACTATAAGCTTGGACTTTTTAACATTCAACTCTAACCTATTTTTATCAAAGTAGCTTTTCAACCTTTTCATCGTCTCCTTTAAAGCCTCCTCATTCTTTGCTAGCAACACTATGTCATTTGAATATGTGACTGGCCATATCCTGACTCCACTTACCCTAACTGCTCCTACCTCTCTGAACGCTAGCTTACTTTCCATATCTGCGATTAAAATCGCAAAAAGCATTGGACTCAGCAAAACCCTTGCCTCAACCCCCTATCCACCGATAAAACCTCTGAAATTCCCTTCCCTTCTCTCACCCCATCTTTCGTCTCTTTATATATCTCCCTTAGTTATACCACCCTTACTCCTGAAAAATGGGAGAAGGTGGAAAAGGAGATAGACTGTCATCCCTAATTTTAGAATGGCGACAAAATTTCTTTTTAAACAGTGTTAGTTACTCATGAGCACTTCCGCAATGCATTCGTATACTATTTTTTCGGGCCTTAACAGATTCAGTTGATTTTTTAGAGTGCGAACCTGTACTTTTGGTCTTCCGAGGACGGATTGCTTCATTAGCAGTGCAATAGTGTTTATTAGTGCAATATGTTAGTACCTGTTTAAAAAGATAGTTTACCGCACAGGTATCAAGCGCGGCGGTGCAGGAGTGTGTCGATGCCTGCATCAGGTGAGCTTCTGATTATTCAACAGTCGCAGCACCCTATGTCACACCGGCTTGGTGTACTTACTATACAGTGTACAATGGAATCTTATGCGTGGTGAACAGAGCACGTCATATTGAAAGGAGCCTCACTTGTAAGAGTCAGGGCGCACTTTTGTGAATGTGGGGAATGCAGGATACGAGCGGAACTCGATAGCAGATTCGAGCCTATTCGATGAATGACTAAACTTTAATCTTGTAGACAGTCACTACGAACTTTCAGAGTAGCACTTCCCAAACTATTGACGACAGATGGGTTGTCTACCGAAATCTAAACCTCGGCCTGGCAAACGAGACAGATACCAACGTGACTTTACCTTATCAGGAATGGATTACCCTTTCATTGCCATGAGAATTATGTAATTTCTTTTTAATTTGTTAACCAAGCACTCTCAGGGCCATTCAGCCAGGCTAGACCTGCTGTCACACTTAACCACCTACGATATTGCAAAATCTAGCTAGGTAGTCAAGACTCATTACTATGCATTTCAGACTATACAAATCTTTCTCACTCCAACGGGGGAGAGGAGGCCACTTATCTAACACGTGATAGGGCGGATCGTTGCCATCCATTACTGTCATGCTGAATATCAATACGATAGCAACCCATAATTTGAGCGCACACGATGCATTGTAGGTATGCCTAGTGAGTGTTCGCATTATGCCCGCGACGATCCTTAGTGAGGTAACTAGACATAGCCTATGAAAGATGTTAAAGAACTGACAAAGGAAATTGGCGACTTACTAGAGGACGCTATTTTATGAACGCGCTTCAACAAGCGTATGTTGCAACTAAGTACCGTTCTCTGTACAAAAACCTTGGTGTTTTATGCTAAAACGATACACTAAAGCTTCTTCCAACATTCTGTGCTCAGTCATCGAAAAAGTGCAGGTTTGCCTCAGGAGGCACGTTATGATTACATTAGAAGCATTGAAATTTATGCTATCACGTGAGAAGATTTTGTTGAGGAGTGGCGCCTTTACAGAAAGGAAAAAATGTAACTGCATCTATTAGTACGAGGTGAAAGTCTTTTGATTAAAAAACCATTAACATTTATTGGAGTTGTTGAGCAATGTATGTCTTTCATTTTTCACCTTCGTTAAATCAGAATGTGTCGCTTCGAGGTTTACATCGGTCGTCGATTCTTTTTTCGGTCGCGTAATATTCATGTGATAACTTATGTTATAGTTTGAGTGTTAACTTGATAGTTCTGCTGGCGAGGAGTGGGGTAATTTCAAGCAGTGTAACCTATCAAAATGGCAAGGCTGAAACACAATCTCAGATTAATTCATTTAACCCTTAAAGGTTCCCATACTTTGGCATAACGTTGAGGTCTTCATGGGGTCTTTCAACACCCCAGCCGTAATTTTTAATAGCGTGGACGCTTTTAAATTTTTGGGCGTGAAAATTTGGTAAAAATTCCCTTAAGTACCTTGTTATAAAATAATTTTACTTGTTGAATTATTTTTTAATTTTTAAACATTAAAAAAATTAAAAACTGAAGAAGAACGAACGTCGTAAATTTCAATATAAAGTGTCAGGGCACTAATAGCCCCAGGGGACCTTTAAGGGTTAAACAGGTTGGATTTTGAACAAATAATGTCGGTCAGAAAGCCTTTTAAAATGGCGTGTTAGGTTGGCAGTAAAGTTCATGTAAGGTCGCCGCCGTTTCGCAAGGCTCATACTGACATCTAACTTTGGATTCATGGATTTAATTAATAAGGTAATGTAATTAAGGGCGTGAATAAATTTATATTTTTTTTTACCTGAACTTTTAGGAGTTGCGATTCATGACATCCGATTTCTTTGCTCATCTTTGGTTAAGCTTATTTACCCCTCCTTTCTCTGTATTGGGCTGGCAAAATTATAGAAAGTAAGCATTATGAGATATAAGTTTGAACATTTAACAATAATATACAAAAATCGTGACATCTTAGATCGTTTGAAGTCAAAATTTTTTTCGAACGACCTGGCACCGTTCCGGTATTACAAACTTAATTTAATTCAATTTCTAACTTAAAGGTTAGGATTTAGGACAATTCTATTCTTGCATTAAGTTTAAATTATTTTAAAGGACATCACTATCATGTATAATTATTATAGGTAAGTCGATTCCCCTAGAATTTATTTGAGATAAACAAATAAATTCACCGTAATTTTCATCATTGTGATACCTTTGTACTCAAATATTTAACAAAATTGAAAATTATATAAAAATGAAAATGGTAAAATTAATTTAATCGCTTGAGGTAAGTGGAAATATTTGTAGGTTAGCAATAATAATAAGTTGGCAGATTCTTGAAGCTGTTCATGTGCTTCGTGTTTTCTCCAGGGAATGCTGCACCTCGTAGACATCTTTCCAAAATA
This sequence comes from Belonocnema kinseyi, assembly GCF_010883055.1. Classification (NCBI taxonomy): domain Eukaryota; kingdom Metazoa; phylum Arthropoda; class Insecta; order Hymenoptera; family Cynipidae; genus Belonocnema; species Belonocnema kinseyi. Next base: position 83,544,202 of record NC_046657.1, read on the forward strand.
TTTCGAAATCCTATCGTTTTGGGTGATGGTTGGCAGTAGCCAGATGATCTTATAAGGGTCGAGATGGGTCCGAGAAGTAGTTAATTTTCTCTGACCCAACTCTTTCTTTCCGTCCTAGACTTTTTTTAGCGTCAGATAGTATCCGTATTCGGTCACAAACTGGATACATGCCGTTAGCAACTTTAGCTTCTTGACTGTCTCATGGCGCATCCGCAGTTTACGTGCAAACTTTCGGACCATGGCAGTGAAATTCTTGCAAAATATTTTGCGGTCAATCATGCACTGAATGCGGGGCACTTCTGTCTTGTACGGTCTCGCTCCATCATATACTTTACAATTAATGGTCCAGAAGTAAAATTTTTCAACAAAATCTGCAGGAAGTGCATCATCTAGTTTATCCAGATCTTTGGGATTGAGAGAAACATGGATGCTGATCTTTCTCCTAATCCTAAAGCACCTTCCTTCCTCTATTAGATGCCTGCTTGCGGTTGGTCACATTGAAGCAGCTTTTTCTCTGTTACCGGCTTGTTCTGGGCGATTTTGCAGCAGTTTGTTCCAAAAGTGCAAGAGATCTGGGTGTTTCTCGCGCCATAGAGCATGCGGTCGCGCCATATAACCTCTTTTGCTCCGAGGCCATACTGATATCGCGGCACTGCGAATACTCGTACTTAAGTTGATCCGTCCACTTAAGTGTATAGAGATCTTGTCGGTCCATCGTATTGACTATGTCCTAATTGACTCCCCCAAGTCTATAGTTACATCCTACTAGTAAACACTGTTGCCTAACCCATTGTTGGGAGCCCTGCGCATTCAATTGTTATGAACCGCACTTACAACTGTGTGAAAAAAGTTGTTCGACTCGCTAGTGATGAGTGTCCTATTTTATGGAGTGCAGGTGTGGTGGATGAAGGTAAGTGAGGAGGTAAATACGATACAGAAGAGGTATGCAAAGAAGTGAAAAAGGAAAGGTATTTTAGAACGAATAGATTGCAGTCGGATGAAGTAAAAAGATGAAATAAATAGGAAGAGGAATGAAGAGGCAAAGATTGTAAATAAGAGAGGAAGTAGGTGTAAGAAAATATGTAAATACTATAAAAACTGTAAAAGGCAGAGGCTGCTAATGCGAGGCAATGTGATAAAGTAGCGACAGAAGTGCAAGGCGAGGCGAAGCGGGGAAGGCTAGGCTATAAAAGGGAGCAGCTTAGAGATGCGGTGTGGATGGATGCTAGATTTTAAGAGGTAGTTGTAAGAAAATTCGGTAAGAAATCGTAGTTTCCCATGAAGTTTTCAATTAAAAAGATTAGTAGGAAAAAAAAAATTAAAAAAATTTCCTGCTGCACAGTAGGTTGGTTTGAGAATTTACCATTTAAAATAGTGCATAGGTCGCAATGTGAACGGATATGAAAGTTTTTTTTTAGAAATGAGCAGCCTTAAATTTTTAAGAAAACTTATTTAAAAAAATTTATTTTCCACTGTGCACTGATGTGTCACGAAACTGCGGGGCGGTCTCAGTGAAATATAAATAAAAATGTGATAAATATGTATGCATCCCCTACTGAAGTGAAAATCCGAGATCTATTTTATAAGTATGAATGTTCTATATATTGGTGATGTGCATACTGGATACAGTGGCATTAATTATCATTAAATTTTATCAGTAGTGCTTTGAGTTAATTTGTGATAGAATTCTTTTTGTTAGTAGGTAGTGACTTGTTTACTATTGACAATTGTCAGCGTCACGAGTCAAAATGTCGCAACTCAAACAGAATCTTACGGACAGGGAACTGTTACTTACAATTAGCTCGGACACAACAGATATTAAAGCTGAAATTTAATTATTAGAAGCATCGTACTCTTGCATCAAAGGTGATGCAGAAGAAATTAAAAAGGACCAGGAAGTGCAAAAGACAGAAAATGCAAACCTCCAGGAAAAGGTCATGCAGCTGGAAAGAGCGGTGACAACAGTGCAAAAATCAAAAAGTGAAAATTTTACTGATTTTTAAAACGAAAGATACCTCAGAGGCTAACAAAAATTTGCACCTGTCAACTCTCCCTATTTAAAAGAAGTTGAGCGCACAAATTCCGGATCACAACATAGAAGCGATTTACAGATTAGGCAAGGTCACAAGTAACCGTCCTGTAATTTTCCGATTCACGTCCCCTAGATTAGAATAGGATATGCAATTTCAAACGATCTTACAAACCAGGCGGAATCTCTTACCACTTTGAAACAAATTGCAAGACCAGACGCGACTCGAGCAACTCCCGTGGCAGACCGAAGGAACTGAATTGAGCCTCTACAGAGTACCCGTAAAGACCTTCTTTGGGGAATTTTAAAGTAGTATCCGAATTTCAGCAATTTAAAAGTTGATTTTGCTGTTTTTTTTTTTTTTTAGTTTTTTAAAAAGTAACCGAACGAGGATCCAGTGGGGTCTTCACGGGCACTTTGTAGAGGCTCCATTCAGTTCCTTCGGTCCACCAGGGTCAGTAGCGCACTTCATATAGAACGCCAAATCTTAGTCCATTTTCGTGATTTTTTTAGGGTAAAAATGTATATATTTTTTCGGGGTCATAAGTACTTTTTATCGTATAATTATAGTTTACGAAACGATTTTTATTGCTTACAACAAATGAAAAATTGTTGTACGGAAGGAAGGTAAAGTTCGGTGTACACTCAAGCACCTCGTATGATTATTAGAAACATTCGGCGCAAAGAAATTGATTGGTGTAAATGTTACAGGCAAAGTCCGATGTGCCGTCACACCGCAGTCTGCCTATTTTTTCCGCGAATTGACTGAGCATTGTCAGGCAATGTCCGAAGTAGCACTTTCACTTCGAACTCTGCCTAGTCAAATCGCGAAGTGCCCGACAAGCTCAGGCAAAGTCTGGAGTAAAAAGAAAACCTATGAGGTTTACTTTTCCTGCTGCACAGTAGGTTGGTTTGAGAATTTACCATTTAAAATAGTCCATAGGTCGCAATGTGAACGGATATGAAAGTTTCTTTTTAGAAATGAGCAGCCTTAAATTTTTAAGAAAACTTATTGATTATATTTATCAATTTTTGTTTCAATATAATTATTTATTCAAAACAAGTTATTTTCTAAACAAAAAAAAATAAAAATAAACTCGATAGGTATCATATTTAACATAGTATCTTTCTAAATTCGAAATATTCTACGAGTTTTCTGCAATTTTGAGGGCACTAAATTTGTCTTCGCATTTGATTTTCATGGATTGATTTTCCGCTTCGTCAGCCATCGTTAGGAAATTTCAAAAATACTGTAGATTTCTAAATATTATTCCGAAGCGATAAAAACAACTTATTCGGAAATTTACACTGAAATTTAAACCATAAGATAAAAATTTTACTTTTATGATACTTTCAACATTCGTACAAGAACTTCTGTTCAAAAATCTTCCAAACTTCCACGAATACGTCAGGAACTAGATTAAACTATTATTGTTTTGAGGATAACTAAGTAGTTTTATCAGTCCCTGAGTAAAAGGGCGGTGGGAGGGAGGGAGTAGGAAAATAACATTTGTTAATTAGTTAAGAAACTAATACTAAATTAAAAGGAAGTTTTGTTTTAAAGTGTTATTGCTAAACCATTTTCAAATCTGATATTCAGTTTGCATATTTTAACCAAAGTCATATCTTTTATTTGCCATACTAAATCTTAGTAACATTGTCTGAACAGTGATTTTTGATCTCAATAAATTAATATTTTGAATTTTATTAAAAAATTTTAAAAACGAAGCACATATTACTGGCTGCTTCTTACTGGAAAGTTGATTTTTACAATAAATATTGTAGTTTTTTATCTATAAAATGTTACAGTTTATCTTTTATAATTAAAAGTATTTTACACGTATATTAAATTATTTTTCATGAACTGTAAATTCTCGAGCCAGCCCACTTTGCATGGAGTAAAGTAAGCTCCACAGGTGTTCTTTTTACTCCGGACTTGAACTAAGGCTTGAATTTTGAGCACACCTATAGTGCGCACGTGTGTTGAATCTCGCGCTTCGCGTTCGAACTTATCTACATCTTTCGCTTCGCGCTCGGATATTTATTTTTGGAACTGAAAATGGTTGAATAAAACTTTATCAAAAAGATCGCTTTTAGATCCCAGTATTTATATGCGTCTTCATATTCTGAATTTTCTACTTAATTAAGTATAGTTAAAGCTTAAGTTGCTCAAAGCTCTGTAGGCTTTGAGGAATGCATTCTCATCGTAACACTCGTGCTACGCGCTCGATTTTTGAAAGACATTTGTCAATGTATATTTTCTGAATTAACTTAAAATAAATAAAAAACTACGATCTTTTTTTCAGACACTTTTATGAGGATCAAATAAAATATCGTGCACGTCTTCTTTTAGAATTTTTACGTATCTCGCGTCTTTTGGCGTAATATTGGAATTTTCGATTTTCACAAATAGATTTCTATAAATAAATTAAAATCCAGGAATTCTATCAAAAAATAGTACTTTAAAATGTTGTAGAAATTTGTAAACGCTGAAAAATCTTCTAAAACTTTTCCCTATATTTTTTCGTCCTTTATTATCCAAAAACTTCAAGTTTGCGATTTTTTACATACCACTTTGGATAAATAAAAACAAAATAACGAAACCTACTGAAAAATGGGTAAAAAAATGTGGTAGGATTTTTCAAAAGCTATCATTTTTCTTGAAGACTTTTTTTTCGTATTTTGCATTGTTTTGTTCAGAATTTAAATATTGTGGTGTCAAATTTCGGAAAATTCCAATAGTTTTTCAATCATAAATGATGAGAATACAATAATTTATAAGAAATTTGTCCCTCTTTTTAGGTGAACAACTTTTGTCCACGAATTTGTTTTTGTACGTTTTGTCGTTTTTCCATAAATTTTTCAATTTTATTTCTAAATCATTTTTATGATTAAAACCAAAACTACTCGTGCTATCAAAAAGCGATTCTGACAAAATTTGGAAGTCTTTTTTGGGATCACGATTTTTGATTCTTCCTCTTTTTTCTAATCTTGTATTGTTTGACGACCACATGGAATTTTTTATTATTTTTTGTGTAATCAAAATTTGAATTTTCGGTTTTTGACACAAATACAAAAAATTATTATGATCACCTTGCAGGGCTTTCAAAAAGCAATGATCTTATCTTGTTTTTTCTCATATTGTAAGCTGTTTTGCTTAAAATTTGGATTTTCGGTTACTTTAAAAAATTTTAAAAGTGCTATAACTCTGATCATTTTCTTTTTATTGAAAAAATCAGGATACATTTTTTGGGCCATACTTGAATTATGTACCGCATTATGTATAAAAATATTTATACCCTCTTCCGCCGCTCACTGTACGTAATTTGTGGTTTCTAGAAATAATACAAAATCAGATTTAAAACTTAGGGACATTTGTCGTATTTAAGATAATACATGCTTTGCAGGTTGACATCATTTTCAAAATTTCCTGATTTTTCCTCGGTCATTTTCTCATTTTCTCTGACCATTATGAACATTTAAATAACAGAATTTTAATCTTGTAATACTTTTAACAGTGGATCTTTAATAAACGGAATAAAATAATATTCCTAAAACAATGTTAAAATTGACTTATTTATTAAAAGAAAGACTTTTCGGTCATAAAAGATGACTTTTTGATGGAATACTTTAATTATTAAAAAAGTATATAAATTTTCGAACAAAAATTGTAATAGTTGATATTGAAAGCAAAAGAAATGAATCTTTATAAAAAAAATACACCTGAAAACCAAAAAGACGAATGTTCAGAAAATAAAGTTTTTAAACACGAAATCAAAAAATAATCACCTAAATTGTTAAACCTTTAAGACAAAAGAGGAATTTACTAAGAAAAATTTTCAACGAAAAATGCAAATTTTCAGGAAAAAAAAATAATTTTCAACAAAATAGTTAAATTATCAACCAAATAAATAAATCTTCATTTTTAAAATCGTTCCAGAAGTACCCACACGGTTAAGTTTTAAATTGCAAAGTATTCGTTTTGAACCAAATATTTCAACTTTTAACCAAAAAGATCAATTATCAACTAAAAATATAAATCTTAAAAAAAATAATTTCTCCAAAAAGTAATTTAACCACAATTTTCAAACAAAAGATTTGAACCCTCAAGCAAAGAAGAAGAATTTTTCAATCACACAGTTGTATTTTTATCTAAGAAATATAAAAGTTCTATTAAAACCGATAAATTTCAACAAAAAATTATGTTCAAAATTGTTATAAACTCTTGACATAAAAATATATTAAAAATAAAATAATTACCATTTGTTCGCGAGAAAAAATATTTTGCTATCTAATTTGGGTTACAGTAACTCAACGAATTCACTTAGAAAAATAAATAAATAGAATAAATAAATTTTCAATCACAAAAATTAAATTTCACCAAGAAAATTAATAAAAGTAGGCTTTTAAAATATCTATAGTTTTTTGTGAAAAAAAATTCTTTATCGTCTTACAAGTATCATTATAGCTTATCCAACTTATTTTTCTGCAAAATACTGTTTAAAATAAAAACACTTCATACAATATTTAATAAATGAACAGAACTTTCTAGAATTTAGAATTTACCTGATACATTTAAGCCTGATAACATCTTCCTATACAAAGAAGATGAAAAGGAATTTTTTGTTTTAGAAAAAGAGATAAGCATTCTTCTATTTGTTAACATCTATTATTTATAAAGAAACATAAATTTAAGGTTTTCACATTTTTTAGAGTTTACTATGTCTGAGAAGCAAATTCTAGACATATCGAAAACAGCGAATTTTTTCGCAAAGAAGATAAATATTGTCTTTTTTCAATTTAAATTATTTATAAGAAATACAAATAATAATTTTCGACAATATTCTGCAGTTCAGTGAAATTAGTAAGCTAGTGTAATATATGTAATGTAAGACAAATTTTTCCAAGAAAAAAAAATAAAAATTTTATGTGCTTTATACTGAATTATTTATAAAAAATCTGTTTGTTTTTTTGTGCCAAAAGTATGAAAGCAACTCATGTGATTAAAATTTGTCCAGTATAATAAAACTGTACAATCAATAAATTCTTCTTCTCATTTGTATACTCTGATTCCAATTTGATTTAATTTTAAATATAGTATATGAGGGTTTAAAGCTGAGAAAGGAAATTTTTCTAAAAAATGCACATTTTAAAGTAAAAAAAAAAATAAATAAATAAAAACTGTAAAAAAATCATCATGTCCTTTCTTCTGGCCTGTTAGAAATCCAATGCTCTTCAGTTCTAAAAAAATATGACTTAATCCGTTAAACATAATGAGTCAAATTCATGTTGGTCCATCGATATTCAATATTTTTTTTAACATAGTTCAATCTGTTAAAAGATCTTTTTCTTTTTTTAACGTCTCCATTTCTCATGTTTTTAATTTCTATAGCCTTTTTTAAAGTTAATGTTTACAGCCTTAAATAAATTGCCATATTTTAACAAAATTAGTATTTATTCAATAGCGAATTACTAAATAATACAACTTAAATGAATAAATTAAATGAAAAAATAAGAATATTTTCTTTCAGCAAATGTAAAGTTTCAATAGTAATTTGAAGCGTTTGCCTTGGTTTTCATGTTTATTATTTATGTTTCTTTAATAGTTTTGAAGCATTTCTTCAGAATTGCCATATTCGATTTAATTTTGGTATATTTCTAGATATTCTGAATAATTCTCTTCAACACTCTTTCCTCTATTCGTCCTTTTTTTAAGAATTCATTTTTTTCCTCTTGTTTTTAAGAAACTTCTGCCTTTTCTCTTTCTCTTGTTTTTTTTACTTAAACCTGAACTGTATTCATAGAACATAATACGAAAATCTAAATTTTTCGGTTAGAAGTTCATTATTTTTAATTAAAAATTAACCACCGGGCATTTCAAAATCTCATTCAATGAACATGGTGGAATTTTAGTATTCTGAAAAATTCAACACATACTTCATGCTTCCGGGCCCGGTCGATACTACACATAGTATCTTTTTATAAATGAATTTTTTAGACTGTACACATTAACTGTACACAATTAAGTGTACACTCTAAAATCATGCAAATTAAACTCTGCACATTAACCTCGAAAATAGGAAGCCTCAAACATTCAAGTCTACACAAAAAAACTCTTTACGTTAAACTACACATTTAACTCTACACGTTATATACACTAGGCAACTAGGCACATTAATGTCTATGTACACGGTACAGGGCAAGGCTCCTCCCAATTTCACTCCAAATCCGAAAAAAAATTCCCTAATTTTTTATTTTAAGAGGTTTCGGTTTTCATTTGTAGTTTCCCATGTAAAATGCATGGGGAAAAATCACTTTTTTGAGTTTATGGAATAATTTTTTAGGGTTTGAAAAAATTTGATGCGAAAGGATGGGGGCCTGTCGAGAATTATCCACAGAAGTATTTCATGTATCAGGCATATGGGTTTGACACCCCTAACACACTCCCGCGAGTACCTGAAAACTACCCTTTAAACAAAAATGTCCATTCTTCATGAAATCGACCTTTTCAGCACTGTATTATGGTCTTTTTTTTTCTTATAACTATTAATATTGATCTACTGGAATATTTTTAATCATAGTTAAAAATTAATTTTGTTGGTTGCAACTTCAACCACTTAGTCGCATGTTGAAATCTGGTGTTAGAAATTAATTCTTTATCATCAATTTATCTTTATTGTTGAAACTTGAACTATTTTTTTGAAAAATCATTTCTTTTCCATCTAGAGAAGACTCATGGCATTCAAGACTCAAGTCTTTAAAATTTGTTTAGAATAATATAACTGTACAATCAACAAATTCTTTTTCTCCTTTGTATACTCAGATTTCAAATTGATTGAATTTCAAACAGATCTGATGTTTTAAAACTGAAAAAGATAATATTTTTCTAAACAAATTACTTTTTTAATTAAAAAAAAACAAATTAAAAACTATAAAAAGTTCATAATATCATTCCTTGCGCCTGTTATGAATCTAATCCTCTTTTGTTCTGAACGAATATACTGAAGGTGTTTAAATATAATGAGTTAAATTCATGTTGGTCCATCGAAGAAATAAATGTAGATATAATTTATTTTATTTGTATCTGTTAGTTATATATAACAATTTATTAATTGATTTGACTCGTTATTAAATTTCTATATACTGTTCTTATTGAGAAATTTCTCATTCTCGAATTTTAAAGTATTTAAACTTTTAATATGGGCAAATAAAAAACAAGGAAGGTGATTGTGCGTTTCACCTGTCTTATATACTACATTGATCAAGAAGTTCCCGGAATTAATTTTAAAAATAAAATATAAGTTTATTCTTGAATATTGATGAGGTCCCCTTCAAAGTAATTCCCATCGACTGCCACGCATTTATGCCAGCGCTTGATCTAGCTCGCAAAACATTTTTGAAACTCAATTTTCGGTATGCCCATCAGTGCCGTTTTCGATTTTTGTATTATATCCGATCGGCTTCCAAAACGCGTTCCGCGTCGTGGTTTTTTCAGTCGATCATTAAATCCATTGCAAAAATCGACATTCGCAAAAAAAAACAGATGCACTCAAAATTGCGTTACATTTGCAAATGTCAAGCTAGAAAGCTGAAATTCGCAGGGAATATTGTTAAAAGGTGTGACAACCTACAGAAATGAAAAAAATGTGAATCGGACAGCAGAGGGCGCCACACGGTGATGATTCCGGGAACTTTTTGATGAAGGTGGTATTCACACAAACCAATCAAACAGTCTCATTCTTTTTTTTTGAACTTACTGATTTCCCATGTTTTTTCACTTCTGTAGCCTGTATAAAAATTAATATTTAGAGTTCTAAATGAATTGACACATTTTTTCACAAAATTTGTATTTATTCAAAGGGAGATAGCCTAATAGAAATATTTCATATAATAAAAGTAATGAATGAATAATTCATATTTTTCCCTGTTTTTAAGAAGCTTCCCCCATTTTCAGGCTTTCCTCTACTCTCGTTTCCCCCCTTAAATTTGATTGAACCTTTTGGTTAGAACTTCATTCTTTCTAATTACAAATACTTATATATTTTTGGTACTGAAGTTTTCTCGCAAAAACTCTACTATTTGGTTTAAAACTCATGTATATTAGGGTGGTCCGAACATGCATTGCAAAATTTTTTTTCATTTATGAGGGCAAGTCACCCTCGGAAAAGTTTCCATTTCCGAAGAAAGAAAATCCGTAATTTTTTATCGAAATACAAATATTAATACGTGCCACATTATTTGTTTCTAAAAAGTTTAGAAAATAATATTTTTTAAACGAAATGTAAGAATTAGTCATTTTTTATTGCAGATTTTTTTTAAGCATTAGTTTCTTATTTGAACAATCAATTATTTTTATTCCCGGCGAAATCCTGCGGTTGTCCTTATG
>NC_046657.1:83554716-83562085 GCF_010883055.1 Belonocnema kinseyi
GCTTAGGCGATCCTTTTAAAAGTTACAATTTTTATTTTTTTGAAGAAAATTTTGAAGGGGTAAACTCGTTCACGCCGAAAAGGTTTGACCATCTCAGCCGAGACAAGGCTCGGCTTGGGTCAAGTAAACTTCGTCTTAGCAAAGACAAGGCTTGACTTGAGACAAGTAAACGTCGTTTTACCTGTCGTGGTCATAAAAGTAAGACGGAGGCCTATGACTCGACTCAGTTTTGAGACGCAGCCAGGCATCGATGTCTGGGAGACGAACTGAAGACATAACCAAGTCGAACTCAAGTCGGAGCATTTTTAATCGGTGCTTTATTCGGTAAGCACTTCTCTTCAATCCCTAAAAAAGTTAAGACGTTTCGATCAAACCCTGAAGTATTAGTTCAATTTTTCCAAAATTCGAAATTTTCCTAGCTTAAATAAATAGGATTTTGAAGTAATCTGGTTCACCCGGATGGTCGGCTCATCAGTGGTACACTAGGCGTCCAACAAGACGACCTCCATCAAGACGACCTGCTCAACATAAGGACGGGCGAACGCTCAACGAAACGACGGCGGAGGCCGTACCTCTATCCCCTCCACTTGTGTTCTCTGCAATGCACACGACCTAATGTTTCACAGATTGCTGCTGACTTCATTATAAGATTTCACAGTTAGTTCACACTCTAAAAAGTGTGTGATTACCACGAACAAAAATGCATTTATATTTTTTAAATTGAAAGTTATTGTGTTAAATTATTAAGATGATGTTGACAAAAAACTTTTTGAGTCTTCCATTTCGATTTATGTTGTTTTTAGCTATTTTTGATAATGAATTTTTCAGTTGGGCATTAAATAATCCTTATTCAATTTCCTATAAATATTTGAATAATCAAAACGCATTTGAGAAATCGTGATTTAGAAAAGGCAACGATAAAAAAGAAGGTGCCTGGTATATAATAGTATATTATGATATATATTTAAAGATTTTAAATGAGTCTGATGTTACCCCACCGGCACATGGCCGCGTTAGAAACATTTCTGCTACCTTTCCACTGAATTGAAAGCTATTAGCAGACATTTCGATATTTCAGCAATATTTCTGGAAGATTACATTTTCCTTGAAAGCTTTCGTGTCGGCTGGGTATTTATCATAATCGTAGCAAGGGTAACTATTATACGAATTCAAATTTGAGTTTTTTCACTGTAAGGCATACGATATTTTGTCTGTGGTTGTCAAAAAAATGCTAGTTTTTTTCACTTCTTTGCTCACAAAAAGTGATAGGTTTTTCTAAAAAGGGGGAAAAGGCCATTTTTCCATTGGATTTTTACAAGAGTGCAAAAGAAACATTGTTTTTCCGAGAGTGAAAAATTGCTCTCTTTTTTATTGCAAAGGAGTTCAAAAAACTGAAAAACTTGCATTTTTGTTAAGGATTATAAAAAAACATTTATCAGGCAGGAAAAAGAAACATTACGAATAATGAAATGCACCACAATTTTATTGTTCCGATGTGCATTTAACAACGAATTCTTATCTACAAAACTTTTTCTAACTAAAATAGCTTGTCGAAATAGTATGATTTTGGCAAAATTTATATTATCGTGCACAGCCTCGTATTGCAAAAAAGCACCATTGCCATAAAACAAAACATATACATAGTCCTGACGTCGTATACATCAAAACAATGTAAGATTACTATTAAAGTTAAGAGCATTACAAGACTGCTTAATTTCTATATGAATACAAAATAAAAAGAATTTCGAGACAAAAAAGAAACGTTTATGTGGAGACTGTAAAAGTGTTACAAATTTTGAACATTTTTTAAAATAGGCATTAATTTTACTGTAGTGCCTCTTTTAAGTCAAATAGTGAATGTCGAAACTTCTCTAAGACTGGACGATGTTCGTTATTCAAAAACTCGAATCGTGCTCTACTCCAATTCACAATTCTTTTTGTCATTGCTAAAATTGAATTCAGAGAATCATTTTCTCCTTGTTCGCCAACCATGTTTTCGATGGACTCGTTGCTGTTCTCTTCTTCGTTATCGTCACTTAATGGTTCGTCACTTACTGTTTCACTTACTGGTAATTGCAGTCCAGCATGACGATTCAACAATTCTTCATCAGAATATACTTTGAAAACTTGTATATTTTCATCTTTAATAAACCAGTTTTCTATATCATTGTTTGAGCATGCTCCGCTCTTTGGTATTCTGTTGACGAGTACTCCAGCACTGGTATCATGTGTCTGAAAGAAGTTCCCTCAAGAAACCAGTGCGGTAACGCTTTTTGGTTGCACTGAGAACGCCTTGATCCATGGACCTTATTTCACTTGTTACATTTGGTGGTGAATTAATGCAGGTACATCTCGGTTTAATTTTGTTCAAAATTTCCAGAGAAGGGTGGACGGGCGTGTTGTCGAGTAACAGTTAAATTATTGTTCACATTTTTTTCCAATGATCATTTAATCATGCTTGCACTCTTTATATGTGTAAATATGCGTTAAATGACATTTTATTTTAATTTGATTTGTAATGTAAAAAATATGCTGACATTGATAGTTTAAATAATTTTTCAACCCTTCCGTTTGTTTTCCATTTGGTGAGAGTGGGCAGGAAAATAGTTTGGTACCAATCCAGAAAAATTTCTGTGTCCATCCAGGCTTTAGTTTTTTGCTTATTTTAAAATCTGTATTCAATCGGAAATTTGCCTTTACTCTTGAAACAGTGAGGATTTTTCGATTTTCCGGTCATCATCAATGCAATGCGTAGAGTTCCAGATGCATTAGCACATGCCATGATAGTTACACGATCCTTCAAATGCTTATGCCCAGACACTTCTTTGTCGGTTGACAAAGCTCATTTGCGTTCAGGGAGAGATCGAAATTCTGATCCAAATTCGTCAGCATTAAAAATTTCTTCTAGTTCATATCCGTCTTTTTCCAGGAGATCGTGGAATTCTTTAATGAACTCTACACCAGCTTCTGTATCTGCAGATTGTCTTTCTACTTTGACTGTGACCATGCGCAAACCACGCCTCTTTTTGAAATTTCTCAGCCATTCATCACTAGTTTTCGTTTTTCACAAAATTTCAAATTTTTTTAAGTTCTCGTAGAATACGTATTAAACTACCTGGTGCTCGATCCGGTGCACCCGGATTTTTGGATCACAGTTTTTAGTCTTTTAGTCCTTATAAGGGTTATAATGGCAAAACTCTATACAATTGAAAAATTGGAGTGAGGAAAGGGAATTAATTACCTTTTTGATTTCCCGCGTGATATACATTCTCTTTTATTACTGCAATGCATCTTTTGGGTAGCGTGTTCGCATCATTCCTTTTACCCGCTCACGGGTTTCGCACTCCGTGGATTTAACAGTAGTTGACGATCTCTCTTCTATAAAATAAAGAGTTTCTCGATCGAGATTTTGCATGATATTTTTGATCACGTTTTATTTGTATTTTTGACAGCGGTCCAGGTCCCATGCACATAGAGTTTCATTTATAACCGTTATTATTATTTTATTAAAAATTGAATTGACGCCAAACTTGTTCTGGATGTGCCGCTGCGCTTCTCAAGTTACTTTATTTTTGATAATCAGGGTCAGAAGATGCACTTCTTTTTCATCAACGGTCGTTGCTGTCAATGCAGCTCGGAAATTTTCGACAAACATGTTTACAGACATTGTTGTCCTATCGACGGACAAAATGATCTCTTGCGCTTATTTCAAAACATCCACTCTTTTGTGACTGGAATTGCCACTGATACACACAATGTCCGTGTGACGTTAAATACGCATATAATTTCGAACGTCGACGCTTACGACTCTCATTGTGGACTTGCCCTGAAGAGGCCGACCACACTGATGACCCACTTCACAATCAGTTTGAACTATCACCACAATTGTCAATGCTGCTCACAAAGCGTCAGGAGCCGATACAGTTTCGTCTTGTGCTGAGCTGCGTACGATGTGCAAGCTCTGATATTTCTTATCATTGTCTTCGCTAGCAGACTTTTTTTTGAAGGCGCATTCTGGGTATTTTGAAGCTTACTTGAATTTTATGCATGTGGAAATGTAAGTCAAATAATTTGTATCACTAAGCACTCTAATCTGTTTCGATTTCTGTCCTTAAAATGTATTTATTATTTTCTAACCAATAACATGATGATAGGTAGGCCATTTCTAACATTTTAAAGCAAATTTGAAGATTCATTAATTTAAACTCGTTCCATGAAAGTGTCCAAATTCAAGTCAAGATATGATAATGTTCAAGATTTATTTTTATTTTCCTTAAAAATTAGAAATGGAAAAACACTTAAATTATGCAAAACGAAATCAAATTCGAAAATTGATATTGCAATACTAAAATTATAAATTTTAGAATTTTACAGAACAAAATTCTTTCATTATATAAAATTTCGAAAATAACAATAATTTTAGAGTACGAATTCCGAAATTGAAAAATTCAGATTGCAGATTTTTTTCAAATTGAAAATTTCGAAATCAAATTTAAGTGAATAATTTCTAGGAGCTCAATAAATTAGTCATCATTTTTTTCTGGAAATTCAAATTAATAATAACAGTTTCAACTAATTTTAAAAGACATTAAAGTACATGTATTTATAATTTTAAAAACTAAATTCAGATAATCATTTCACAAAATCACAAACATTAAAAAAAATGATTTAATTGTAATGGTTTAAGAACTACTGGGAACTTAAAAAATCCATAACTTTGCAAAAACTTAATATATTTTAAATTTCTTGAAGGGAGGCGACCCATGTAACACCTCAAATATAAGCGTATTTTTCGGAATTTTTTGGGAATGAAGAATATAACGAGTCTTTCCAAAACTTTTATGGTTTATTAAGGGACTTTTGAACTATCAAATACATTTTTTCAGCCACAAATATGCATTAAATTTTTTATTATAAGGGCAGATGTCGAACATGTTCAGCGGGGAGATGCAAAACTGCTCGTACTCTAGCTTCTCACAGATTCGTCTAAAACGAAAAAACAAAAAAAATCCGAGAAAAGCGCGTTTAAAAAATTACGTGATGACAAAAGGCAGCATCGGTAGGCTAGCGCCAGGGGCGCGGGGCGCCTTTTAGGATTTAAAGAATGCAGCTGCGACTCTGAATGTTTCACAGCATGTTTTCAGGACACTTAATGCGCAGACAAAATATTTTGTTATACTTGTTAAAAATTTGAAACTCTTGATGTCCGCCAAATTATATTCATGGTTATAAATAATATCCATAACCATGAATAATATTTAGCAAACATCCATGATTCTTTCTTTCTTCGTCTGGGCGTTTTAACCCCACATGTCATTCGACTTAGAATAAATTGACTTGCGGCACTTAGTCAAAAATATTAAAATATCTCGGACACTCGACAGCGCAAGCGCGGCTTAGATCATCGATCACGCTTGTAGACTTCTGCTTGATGAAAGCGTGCCAATCGTGCGACACCCGCGTCCTACCGCATTGCCAAAACATCTTCGCTCGTTAACTTTGGCAACTTCGACCGCGGGCCAATTCCCCCCACCCCTCACTTGCGCTGCAAGTAGTGCGCCGCCACCCAGCTAGCCGATAAGGCTATCCGTTAAGCAGATCGATGATCCTGACTTAATTTATAATTTCCGCCGTACCTCGCTTTCTTAAATTTTAGGAGCCCCCCCCCCCCTTTCTGGCATTTGCATGCCGCCTTAACTGGACACTCGCAGCCGATCTCTGTTATGGAGAAGAACTCCAGTATCGGAAGGACCACCCCGCGACACAAAGAACTCAAACGTCAGCACGGAGAGGGCATCGACGAAATCGTCAGTCTTGACGTAGATAACCACACGTCACCGAAACCGGATGGAACCACTCCTAGATGTCGTACACGCTACCTCAGTCTCTCGCCTAGGACCTCCCCCGAAAATCCCCCTGATCCTCACAACACAGATCCACCATACCTCGATCTCAATCCTGGTAGTCCTTCATGGTTCCTCCCCCCCCCCCAGAAATCAACCCCACCCTCTATTACGAGGTTGAGTGGTGCCATAAGATCGCTACCCCCGAGTAACTACGTGGACACTTCTAGATTGCTTCCCGTGCATGGATACACTGAGCGGACGATTGGACATGAACTCACGCCCGAGCTAACTGCTCTGCTGGGGATCGCAGTCGACAATTATGACACGCCGAAGGCGGTTGCATTAGCACCCGATAGTTCACTCACCACCCCGTTTAACCGAAAACATAATAATATGATCGGAGTAACTCGCCGTCGCCGGAATGTCATCCTGAGCGACAGTAATGCCTGTAATTACGTCATCACAGCAGATCACAAAATCAAGTAGACAAGCAATTTACTTGAAAAAGTAACCAAATTTTTAACATCCAATCAAAACTTGCAAAACAATCAGTCCTTTTCAGGACCAACAAGTGTCACCAACGTAGGGTCATTGTCTATTTCTAGTCTCCCTGCCTTAATATAATTAATTTGACCACATTGTCTAAATTTAATATTATATATTCAGTCTCAGCCCACAGACTGACCTCACTCTACAGAAAAATACATTTTTATTATACCAAGACTAGGAAAATAGTCCATTACATGACATTAATGTAAGTAATCAATTATTTATGTTCCTTAATTGAAAACAATTTAAATTCAATCCTTATGCAATTTCATTCCTAGCCATTTGTTGCAGTTCTTGGTTGCATTAGCCATTGGTTGCATTTGGGTTAAAAGCTAACAAAACCACTTGAATTAGTGTATAAAATTTTTTGATTAAATCTCATAAACTTTTTACTGACTAAATTGACATTTTTACCAAAATTTCATTAAATAATATTGTTTCAAAAAAAGTACGTAGGTAATCAGACCTATGAATAAAACGGTAACTTCATAAAATCATTAACCATTGTAAGTACCTACTTCATAAAATGTTGAATATTATTCCAATAAAGGGTATAGGTAGACATTTTTGACAAAAGTTATTGCTCAAATTTTTAAAATAGTATAAAATGGTTTTAAAAAACCAAGTAGGTAACCAAATCATCGGGTAGGTAACCAAAAAATATCATTTCAAAAAAGCTCCTCTGGCTCGTCTGGCAGGTCGTCACAGTCGTTCTCGTTTTCGCAGCATTGGCATTGGAAGGTAGATTCAGGTAGAATTGCATTATTTCATTCTTCTTCCATTCATCTGCAAAACGTTTAGCGAGCAAATTGTGGATGTCCTTTACCTTAGCTGGTGCTATAGGACTGCCCTGTAGTATCTCCGTCGGTCGAATACCAGGTGTATACATATGAAACCGGTATTTTTTCAAGAAAAAAACACATTTATTTCAAGAGAATGATAACAAATATTTTATTCAAAGTATGCGCGCTCGC
>NC_046657.1:83562185-83563541 GCF_010883055.1 Belonocnema kinseyi
AAACGATTTCGGTGGTTTGCCGCGGTCAGCGTTTCTCACATCAAAATTGCCACTTTTGAACTTGTTAAACCACTCATTACATTGCGTTCGACCAAGAGCATGTCCTCCGTAAGCTTCGACAAGCATTCGATGAGATTCTATCGCCGATTTACCCAAATGGAAACAGAAAATTAAAACTCCCCGCAAATCGTTGTTTGAAGGCACGTATTTCGACATTTTCAAGAGCGAAAAAAATCACGATGTCATATGAAACTTGAAATGTTTGGTATTGGATATTGTTGACAGATGACAATACGCCAATTAGCACAAATGGTAAGTTCCGACAGTGCCTACAAGTATGCATATTGGCCGCTAGATGGCAATTGTGATGAAAACGACTATCAATAATCTTGTGAAAAATTCTTAATATCTATGTACATCATGAACCTTCCAAATCTCTATTAATTACAATGCAATGAACAAATTTTGAAGGGTGGGGGTATAGGAGAGATAATTCCACACGCTCCTGTAGAGTTCGGACGCTCGTGTCTTTGGAGCGCTCGTAACTTTCAGCCTCGTCCGGTCGGAGTCCAAGTGTATTGTAAATTCTAAACGTGTACAAGTCTTCTGGGTACACTTCGTTGTAAGAAAAGGACGTATGGAAGGACACAGTAATTCTGTCCCCGGTCTCTTCCAACCTTATCCCAGCATTGGTCCAAACCTGACCTATCTTTACTGATTTTCCAAAAAATCATATGAAAACTTTTTAACACATCCACATTTTTGTGTGTTTTAAGTTCATTTCTTGAATAGTTATTCACTTAATACAAAAATTGCCAATAAAACCAAAAAATAAACACTGTAATTTTTATTTAATTCGCCACATTGTTGTAAAGATAAATATATGCTATTGAATTTGTATTTATCAGAAATAATAAATATTTGTTATACGTTTATTCCCGACCTTTTTTGTATTAAGTAGCGAAGCAAGTCATGGAAAGGAAGGTCAAAAAAGAAGAGGTACGATAATTTTTTTAAACATTTAAAAAATGTAGAATATATTATATAAAAAGAAAATAGTGAGTGAATGAAATTTTTTAAATTTCTAAATAAAAGAAGGGTTGTCTTATAAAAGGAGACTATCAATTTCAAATTAATATTATAAGCGATAAATATGATCTGGGTGAAACGACGAAAGGTAAATGTTAAAAACAAACAAACATACCGGACATAATTTAAAAATTGAAGTGTAAACATTCAACACAATACAGTAATCATGATGTACAGTCTGTCAAGTTAAAGCGTGGGTGGCTTTACTCGCAGTCGGTAAGGTGTATCGACATGATTTTGGTGTCAAAATATTAAGAAGAGCTCCCT
>NC_046657.1:83563641-83569982 GCF_010883055.1 Belonocnema kinseyi
GAAAGAGGGAGCTCTTCTTAATATTTTGACACCAAAATCATGTCGATACACCTTACCGACTGCGAGTAAAGCCGCCCACGCTTTAACTTGACAGACTGTAGAACATATAAATATTAAAAACCGGTTGGGACGTGAAAACCACTGACTGAACTACCGAAAGCGAGTTACGAAAATTTAAACAAGGAAAACAAAATGAGATGAATTTTGTAAGAGGTTTGTAAACGACAGGAAATAAATTATTTTCATATCGCATATTAACAGTATTTATTACTTTGTTAATAAAAAAGTTTTTAATTATGTTTCTAAGATCTCTATTTTTCTCTATTTATTTCATCTCAAAATTATCTAAATCAAAAATACGACCGGTATCAATCACAGAAAAAACTAGGGGTTCACTCATGTTGCGGCTCAAATGAAAGTTGGTGTCATTTGGAACTTGAGCTCCAATATATACTTGTGGAGACCCAAATGGGTTCGTTTAGAGCGCACATAAAAAGAACAGCTTCAAGGCCCATTCACAAGACAGCCGCTTGCAAATTCGGGTTAGTAAGTTAGCGATTTACAGAATATGTCGGTAAAGCAAACGCCAACGATATTAATATTTATTCATTTTTCTTCTTACTTGTTAAGGTTTACTTATTTTAGAATTTTTAATACAAAATTGGCTTGAGTCTATACCATCTTTAAATTACCATGATTGAAAATCATTAGTCGATTTATAATTGGAAATGTAATGCAATTTTATTGATTGTCAGTGAAAATTTATTACTTAACTAACCCATTTTAACCTTCTCTTAAAAGTGATTAAAAATATTTAAAAATAGTCACATAATTTTATGGAAAAAATCGTTGATGTACAATTAATAAACTTTTGTAATTAATTATTATTAAATGAATCTTTTAGAAGCCTAATTTTGACCAAGTACTATTAAGATCAGCTCAGCCAATTAGCCGTTATTATTATTTTGAAATATTACAATGACCTTTAGTTGTTTTAAATTAAATAAAGGTAGAGAGGCTTCAGAAACATTAATTTTTGCCTTCGTTTTTGCAACAACCATACATGACTGCTAACAATATATTTGTACTTTTTAAAAGTAACGTATGTAATTGTACATCTCCCCATAACAGCAAACATATTACTCAGGATTTCATTGCGCATACTGTTCGTTATAATTGGGCTACCTTTTCACGAAGGCCTGTTTTGTATTATTTAGAACTCATTTATCGTTTGAGTTCCTTTTCAGAAAGTAGGGTTCATTTTTGTTGCAGCTCCTTTGGAACCAGAAACGGGTTCCAATGGAAACTTCAGTTTTTTCTGTGATATAGTGTTTGGTAAGAATAGTATGAGCAATTATATCAAGATGGTAGAGACAGACAATGCAATTGTATTTATAAACAACCCCGGAAATGTTCTTTTTTCGAAGTGGACCTTCAAGAATTAAAAAAAAAATTTAAGAAGCTATTAGTTGGTTTGTCAATGATCTTCATTTTTTGTTTCCTAAGAACTTTTTCAATTTTTGTCGATAAATCTTTTATCTAAGGACAAACTGAAATCAACATAAGATACTTTTTTATTTGATTTAGAAGCAAATACAGTTTTATAAAATCGTAAGGTTTCTTTCTTTAAACATTTGTTGATAAAATAGGTTGGGAAACCTTTATCTTTTGAAGTATCTCTGATTAAATTAGGCTTTTTGACTCTAGATTCTAGATCTTAAATTCTAAGAAGTCTGTAAAAAAATCCTGTAACTAAACCAATTTTTTAGGAAAAAGGATAAAAGGCGTTTAAATTTAAATAACGACTGGACCAAGTTTTTTTTAATACTAATAATTTTTTGCAAAACCATCACATTTATAAATAGTAATTATATCATCTACTTAACGGAAGAAAAATGGAACTAGGAAGATTTTCGCGACAGTGACATTTAAGTTTTTCCATAACTAAATTGGTAGATGTAAGTGACAGGGGGACTCATGGCTAAACCATTTTTCTGTTTACAAAAGAAACCAAAAAATTCGAAAAAGGTGGAATTCAAACACAATTTTATGCATAACTCAATTTTTTTACAAAGGACAAGCTATTTGTGACGTGTAAATAGTTTTTCGCCGACAAAATTATTAAAAACTGTGGACAAAAAGGCAGATAATTTGTATAGAGGATCGATAATAGTGAAGACAATTAGTCATAGGGGGGCATCAGGCTTATAGATTTTAGGCTCTTGGATTCGATATCATTTTTGTTGTATATTAAAATGATATTGATTCCGATATACTTTGGAACACTTTTTTACTGTGTAAGACTGATTACCATAAAAAATATTTAATATCTTACATGATAAGAAACTTTATTCCTTATCTAATTCCTAATACAATGCTACTTCACAAGACAAAAACAATAATTTGGTGTCTGACTTAGAATTCAGTAATTTCATTTCTCCTTACTATGCTAAAGAACTCAGAACCTACTCAGTCACAGATAGCTTATACTTTGTACAAAAATTAACTTATGTAGTAGCCCTCCTGATCAAGTCTTAGTTTCTTTATATGTAGTTTCCATGTTTAAAAATATTCCTATGCCTGATGTTTTAAACTGTGTAATATTAATATGCCCTGAGATTTCTAAATTTACGGAAATTCTGCTTTATCATTGTTTAAATTTCATTAAATTATTTTTAAATTCCACGTTTTCCAAATAAACCCGCAAAATTTACATTTAAATCCGGCCCCAGTCAAATTAGCTGAAATTGAAATATAATCTAGTGTAAAGACAATTTGCTTAATGCAGTTACAACCTTCGGTTACCCATGTAAAAGTTATACTATCAGAGATCAAAATATACTTAACAATTTCCGGGCGCCAGATCTACTAATATCAAAATAAAAAAAATGAAAATAAATAAAAATGAAACAAAGAAGTTAAATTAGGAGAACCGAAAATGTGCCTGGGCTGGCTCAACCCCTCAACTGGATAATGGTAGAAGAGGTGGTCCAAAAATTATTTACTTGATAAAAAAACAATTGAATATGAATTCTTAAATTCACTTATGACTATAAAAAAACCTTGCGAAACAATCAATAAACCTAACCTTATTTTCCGTCAAGTTTTCCAAAAATATTAAAACGTAGACGCGCAAAAACAAAAGAAGGATAAAATTGGGGAGAAACAACATTCAGTACATAATTATCTTGATGTGACCAAAAATTAAAGTTAATATTAATTAGAATAAGAATTTGTCAAGGGTGAGGCGGTAATCATTTCCTAGTAAGATTTTATCATGTTGGAAACAAAAGGCAAAATTAGCAGGCCAAGAGTCAAAAATAAATACGGGGATAAAATATAATTATCTACATGTATAAATCGACAATTAGAGTAGCATAAAGTTCGCAGGAAGAGGGGTACCAACAATTTAGGGTTACAATCGATAACACAAAAATTCAACACACCAAACACATAATTTAACATACAACATCAAACACGAAATAACTCAGTCAAGCATTCATCTAAAATCCTCGTGTGCCAACGACTCTAAAAACTCACAGGACAAAAGGGCCACACGAAAATTATCAAATAATCCTTTCAGAATTCAATAAAAAGCGAACTATACCTTCGAATTCCAAATTAAATTTCAGGGCCGACAAATTGGGCTGCTGAAATATTGCACAGTCTCCATTAGCATTCACACATAATAAAATGTTACTAACTGATTCTATTCACAAAACACGTTGAAGATATTCGAAGCGTCGTCTTCCGCAAGCTGCTGAACTGCTGTCAGATGTTTTAACAAAGCGCTGGGTCCGAAAACAAAATGCGTCCTTCCGAATCTGATTGTTTCCAATCATCTATTTCGTCCGTCAGATGTTAAGCTATTGCCCCAGACTTCCTCTCCGAACAGTGCCAATAACCAAGCTGGCTACTAGGACTTTATTTGAATTTGAATTGAGCTCCTAGCATCGAGAACGTCATCTGTCAATATGCGGGACTGAGCTATACAGGTCCCACTCGCGTTGCCGGGGATCGACAATAGACCTTCTAAAAAAACGTTGATCTTGAATTCCACTCCCAAGTGGATAAGTTGAAGGGGAGCGTCAGTAAAAATCAGCAATAATCCCAACAGCATTTCAAAAATCTCTGGATACATTTTGAGATACGACTGGAAGGACGGGAACGGAATGACACACAGCAGGTTTAGGCGTGAAATTTTAAACGGGCTGAGTAACTTCAATCGACAAAAGGCGTCCCAAATGCTTCTTCAAGTTTCTCAATAGGTCGGGAAGGTTGTGGATTCTCGAGGATGGTTGGATTTCTCAGGGCGTACATAATAACAAAGTAAAAACGAGAAAAATCAATTATTAAATTAAGGGAACTAAACTAAATAAATCATAATCTTGGAAAACCCTGCAGCTTGCGGATTCAACAAAATAGGATAGAGTCTTAAGATTTGCGCTTCGTTTAAATTACATATTATCAACTATTGAACAAAAAAAATTAATTTTACCTGTGACTTGCGATAAATTTTCAAAGTCACACTAGATCAAAGCCTCCTGATCAAAAAATGCTAATGGGTACTAGTTCAAAAACTCAAAAGTTTTCAAGATAGGTGGGGCTGATCGCGAAAAATATGGCCACAAGCGAATCTAATGTCACGCTTAAAACTTGAAGATGAGGTGCAGATTTATAATAATAGGTAAAATTATAGCGCTTCCCTGGCAATGCAAATACTGTTCAAAATATTAAAGGTAGGATATAGTTCAGTCAATGAATACATGACTGTAGATTAGTCCAATTATCGAAGGCAAAGCCAGTCCAGCTACTAAAGGCAATGTAAGGAGACTGCCTTGTCAATGTGAAGATTTTAAAAAATAATAAAGGCAAAATACATTCTGGAGTACCAGAGATATTTTGTAGTCCAGAATGTCTATCGCACTCATTATTTTTTAAAATCTTCACATTGCCAGGGTTGTCCTATTACACTGCCTTTAATATTTCTTCCACCTTTAATATTTCGAACAGTATTTACATTGCCACGGCAGCGCCACGATGCCCCCTATTATTGCCATACCTGTTCTTAAAGATAAAACCCTTATACCACTTAAAGAATTCAATTCTTAAAATTCCAATTTTAAATTTACTATAGAAGTTACAGAAAATTCAAAAAATTTGTTTTTTGGACGTTCTTGTTATTAGGTGTGATGATTTTGAAACAATTGATTGGTGTCAAAAGAAAACTTAGGCTGGTCCTTATTTTAATTATAACTTTTTTCATCCTATTTGCCAAAAAACTGGTTTTGTGACAGGCCTTTTTTATATAATTCTTAGTTTCAGATCCAGAATTTTGAATCAAGAACATTAATTTAATATAATTAATTTAATTTAATCAGAGATACTTTAAAAGATAATGCTTTCCCAACGTATTCCATCAACAAATGTTTAAAGAAAGTAAATTTCCGAATATAAAATACTGAATTTTCTGTAAAATCAAAAGAAACAAAAAATCCAGAACATCTAAAAACCAGATAATAGCTTCTAAATTTTTTTTTAAACTTAAACATCCACTTCCCAAAAGAAAATTTCTAGGGTTTTTTGTAAATACAGTTGTTTTGTCTGTCTCTTTTCTTATGTAGGTCAGACTGGTAGACTTATGTAAACCCGCAATCATGGACACAGGAGTGTGGAAATTGGAGTGGCAGATAAAGAAAAATCATTTAGATAACTTGCTAAAAATTCTCAGACGTGTATTGTTGCAAGATCTGCCTAAAGCATTAAAAACGTTTCCTCAAACGTCTAGTGCGAAGTGCATACATTATAGTAGAAATGAAAGATAGTAAAGGTGACATTGGAGAATTCGTATATTTCGGATTCAGAAAAAATCTAGAAAAATGCATTGACATTTACACACACACACACAATCCACGTCATCAAATAATTCGTCGATGTGGGTGCTATGCCTATAGCGCATTGAGGAGTGAAACAAATTTCGGTAATTGCGTGTAAGATCCACTATAACCGCGACATCTATTAACCGATTTAAGTTGGAGTTTTTTACGGACACTCGAAGCCAACAAGTGCCAACATATATTTAGAGGAATTTATTGATGAACTGAATCAAGTATTATTGTATGGCACCGATATTTCCGGAAGGTATTACAATGTAAGCTTCAAACATTTCGCGTGTGATACGTCGGCTAGAGCATTTTCAAAATGCTCAGTGACATACTGCAAAATATTCCTGTAAAAGGTCTAATGTACGAGGGTAGTTCAATAAGTCCTTAGAATGAAGTATAAAAACAATTTTTTTTGGGTAAATTTTTTTTTATTTTTCAACATAATCTCCTTGGAGC
>NC_046657.1:83570082-83586006 GCF_010883055.1 Belonocnema kinseyi
AAAGAGAATTTTTTTTCTCACCAAATGTGGTCGTTTTTTTTAAATTTCTTCTTTCAGCTGCTCTAATAATGATGCATAATATTCACCAGTGATTGTTTTACCATTTTCCAAGTAGTGAATAAGTATAATTCCACGTGCATCCCAAAAAACTGTAGCCATAACCTTACCAGCTGACTTTACGGTCTTTGTCTTCTTTGGAGCTGGTTCACCTGTGGAAATCCACTGTTTGGATTGTTCCTTTGTCTCAGGAGTGTAATGGTGTATCCATGTTTCATCCACAGTCACAAATCGACGAAAAAATTCCTCACGATTCCGACTTATGCGCCATGAACTGAGTCCAATTAATTTTTTATCTCATATGAAGTTAAACCCTTTAAATGAAAATGTTTGATTACCGCTCTGAACTCGTTTTTTTCCATTTTTCTTAACGAACAATTTCTTTTTTTCAATTAGTTATAAAAACACGTAAACTCAGAAGATGTGGACTGTGACTGCACCATATATCTAGTCGGGAGTGGTGCTGACTGAAAACAGATGATTTGGAGCGATTCGCGCGCCATCTGTTGGTCATTCTAAGGACTTATTGAACTACCCTCGTATTATGGACAGAAAGGAATGTCAAAAGCACTGTGTATCCATCAACAAATGCCCAAAAAAGAACAGACAAATCTTGTCAGGGTATGAATAAAACCTGGACATTATCTTCAACTGGTGCCTCTTTTTCGAATATATCCTGAAACGAACAAAATATATTATAAAATAAACAAGTCTTTATAAAAATCAGAAAATATTACAGTATGAACAAAAGATAAAGTTTACACCAATTCCTGGCGAAAGATTCACCGCAATAAAAATTTACCTTGTCAGCTAAACATTACATTAATCGAAGATAATTTCAGATTTTTCACCTTGCCTGGTTAATCTTTCGCTCTAAAATTTCTCCATTTGTATTCGATATGTAACGAAAATTACTTTAACTTCATTTAATAGGAGAAAAATGGGGATTCCCATTTGTCAGTTGCTTTTTGCGCTATTTGCTAAATGGCATTAAACAATTTCGAATTCATCTACAATAGTGCGATTTATTTCGGAGGAGATATGTCAGTAAAAACAAATTTTTATCATGTTTTCTGTTGCTGATTCCACATGTTTTACCAAAATTTTCCCTCTTCAACGTGACGCAGCAGACAGGATCAGAATTATTTTCCTAACCACAGTGAAACTTTCGCCAAAATATGTTTAATTTTTAACGGTTGCAAGTCTTACCTGCAAAAATTTAAACTTTTTTTATTTTGTTGTTGTGTTGTTTTAATGTTTATGTCCAGATGTATAGCTCGAATTAACTCATACTTTGCCGTTTTACTATTGCTGCTAAGAACGCCGTAGCAGACTACAGCTTTCATCCTATCGTAGGATAAGCTTTCGATAAATAGCATGTAAACTTTAACAGCAAGAAAGTTCACATATAAAAGTGATCAATGCTTTTTCAGCTAATTCAATTCAAACAATATTTAATATATCATTATAATCGTCATCTTGCAAATACGGAACCTTTTCCAATACAATCCAATTTTAATAGAGGCTATGGGCTTTAAAGGTCCAGTAACCTGGTGTCAATCTCTCGTAGAGTAAAGAACTAATTAGGTTAATTATTTATTACTACTAAAAAATTTTCAACCTCTGGCATTCAGGCACGCGAGTAATAATAGTCAAAAGGTGTGAAACACTAATGATAATCTCTAGGGGTTACGCTGACGCCCTTCAATTTTCGCACGCAAAACATAAAAAGCCTGAGTGCAATAGCCCTTTCTCACTACACGTGCTTGCCTATCTGAATCGCCACAAACAGGACAAGGAATTAGAAAAAAATAAAAATGCTCAAGTGTATAACTGGATTTTACCAGTATTGGAGAGAAACTCTCTCTCTCTCTCTCTCTCTCTCTCTAACACCAATATTTAATAGTAGGCTTTTATTACTCTTAGCATAATGAAATATTCTCGAATCTGTTTCCAAGTTTAGCCTCTTTCTTAACCAGTGGAGAAAAAGTATACTCGCGCCTGCTTGTAAGCGGCTAAATAGTTCGAAAACAGATTTTCAATTTGAAGAGATAAATTCTTCGACCAGAGTAGATAAGGATACTGTGCCCTGCTCTTCAATCAGTCAAGAGAATTTTTATTTACAAAATATTTTCTTAGTTCAGCCAAGGAGGCACTTTTAGCCAAGTATAAAGTAAACTTTTAAATTTTAGACTTTTTCGTCTTGAAAATATTCGAGTGGGAAATAGGTCGAAAAAAAACACGCTAAGGCGATATCCCGAAGGATAGTTAAAAACTTGCTCAGAATACGTACAGAAACTTGAGAAAAGAGTATTTTAGTGGGAGACTGCGAGGCTGTGCTTTTGTGTTGCCCTTTTAAGGCCAATTCTGACTAACCGTTCTCGATTGCGGTTCGCAGGTCCGGTTGGAATCTCGGCCAATCAACGCGTACTCGGTCCCGATTCCGGTTCGGTTCGAGCATTTAGGTTCGATTATAATTTCAACCGTGCCGTTCGCAACCGTAGCCAATGAGAGCGCTCGCTAAAACCGCGAGGCTTGTCAGCTGTTTCTCGAACTCGCTGCACGTCACTCACGTCACTTTGATCTATGAACCGCGTATGAGTGAGAATGACAATCGTGTACGCTGAATCGGCGCAGTGTGAGCTGCACCGGTCAACCGAGAACCGGCGAACCGCCACCGAGAATGGCTAGTCTGAATTCGCCTTTATAATGCAACATTCGTCCGTTTTTTCGAAGCGGTATATACGTGCTACCCGGCCCTTTAAAATCCCATTTAATTGACATGTGGAAACTTTCATTTCCGATCTACCCCCACCTTCCCAGCCGCGCCACAAATGACTTAAAAATTTAAAAAACTTCATTTTGAGCAATTATTATTGTTACTTTTTGGCAATTTCCGTCGCCTTTTTTATACAAAAACCTACTAAAGGACAACTTGAATATTTCACATAATTTTAAAAACAATTTCCAATTGTTTAAACAAATTTAAATGATTTGTACCGCTATTTATTCCCCAAAAATGTAAAAAATAATCGTGCTTTCTGATTTAAGAGTAATTGCTTGTCATTTTTTGTAGTAGTTAAATTTTTTAAAAACATTATGTAATTATTCAAATGATTATTTATTTTCAAAATGTTTAAAAATTGAGCCAAAAATATTAACTTTTTTGAAAATGATTATCATATGCTACGTTTTATTTCAGTGGCAATCTGGTTCTGACTGTATAGTGTATAGAAAGAATACATTTACCACTTTATAATTGTTCAGACAAATGTAATTTGTTTAAATAAGTACTTTCCCAAAAATACTTTTAAGCTCGCGATTGACTTTACGTCTTCTATTTTATTTTATTGGTTCAGTTATGGAAAAATAAGTGCTTGAGCAAATTAAAATTGTTTAAACAAATATTTTTTTGAAAATGAAAACTTTTGGCGGGATGTCTTGCCTTCTAGAGTAAAAAAAATTTTGCAATGCATTTTTGGACCACCTTAATATATATTAATATACATTTATATTTATGCCTTGTTCATGAGCACCGGTGTTCTAACATTTGTTAACTTTGCAGTGATTTATTGATGAAAATTTTAAAAATCTAATAAAAAATCATGGAATATTCAAATTTTCAGTAAGAAAATTTAATTTTCATCCAAAAAAATGCATTTGAAATTGAAATTGTGAATACTTAAAAAATATAATTAGAACAAGAATTTTAATAGTTGATATTTAATACCAGAATTTTAATTAAAAATGAAAAACTATTGAATTCATCCTTAATATACGTATTAATACGATTCAATTCTATGTAAAAATAAAACAAGGAATGCGAAAATTAAATTAACAATTAACAAGTTTATTAGATGAGAAAAATATATAAATTTGGCAATGCGGGGAGCGACAAGGTACACGGTCAAATGCGTACTGTCTTACCTCTTCAGGGAAGCACACGTCACAGGGTGAAGCGTCCCTGATAGAAGAACAAGATTTTAGACTGATAGCTGTTGCCCCTTTAGGCCGGTAGCCAAAAGCTGGATTTTATAATTAGGCCAAAGTTGAGGAAATCATTCAAAAACGCTTAGTAATGTGCGGCTTGACGCCACATCTACCTCCTGCTAGTGATTGACTACTAAAGAAAAACAAAAATGGTAAGGTAAATTTGTTGATAACGATGGGACATCAGACGTGGGATTGTTGTAAACTGATGCTGTGGTCTCTTCTGAGATGACATAGTCTGGTTTTAATTTGTCGGGCGACAAGGTAACATACATTCCATTGATTTAAACCTTGAATGTTTGGTCAGATCGACTGAAAACTGCGTATGGTCCATCATAAGTTGGCAGCAGGGTGATAGGCCGAAGTGTGAAAGCGTTTATATCCCAGTAAGGCATTTAATTTCTAGAAAAAAATGGGATTCAAACTGTCTACCTTGATCTGTTGTGATCCAGAATGGTACTCTCAACGTGGCTATGCATTGAGTGAAGAGAGTTCGAGCGATGGTATCAGCATTAGTATTGTAGCCGTCCGATAAAGTCAAAGCCCCGACAAAGTCGATGTGGATGTACTCTAAGCTTTTCGATAGTGCGGAGAAAATTTCGAATGGTGACGAAACTTGACGAGATATTTCCGCCCGTGGTCGTTGAAGACAGACTCGTGCCGATTATCGGCAGTCCGCCTTGATGGATGGCCACACGTACCGCTCCGTTACCAGTTTCGTCGTCTATTTAACTCCTGGGTGTGCTAGTTGGTGCAGGGAGTTGCAGGCCGTCCTTCGGAAAGCTTCCGTGACGAACGGTCGAGCTGTGGAGATACACACGTCCCAGTATAGGAATATGCCTTTATCTGAAAGTGATACCTTTTTAAGTGAAGAGATGGCCCTGGCAGAAGATGGTCCCGAAGTTCCTGCTCTGATTCCTATGACTTAGTGAGAGCTCAGAAGTCAATATCCGTCTAAATTGCCTTAATCCTTGAAAGAGCATCGGCCACGACATTTTCACTTCCTGAGATATACCTGATTTCGGTGGTAAATGGTTCTATGAAGTTGAGATTTTGGAACTGGCGAGAAGAGCATTTGTCAGATTTTTGTTGGAAGGCAAAAGTTAATGGATTGTGGTCGGTGAAAATGGCTCCATACTTTCGCTCGGTGCTAGCGAGGTTCTTCGAGAAAAAAGCAAGAGATAGCTATTTGTTTTCGACTCCTTACTGCAGGACCGCGCCCACAAATAATTCAAGGTGTCCTTGAACATTTTAAAAGGAGCTTCACGCGCAGAAAAGGCTAGCAAAACAGCTTCTGCTAAGCTCTTTTTCCATTCTTCGAAAGCCATTAAAGCATCTGTACTCCATGGAACTGGAGATATTCCTTTTTTGTTACACTGGAGAAGATCGTTATGTGAAGCTTGTTGTTCAGCTACCTTTAGGATTGCGAAACGATGAAAATTGAGCTTCCCAGAAATCATCTAAGAGCCTCCACTGTTTTAGGTTTAGTGTAATTGAGAATTGCTTCGACTTTTTCTCGAAGTTGCTTGGTACCGAGTGGTGTCACTTCGCGCCCAAGAAACTTCACGGAAGTCACTGGCATGTGATGAGGATGTCGTCAATGTAGATATACAAAAAATCGAATCCTCTTAGTACCTCGTCCATAAATCGCTGGCAAGTTTGAGCTGCGTTACGGAGTCCAACCGACCTGAACGGGAATTCATACAATCCGAAAGGTGTCGCGATGGCCGTTTTTGGAATGTCCTCTTCCGCAACTGGTATCTGGTTGTACTTTTTGACAATGTAGATTGTAGAGAAAATATTCTATTCTAATATTCTATTCTCATATTCTATTCTAATATTCAAAGTCGTGAAAATGTGGCACAGGGTACTTGTCAGGAATGGTCCTGGAATTAAGCTTCCTGTAATCCTTACAGGGTCTCCATTGACCTCCTTTCTTCGGTACCATGTGAAGAGATGATTTCTAACTACTCTTTGAGACTCTTATCAGACACATTTTCATCATATTCTTGAATTATTTCCTCGATTGGTTAAAACGATCCGGCGGAAAGGTCGCGGTTTCTCTATAACCGGTGATTTAGGTGCAGTGCGAATGTAGTGCTTCATTGAATGTTTTAAATCAACGACAGCACCAGCTGGACGGCTTATTTCTGGATATTGCTCTAGGAGTTCGTGCCGCGATGACGATCCTTCTGCATAGAACGAATTCCCAGTCAGGTATCCTTGCAGGGTGCAACTTTGCCGTTCACAGATTATTTGGTCTTGAGATGCGCTTTACCGGTCGATAAGCTGAGATTTCAAATTCGCGTATGTCCTACTGGGGTCTCCCTCGGAAGCGTTCGTAGACGTTGAAGGTTTTAGAGTAGAAATAGTTTCTGTATGGGTGGTAGCTATGATCGCGAGAATGCGAAGTCCAAGAAAAAACTGAAAAATTAACAGAAGAATTAAGCTATGCACTCTTAACACAATAAATATCACTCAGAATTGGCAAGGCACTGCACTGAGGGGAAGTGAGAAAGGGAGAGAACTGAGAAGAGAAGATGAACGATATGGGTCCTATGCCTCGCATCGGTATCTTTCGCGCCCCCGGTTCATTTTCACTCAGTTTTCCTCGCATTTACACTTTAAAAAAAAACTATCCCTGCATTTTCAAATCACGTCGGGGTCAACACTTCAAGGATTCAATAGTATTTAAAAATAAAACAAGGAATGCACAAGTCTAATTAACGATTAACAAGTTTATTGTATGAGAAAAATATATAAATTTGGCAATGCGGGGTGCGACACGGTTCACGGTCAAGTGCGTACCCTCTTGGCTCTCAAGAGACATACACATCACAGGGTGAAGCGTCCCTTATAGAAGAACAAGATTCAGGACTGATAGCTGTAGCCCTTTCCGGCAGGTAGCCAAAAGCAAGATTTTCTAATTATGCCAAAGTTGAAAAAGCATGCAAAAATTCTTGGTAATGCAAGAGGAATTTTCTACAAAAGTTTAATATTAAGCCAAAAAAATGGTTAAAAAGCAGTTGAATTTTCAAGCTCCAAGTTTCATTTTAAACAAAGAAGATTCAGTTTCTATCATTATAGACGATTCTTTAACTAAAACCAATAAATTTTCAGTAAAAAATAGAAAAGTTCAACTTTTAGATAAGAAAATGAATTTGAACAAAAGAAAAACGAATTCTCAGCAAAATTAAATTTGTTTAGCTAAATAATTGAATTGTTACCCAAAAAAGATTAATTCCGAAAAAAATAATCCTAAAAAATGTATTGAAAACGGGAGAAAAAACTAAAATTCACTAAAAATGGGGAAACATGGGGATATTCCACGATTTTCGTGAAAACTGGTGCGCATTATTCTCGTATTTTGCGACTGTCGATGAAGCTCTATAAACTGAGGTGTTTGATTCTTTGATTTCTCTTCTTTTAAATAACCTTTTGCAAGAAATGTACAATTTCGTTTTAAATAATATAAAATCTGATCAACCTTACACTATACTGTACAAAATTATTTTTGGAATCCGCTTTCTCTTAAATTCTCTGACTGTCATTTAAACTAGAATTTTTTTTCAAATATTATTCACCTTTAGACGATTTCTTGTAAAATATCTCTTAGTTCACAAAACACTTTTTCATATAAGAATTTCTCGACTTTTTGTCTACAACTGTGTGTTTTCGAATACACCAAAAATGATATTTTTTCTCATTTGAAGTTATTGCCTATGACGTGCTGTTTTCACGCTTAGGGTTTACGCGTAAATCAGAAATTTCTAAAACTCAAACTTAAAATTGAAGCCAAAGACTTATGCCTCTGCCACTCACACACACATCGAGCCTATTTACAAAACGTGACATTTCCTGCTACCGTGGTATAAAATGCCACGGCCGCAATGGGCTGATAACAGTCTTAAGAAGAGAAGTATACGATATAGGGCAGTAAATAAATTACAAATTTCTTAGCCAACATCAGCAAAAACAATTTAATTCTAAGAGAAAAATGAAGATCGCCAGCTCGATTCTAATTTCTATATTCTCCTTTCTTTTGGATTTTGTTGGTAAGTTTAATTTGGGTGACTATTTTTATAATTTTCTTTTTCATGTTCACTTCTTGAGGCTTGCGACTTTTCTTCTACATTTCTAACCTTTTGTGAGTTTTTTAAATCGAATTTTTCAGTTTTTCAATAGAAAAAATCTGTCCGCTTCGCAAGCGCATTCTCACAGCGCACTTTGTTCGAAATTTTGAGCGCGCCTCGGGCAAGCGACTGTTGGTTCTTTCGTTTCGCGTTCGATAATATATTTATCGCGCGCTTTGCGCTCGATAATATATTTACCTGGCGCTACGCTCTCGATCTTTCTGCATAGACTTTTTAAAACTAAAGGTGAAAGTATCGACAACAGCAATTTGGGGATTGTGAATGCTCTTTTGTTAAAGCTCCTTCGGCTTTAATGAACACACTTTCATCACGTATCTCGTGCTTCACACTCGAGTTTATCCCTGAAAGTTTATATGATTCCAGCAGCTCAAAAACTATTGAAATGTGTAAAAACCTTGATTTTGATTTTTTTAGATTAAGCTCCCTTTCTTCGGCACACGTCACACACACACAATTATGTAAATAGGTATTTTTTTAATGCATTATCATATTTGACAATGTTTGAAATACTGTGAAAATGTTGCATGAAAAAATGTAACTTTTGGATTTTCCATTATTTTGTATGCTGTCAAAATTTGAATGTTTGATTTATTAGGAAAATTCAAAAAGTTGTTATGATAATCTTCTAGGGCATTTAGAAATCAAACTTTTTCTTTTTCTTCCATTTTTTCACATCGTTCGTTAATTGGTATAAAAGGTTCATTTTGGTGTGTTTTTTGGAATTTTGTAAATGCTATAACTCTAATAATTTTTTATTTTATGAAAAAAGTCATTAGATAAATTGTTCAGTTTTTTAAATGCTATGAATAACCGTGCAGAGAATTCTTAAATATTTAAAAAATGGTCTCAAAAATATTTAAATCAAGCTCACTTTTTGAATTTTTATCCAAAATGGCTGACTTACGAACTTTACCTTTAGTTAGGGACACTAGAAGATTGTACTAGAAACCAATCTAATAGAATTATTTTTTCAAAATTTGTCGTGGTAACAGGCAGACAGGCATAAATACATACAGACAGACGGACAAACCCATTCGTAAAAACCTATTTTTTGATTAAGAGGGTTTCAAAACGTGGACATTTGACATAAAATTGGGAGGGGGGGTGTCAAATTTTACACATATCTCATCCCTTCTCTGGTGAGAATGTAAAAAAAAAATATTAATAAACATTGTTTTGCTCTACCTTCCTTGACAAAATGTTATCTATTTCTTATCGATGAAAATTCAACAAGTTGATATGATAATCTTGTAGGGCTATCGGAAAGTAACATTTTTCTTTTCAAGTACTATAAAGAACTGTAAACAGAATTTTTGAACCGTGAAAAAATGTGTACTCAAAAATTTTCGAAATGGGCTCACTTTTAGTATTTTTATCCAAAATGTATGACTTAAGAACTTGGCATTTAGCTTAGGACACCAAACGAGTGTACCAAAAGCCAATCTAATAGAATAATTCTTTTCATAAGTCATCGTGCACACAGACAGACAGACATAGAGACAGAAATAATGACAGAAAGGTAAATACAGATAGTCACATGCGTAAAAACCTGTTTTTCGGATTCAGGGGTTCTCAAAGCGTGGACCTTTTGACAAAAACTAGGGTGGTCAAATTTTATACAAATCTAATACCTTATCTGATGAGAATGTAAAAATCTCCCCGCTTCGCGAGCATATTATTCATTTATTAGAGCATATTATATCAATTCTTTGAACTAAAAATGGTTGCATGAATCTTTATTAAAAAGATCGGCTTTAGATCCCAGTATTTATGTGCGTCTTCATATTCTGAATTTCTACTTAATTAAGTATAGTTCAAGATTAAGTTGCTTTAAGGTACACATTCTCATCGTGACACTTGCGCTACGCGCTCGATTTTTAACAGATATATTTTGTGAATGTATATTTTCTGAACTACCTTCAAATAAATAAAAAACTACAATCCTTTTTTCATACATTTTTGTATGGATAAAACAAAATATCGTACTCTTCTTCTATTACATTGTTACGTATCTCGCGTCTTGTGGCGCAATATTGGAATTTCCGATTTTTTCATATAAATTTAAATAAATTAATTAAAAAGAGGAATCTATCGAAAAATGGTACAAAGAAATGTTGTGGAAATGTGTAAACGCTGACAATTTTTTAAAATCTTTTCCCCATACTTTTTCGTGGCTTGTTGCCCAAACTCAAGTTTTAAATTTTTTGCATACCACTTTCGATAAATAAAAACAAAATGATGAAACCCATTGAAAAATAGCTGAAGGAAATTTTGTAGGATTTCTCAAAAGCTGTCATTTGGCGTCAAATTTCCAAAAATTGTAATACTTTCTCAATCCTGAATGATGAGAATGTAATAGATAATAACAAATTTTTACCTATTTTTTGGGTGAACAACTTTGGCTATCAATTTGTTTTCGTACGTTTTGTCGTTCTTCCACAAATTTTTTATTTTTATTTATAAGTCATTTAAATGATTCATACATTTATCTTTTTCGTATCTTGCATAATTTTACCACAAAGTAAACATTTTTTATTATTTTTCGTGCAATCAAAATTTGAAGTTTCGATTTTAAAAAAATCCAAAAAATTGTTATGATTATCTTGTAGGGCTTTCAAAAATCAGTGTTCTTTTTTTCTTGACTTTTTTTATATCGTGCGCTGTCTGGCTGAAAATTTGGATTTTCGGATGATTTTTTCATTTTTCTAAATGCTATAACAATGGTGATTTTCTTTTTATCGAAAAAAATTATTAGGAAAAATGTTTTGGGCTATACTTGAATGACGTACGAGATTACGTATTTAAATATTTACCCCCCCCCCCCTAACTTCCGATTAATGTACGTTATTTATGATTTTCAAAAATAATACGATATGGGATTTGAAACTTATGGTAATTTTTCGTATTTAGGATAATGCATGCTTTGCAGTATGAAAACATCATTTTCAAAATTCCCTAATTTTTTCCATTTCTCTGGCCATTATTAGCATTTTGATTTTGTAACATTTTTAACATTTGATCTTTAATAAATGGAAGAAAATAATATTCCTAATAAAAATTTTAAATTTATTCATTTATTTAAAATCAGACTTTTCTGTCATAAAAGATGACTTTAATAAAATACTCGAATTTTTAACAAAGTAAATAAATTTTTAACAAAAAAATGTAATATTTTACATATAAACCAAAAGAGCATCAGTTTTTAACAAAATAGTTGAATCCTTAATCAAAAATGATTAATTTGTGATGAAACATTTGCATTTTTATCCAATAAATATTAAATTTTTACTAAAACAGATGAATGTTTTTTAAAAAAGTACATTTTCTAGGGAAAACTTTAATTTTCAACAAAAAAGAATGATTCTTCAACAAGATTGATGAATTTTTAACCAAAAATTTGTATATTTATCCAAAAAAGATGCAGATTCTACTTAAATAGATAAATTCTTAAACTAAAAAAAAATTATCCAATAAATTTAATTTGCATAAAAAAAGATTATAGTTATACTTTAAAATACCAAAATATTAGTTTGAAACATATTTTTAGTAAATTCTTTAACTAATAAGGCCAATCTTCATTAAAATAGTTGAATTTCAGGAGGAAACAACTACGAAAAAATATAAATACAATGAAATTAAATCACTAAAAAAATTAAATCTGGATTGCCGCAAATCTTCATCTTGAAAATTCTCTAATTTTTCCATGTTTCACTGTTTGATTTAGAAAAATTAATCTCTTTTGCTTAAGGATTCAATTATTTTGTTGAAAACTAACACTTTTTAATTGAAAATTTAACTGCGTAAGTGATAGTTAAACTACTTCTTGAATTTTTTTATTAAAGGTTTATCTCTTTGGTTAATAAGTTAACTATTTTGTTTTAAATTAATTTTTTTGCTATAAATTCACATTTTTTAGTTCAATATTCAATTGTTGTATAAAAAATTTGTTAGTTGGCTTGAAGTTTCAGCAATTTAGGTGACTAATTTTTACTTTCATGTTTGAATTTTGTTTGTAGAAAATTCGTCTTTGCGGTCTTAAAATTAATTTTCTCAAAATGAAACTTAATCTCTTTTGGTTTAATTATAAATTATTAAACTTTTTTGTTTGAAAATTTAATTACTTCTTCGGAAATTGAGGTATTCTGTTAAAAAGTCATCTTTTATGGTAGCAAAGTCTATTTATTGATTTAAAAATAAATTTAAAAACATTAAATTTTAATCTGGAATATTATTTTATGTCTCTTATAAAAGCTAATATAATACGCCTGTAATACGTTACGGAATTTGAGTACGGTGCCCAAAGGAAAAAATGGTTATACTTATTTAAGATGATTTAAGATGATACTTATTCAGGGCGAATAATTATTATGCAACTTTTATGAAAAATAATGAAAATATAGAACCAAATAAATGCTAAAAATAAAAAATAAAACTCTGTAAAAAATAGAGCGTACTTATTCAGAGTCCCTGATATAATTAATTTCGAATCTATTGATACATTATAAATTAGAAATTCTAGAAAATTATGTTTTTTATTAATTTTTTTAAACAATTCAAAGACTGCGTTTTGAATGGAAAAGGACTAGGTCACTATATGAATTTCTCAATTTACGGTGTTTCATACTCATAACCTTTTAAAAATTATCATATCCAGTTCCAAACAAAATTTTCTAACTAATAAATAATATTCCATTATTGAATTTAGAAATATCTCGAATACTCGAATTGATAATTTTCTATGCTAATATTTGATGGCTATAGTCTTCGCTAATCGAATCTAGAAAAATTCACTAGTAATCTTTCTTTAAAAAATAGATGTGTGACGAAAATCTCGGAAGCATTGTTGTCGCTTTGTATCAATGCCGATTGGGTAATTATTGTGAACAATTCGAATTCACACACGTAATGAAGAATTGAATTTCATTTGAAAGGCATTGACAAATAATGTCTCATTTATGTGCATACAAAAATTGATCAAAACTGTGAGATTCATCAATGCAAAATTTTTAATAACATTGTTAGTTAAAAGAGTTCATTTAAAAACAAAAGATACGAATTTCCCAAAAATAGTTAAATTTTCACCTAAGACAGATTTTTCAATCAACGAAGAAAAAAAAATCTCATCCAAAAAGATAAATTAGCAACACAAAAATATGCCGGTTCCACCAAAGAAATTAAATTTTCGTCTACAAAGAAGAGTTTTCAACAAAATAAGTCAATGTTAAACTGAAAAATAACCATTCTCTAGCAAAAATTAAAGAGCTATATTTTTAGTAAAAAAATTCATTTTCAGCAAAAAACAAAAATTTTCAACAAAATTGTTTAAATATGTAGCCAGATAAATAAATTATTAATTAAAATCGTGCATTTTGATTTCAAAAAATTAATACCGTGAAATTTATAGTGTATAAGACTAACTTTTATCAACAAAATCTAATTTTCAACCAAAGAAGATTGATATTTTACCAAAATAGAATAATATTTGACAAATAAATGAATCTTTAACAAATTATTTTCATTTTTAATTGAATCTTCAACCTAAAAGTTCAATTTTCTACCAAAAAGATTATATCTTTAAACAAAATTTGGACAGAAAATTTTGTTAAATCTTTTGTGTAAAAAATTAATTTTCACTTTAGAAAAAGTAATTTTCTACCTGATAAACGTAAAGTTTTGTAAAAATATTTACATTTTTCGGTAAAAAAATTAATTTTCAATAAATAACTTATTTTTAACCGAAAGAATAAATTTTCCACCAATGAAATTAATTTTGTACAATTTTTTAAAAATATTAATTAAATAGTTAAATAGTTAAATTTTCAAACAAATAGGTGAATTTTTAACTGAGAAATATTCATTTCTACCACAAATAGAATAGCTAAATTTTAAGATGAAAAAAAATAATAACAAAAAGAAAATAGTTTAATTTTGACTAAAAAAAATTGTTTTCCACTAAAATAACAAATCGTCAAGTAAAACACTGAAATTTTAACAATGTAGTTCTTTTTTTAACTAATCGTTTTTTACAGAATACGCAGTTTTTGTATTGTTTGTAAAAAAATAATTAGGAATCAAGAAATTGAATTTTTAAACAAACAGCACAAGCCAAAGAAAAAATCATTTGTTATGAATAATTTTTTATTAAATGCATAGATTTTATTTTAATTATGAAGAATAAAATTAAACATATAACATTCTTATTGGAGGGAAAACGACACAACCTATACAAAAATAATCCACGAATTTGTTATTAACTCTTGTTATTAAATTATCTTAAAAATAAAATAATTAATATTTATATGCGATAAAAAATATTTTTTTGTCTGATTTTGTGTCAAAGTAACTTTATTCAATTCACTCAAATGAAAAATATTGTTAACAAGTATTGTTATTCATAGTTATAAAATAATGTACGATACGTAACTTTTTTATAAATAATTTAATTTAACAAACAGAAACTTCTTATATTTTTTGCAGAAAAAATTTCTTTCTCACCTCATTAACTCTTAAATTTTTTTCTTTGTAATACATAATTCAAGTAAAGTTAAAAAATTAATTGTTCATTAAAAAAAAAACATAAATTTTCAAAAAAAATAAGGTAGGGTTTTCAAATTTTTACAATTCTTACGAAGAAACATTCTTTCAGATCTACTGAGTATTGTAATAGCTTATCCAACTTATTTTGCTGTGAAATATTGTTTAAACTATAAAAAAGTTCATATCATATTTCTCAAAAAAACAGAACTTCCTAGAATCAAAAATGCTGTGAATTCGTTTCAACCTGATAAACTCTTCTTATACATATAAGATGAAAATGAGTTCTTTTTTTTATTGAAAAAGATGAGCATTTATGTATTTTCTAATCTTCATTATGTATGAAGAAAAATCAAATTTAAATTTTCACAATTTTTTTAGAAGCAGTGAATTTCGTCTGCAAAAAACATGAAGATGGTCTTTTTAAAATTTATATTATTTATAAAAAATGTAAATAATAATTTTTTATAATATTCTGCATTTAAGTGAAACTAGTAAGCTAGCTAAATACATCTAAAATGTAGGACAAGATTTTTTATGAAAATAGGATACAAATTTTATATTTTCTATTATAAATTATTGATAAAAAATCTAAACGTTAGGTGTTTAAAAATATCTGCAGATTATTTAAAGAAAGGTTAATGAGAAGCTACTTTGAAACGTATTAGATAGCACCTTATTTTTTCGTGAAAAAAGTATCAAAATGACTCATGTCATTGAAATTGGTTTCGAATGATAAAATTGTACAATCAACAAATTTTTTTCCATATTTGTATACTCAGATTATAATTTAAGTTAATTTTAAATATATGTAAGGGTTAAAACTGAAAAAGAAAATATTCTTATAAGAAATGCGCTTTTAAAATTAAAAACGAAAAACTTTAAAAAATGCACAAAAGAGTTCCTTGAGCCTGTAGGAAGCTAATGCTCTTTAGTTCTAAAAAATATCTCTAAAGTGGTTGAACATAATGAGTCAAATTCATGTTGGTCCAACGAGAAAATAAATAAAAGTAAATATGACTTATTTTACTTCTGTCTGTTATAGATATGTGTAATGATATAATAATTTAGTGGATTCGTTGGAAAAAAATTTATATACAGTCTGTCAAGTTAAAGCGTGGGTGGCTTTACTCGCAGTCGGTAAGGTGTATCGACATGATTTTGGTGTCAAAATATTAAGAAGAGCTCC
>NC_046657.1:83586106-83602465 GCF_010883055.1 Belonocnema kinseyi
AGAGGGAGCTCTTCTTAATATTTTGACACCAAAATCATGTCGATACACCTTACCGACTGCGAGTAAAGCCACCCACGCTTTAACTTGACAGACTGTACTCTTGTTACTAACACACTTTGAATTGTTTACGCTTTTAGTATCAAGCAATAAAAAAAGGAAGGTTAATGTGTGTTTCGCCTGTCTTATATACACAGAAACAAATAAATTTATGTTTTTAGCCTATTTTTAAGTTTCAAGAAATTCCATTGTCATTTTTTTAAACAAAGTTAAAGCTGTTAATCAATCTGATTCTTTTTTTTAACGTAGGATTTCTCATGTTTTTCATTTCTATAGCCTTTTTGAAAGTTAATATTCACAGCCTTAAATAAATTAACATATTTTCACAAAATTAGTATTTATTCCATAGGGAATTACTTAATAATACTCAATAAAACGAATAAATGAAATAAGTTTATTATTTTACTATTCTATTTAATTCATGTGTATTAGAGTGGTCTAAAAATGTGTTGCAATTTTTTTCCTTCCTAGAGGGCAAGTCCCCTTCCCCCGAAAAATTTCCATTTCCAAGGAAAACAATATGTATTTTTTGTTGTTGAAGTCATATATTAACACTTGGCAAAAAAACCTGAATTTTTACGTATTATTGTTAATTTTCAGCAATTTCTGTGTCCTTTTTCAAGAAAATAATAAAAAGTAAACAATTTAAATATCTCTAATGAATTATTAACCAATTTTTATCTGTTTAAGTGAATATAATTTATTTCAGAAACTATTTTTTTAAATATACAAAAAAAAATTTTGTTTTCTGAATGAAGTGTAATAGTTGGTTATTTTTTATATTGAATATTTTTTAGAAAAATTATGAAATTATTCAATCGATTAATTACTATTTATTTTCAAAATTTCATAAAATTGAGCAAGATATGTCCAATCTTTTATCAAATATTTATACTCTGCTGCTTTTTTTTTAATAATTATGAAATTCTTAGGCATTTCTTCTGTTGTTAAATAAATATAGTCTATTTGTTTAAGCATTTTTTATTTGCTGAAGCACTTTTTTGGAAAACTCACAAAAATATTAGAAAATATAATGCAAACCATTAATTTTTTCTCTGGATAATGTATATAAAGAATATATTAAAGACTTTTAATGTTTTAAGCAAGCATGATTTTTTTAACAATTACCTTTTGAAATAGTGAGTTCTGTTAAAACCATCATGTCATTGTTTAACATTATTTTTTTGTAAAAGATTGATACGGTCCGCCTGTGGATCGTTCAGGAGGAACGATAGGTTAAGTAGTAATGGTCACGATCGTATGTTCACAGTTTTGACTATATAGCTCGTGTTGTTTTTCTGGCAGAGGCGTAAAAGGTTAGAACGGTTTGTTGTGCTCGGCGAATTTCTTCTTTCAAAAAAATGGAGCAAAGTGTTTGCATTAAATTTTGTGCGAAAAATGGAATCCAGTGCTCTAAAACTCTTGAAGTGTTGACAGTTGCATACGGTGAGTCTACTCTGAGTAAGAAAAATGTGTATAAGTGGTACAAGCTGTTCCAAGAAGGCCGAGAGAATGCCGAAGACGAACCTCGCCCTGGACTTCCCAGCACGTCAACAACAGATGAAAACGTTCAAGCAGTGGAAGAAATGGTGTTGAAAAATCGCCGAATTACCATCAGAAAAGTTGCTGAAGATGTTGGCATATCGGTTGGCTCATTCCATGCTATCTTTTCGCAAAAAACGTCCGGAACTTTGGAAAAACAATTCGTGGCTTTTGCATCACGATAATGCAACTGCTCATTCGTCGTTGCTTTTAAAAGATTTTCTGAACAAAAACAGCACCAAGGTCATGCCTCAGCCTCCATATTCACCGGATTTGGCCCCCAGTGACTTTTTTCTTTTCCCAAAACTGAAGAGACCCATGCAAGGACATCGATTTTCAACGATTGAGGAGATAAAAACTGCATCGCTGAAAGAACTCAAGGCTATACCACAAAATGATTATCAGAAGTGATTCAATTATTAGAAAAAGCGTTGGCACAAGTGTATTATATCTGAGGGGGATTACTTTGAAGGGGACAACATAAATATTGAGGAATAAATGAATATTTTTTGAGAAAACCATAAAGTCACCTTATTTTTTAAACACACCTCATATTTCGCGGGGGAGAAAGAAAGGACGAGCTTTAGTTGCGTTGCTTGGAGGATGGTTCAGATGTATCGATGCGAGATAGCGGCTCCAATTAGACTTAGCAATGTATTTTCCTTAGCCAGGCGCCCAGATCTCCTATTACCTGG
This sequence comes from Belonocnema kinseyi, assembly GCF_010883055.1. NCBI lineage: Eukaryota > Metazoa > Arthropoda > Insecta > Hymenoptera > Cynipidae > Belonocnema > Belonocnema kinseyi. The sequence goes on from NC_046657.1 coordinate 83,588,401, forward strand.
AGTACGTTCTTCTGGCTAGTGGGGGGTGAAAGCTGGATCCGTTGGATGTTTCCGCTAATAAAGGCCTTTCAAGCCTGAAATCCGTCAATCGGCGTTTGTCCCGAGAGATTCCCTCTACCCATGAAGTTTCTTTTAGCTGACGGGATTATGATGCAGGATAACCACTTCATTCTTTATTGAAAGGTTCGTGATGCACGAGAAATAATGTATTAACGTATTTAGGGAGGTCGATAGAGGAGAGACTTTGCTACAACGAAACTCTTTTCTGCCTTGTTGCGCTTTACAACAGACCGGCTGTACAGGCTTCTGCGATATGCGAGGCTTCTCTCATCCGCAGAATTTCTCGTTTGGAAACCCGTACTTCTTATTGCTGCAAGGCTTACATCCATCGGCGGCCTTGCGCACGAAGTCTGTAGAAATCGCGCCTTTCACAAAATTCGGCGATTTCGGAATCCTCCCTCTTGACATCCAGATACTCTAAACGCTCTCGTGTAGAGGGCACGTAACCGACCGGGATGTGCTAGACGTTCACGAATATATACGTGTCCGTTTCCAGCGATAACACCGTGGCGCGGTGTTGGAATGGTGCCACCTGAATCAGCGTCCATCTGGCTTGTGAGTGGCAGGCCTGTTTTTCTCTCTATCGCTTCAATGCCCTCCTGGGAAATTCTTCCCCTGACAGCAGTCGTTGCGGGAAAGAACTTAACGGCGCTGTTCAGCCCGGTTCACGGCACCCCCTGGTCACCTCCAGCTATTATCGGACCCACCTCGTAGTGGACGGACGATTCCTTCTGCTGGCCTGGATGGCCCGACATGGCAGCAGCGGTTGCCCGCGGTCTTCGACCGATCGGCAACCTCCTCCGGATAGAGGGGGTTGGCAGATCCTCCTGTCGCCAGCAGCGTTAGTTTTGCCTGAAATTCAAACCACCCATCCAGGTGTTCGTCTGTGGACTGCCGGAGCGCCGTCGATTTCTCGAAAAGATGGGCCCGATTCTACAGGTTTATATCCCCTTGCTTCGGATCCAACCTCTTCGACTGATACATGTCCGTTTGCCGGAGTGCCGGCAGTTACCAGTAGGAGTAGTGTAAATCTACGAAAAAAGGACCAGGTATGTTCTCCCTCCAAAATCTCTACGGTAAAATTGGCTCTGAAAAGAGCAGTTATTATTCAGAAATTAACAAAAGAAGTGATTTCAAGTTTAAATTTTGTCTTTATTTTAGTTGTCCCAAGGCTGGGAAAGCAAGCTTAGGCGGAAGAACTAGCGCGGAGTAAGTCCTGCTAGTTGCGAGGCTCGAAGCCAGGTTCGGTCAACTACGTGGGAAATGAATGGCGAAATTCAGCGCCATCTGCGATGGGCAGGAGAACTACCGAAGCATGCACTAGTAAAATAATTTAAGAAAAAAGGATGAATAAAGACAAATTTAAAGAAACAAGAAACGCAAAATAAGAAATTAAAGATAATTATCATTCAATTTCTCATTTTAGGTTTCTCATTTACTTAATTTTGCTTTTATTTTTGTATTTTAAGTGGAAAAAGATAATTACGAGACGAGTTAGCATGTGCATATGTATGCATTTTCATTTTTTCTAAAGTAGAGTTAACCTGTGATATACAGTTTTTTTTTAAATATTTTATAACCACACCAGTTTCCGTTTTCAAGAAATCCTTTTTATTAAAGTGATACCGGCACACGAGAAAACCGTTTTGAGGTTATGGTCTTATACGGTTACAGCACCAGACAACACTTGACAGTAATAAATTACAACAAACAATTTTCCGCCCACGCGCGTTTTACACCAATGTGGGCGATCTGCGATGGGCAGGATACCGAATTTGACTTCCCTTGCTGCCTCTCAATCCCCCGCGCCAAGTTCTAAAAATTCGCCATTTTCCCTTATTGTGTTGACCGAACCTGCTCGAAACCGAGTGACGACACGACGGTGGCAGAGGCACGCTAATTTGAGCACAGAGCGTTTAAGCGCGCGCGACCGCTCCCACAGCGTTAGACGTGGAAGGCGAGAGCGGGAGAATGATCCGAGATTTCTTCCCACGCCGACGAATTTTGGAAGCTCGACCCAATGAAATCAATTCCACCTGCGTCGTCATGGCGGCCGCCTGATATTCCTGCTTCCTGCTCTCTCAGCGACACATGTTTCTTATTACACAATTTTAATCTAAAGTATGCATGATATAAGAAAAGTTGTAAGGGTATATTATACAATAGTATTATTTTAGTATGAATAAAAATCTATATTTCTATTAATAATCATTAATCATTTCTTAAAAATAAAAAAGCAGACTAGATAAATGTAGAACAGTGCATTTAATCAGAGGGGAATTAGGGACCGCAGAGTTAGAGAACGAGTTCGAAAATGACATCCAGGCAATGGCTGCAGGCGAATCATATAAATATCTGGGTATTCTTGAATCTAAGGGCATTCAACATACGATAGTTAAGACAAGCCTAACGACTGCCTTCACTACGAGACTCAAATTAATTATGAAGAGTTTTCTCAACTCGGCAAACAAAATCAGGGCGATCAACACATATGCCATCCCTGTCCTTCCGTACTCCTTAGGGCTCATAAAATGGTCTTTTACCGAACTTGAAAACTTAAACAGAATTGTTCGCGTAGAAATTACGAAGCACCGAATGCACCACATAAATTCAGCGATTGAAAGGGTAGTTCTACTACGACATTTAGGGGGTAGGGGCGTTGTGGACGTCAAGGAAGTGTGTCAGTCAGAAGTTATACAGTTACGATACTATTTTAACAGCAAACGAAATGTTGCGCTTTACAGTATCATCTGTCAAGCGGATCTTGAATACACGCCTATAAATTTTTCCTCAGGTGGGGCCTTGAATAGCAGGGCAGAAACCATAGAGGAATTAGAAATACAATGGAGACAGAAAGCCATCCATGGCGAGCACTCCAACACGTTAGATCAAGATGAAGTGGATAGTGAGGCATATAATATTTGGATAAGAAAGGGTGTTCTGTACTAAAAGATGGAAGAATTCGTCATTGCAATATAGGACAAGGTTGTCAGCACCAGAAATTATCGCAAACACGTGTTACATCAAGACGTGGTTGTACGGTGCCGATTATGTGGAGATGTCAACAGATCCATCGAGCACATTATTGATGACTGTCGCGTAATGGCTCAGAGAAAATATGCGCACAGACATAATGATGTAGCGGGCATCATACATCAACAACTTGCCCTAAACCTAAGACTCTTCAAAGAATGGATGTCCTTCTATAGATACATTCCAATGACCGTTTTAGAAAGCAAAGCTTAGATCTTATATTGGGTTGTTACTATCCAAACGGATCATTACATCCAGTCCTATCGACTTGACATGGTGATGCGAGAAAAAAGGTAGAAGAGTCTGCATCGTCGACATTGCTTGCCCGCTTAACCGAAATTTGCAGTCAACCTATACAACCAAGATCCACAAGAATAGCGAGTTAAGGCATGAAGTAAAGTCCATATGGAGGAATGTAAATCATGCATCTATTCATCCCATTGTGATTTCGGCTACAGGCAATGTTCACGCAAGATGCACTGAACATCTTGAACATTTAAGAGTCAGTAGGGTATTGGCAGCAACTCAGAAGGCGGTTTTATTAAACACCTGTCGCATTATAAGAAACTTTCTTGATCATCAGGAAGCGAGAAACTAAAATCCCGTGGAGTGGCAGATGGTAGCTCTAAGAAAGCATCCAGAGGTGACTGTTGTCACCTCCAACGCTTGTAGCTGCTCGTAATTATATACCTACAACATTATCGCAGGAGGTTTCATCCATCGTATTAAATTATTTGAATTAACTTGTAACATTCTAATCTCATCAGTCACTGGACATAGTCCGTGGCTATGATGTATAACCGGGTTTACCCAAGTAAAAGTTTAATAAAAACGTATATACCATAACAAGAGTGATAATTAGTTCCTAACCACTTCAACCAATTCATCGTTACACAAATTCTACAAAACCAAAAATGGTTCAATCGGCCAATGGCGAATCGAATAAATCTAGTAAGAGCGGATAAAACAAGCAATATAAAAATAATCGTTTAAAGATTTAATTACCTAAAGTGCAAAAATGATTAAATATTTGACAATCGCGAACAGAATCATTTTCGCACTTCAGGCGATTCTTTTCTTTGATCATTGGCTTGTTTGAGCTGAAATAATATTGTAAAACGATTATTTTATTCAACCTTATTTCTGTTAATTGGGCATTTGGTGAACAATTAGTTGTCTCAAGCGCACATCACTAGGAAGAATATTATGAAATTTGTTAATATTATAACCCACGTTAGGCATGTTTTCCTCTGAAAAAAATATTTTTGCATTACTTTCAGGTGGAAATCAATCGCAGTATTTAATTCACTATCCATAGGTTCTTCGATACCTTCCTCGACAATCTACAAAAAGAAATTTAATGATCTAAATCTGTCTAATACGTAAAAAAAAAGATCTGCTCGTCTTATTAGAGCCATTCGCAAGAAAAGCCATATGAATAGAAATTTAAGAAACCATCAAATGTTTGAAAACTCACCACTTGTTGAAATAGAACGGCTTCTATCTCTTGTCCTTATTTCAAAAATCGAATTATAGAATCTTGGGTTAGATTGTAGAATAGGAGCGTCACCTGTCACCTCTGCTTTGGCTGGGAAAAAATTTTTGTTTTGCAACAAACTATTAGAATCTTTAATTTCAACGAGAAATAAAGCGATTTGATGAGGGAAAAATTCAAAATTATTGTTACTTTTGTTACCATGATGTCTCAAATATGGGTCTTTCACGATATATCGTAACTATTATATTTAACGAGGAGTTGGAAATGTGTAGTGATGTGACCAACATTTTTTTTACTAGTCATAGAGGTGCTTTACCGCCCACACGAAACGTTAGAAAAGGGTAGGGTTTTGACCAAATTAATTTTTTGACCTGCAAAGGAGTGTTTCTGGCCGTTTCAATGTTTAAAAGCACCTAAACGAAGAGTTAAATATGATTCTTCCGATATAGTAACATACCCTTATTGTAGACATCGTAGTAACAAAAGTAACAATAATTTTAAACTTCTGCCTGGTCAAATCCCACCATTTATCGTTCAATTAAAGATTCTAAAATTTTGTTGCCGAAAAAACTGGTTTTCCAGCCAAAAAACAGGTGACGCCTCTATACTGCTATGCTAAAATGCATTTCTTTTCGAATTACGAAAATATGGCCACAAAGCATCGACAAAAAAATTGATTGATGCAATCTTTCTCAGATATCTTAAACCTTTTATTTCGTTTAGTACATCTCTTGCTGTTTCCTATGCAATTTCAGTTAAGTAAATGAGATCATCCCTGTCTAGATCAAGTTTCACATAAAGCTGTTTTTGTATTTCCAAAGATTCGTTTCTTTATTATTAAGCGATGTTAATCTTTTTGCAAGTAATTTCTATTTAAAAGGTTCTCTGAAGCTAAAAGTTACAAATAATGATATTAACTCAGGACCCACGGGGAGGACGTGGCTGCAAGGGAATCCCAACTCCACCCTACCCAACCAAACAACCAGGGTGAATTGTATTTATAATATTTACAGTAACTATCTACTTTGTACTATGAATGTGTTCGTTGTAGGCAAAAGGTTATTTAAAACAAGCCCCTTTGAATTCTGACTTTGAATTAAATGTGGGCATCAGCTGCCTTGATTTTAAAGTAGCTCTAATATAACCATCTCGATTTTCACGCCCGCCCCGTCCTCGCCATGAGTCCTGGGTCATTTCACCATGATGAAATGTCTTATTACAAATCCTAATGTGTTAAATAAACACTCATCAGATATGGAAAATGGCGTTCTTACGGGATTGTACAACTTACTTATACTATAATTTAGACCTTTTGCGCGAATGCAGTTCAGGAATACTGAAAGTATTTTTTATGGATTAGGATAACTACTTTTGAATAGTTTTTACATCATTAAAAATAAAATACAACTTTGATAGTTTTTGGCACACGTTTAAAAATCGTCGAAAATCATGAAATATCGTTTTTCAAGATACAACCCGCAACTTTAAGCGTTTTGCGCGAATTCAGTTAAATAGTAATGGGACTAATTATTTTCCTTATGCATTAAGGAAACTCTTAATAACACTTTTTTCACTGCCAGAACAAAAAACGTTTTTTTTTCGTGATTTTTTCATGTTTTTAAAAATTACCCGTATTTTTACTTTTTTGTCAACTTTAGGCCTTCTGCGCGACTTAAAATTTTAAAATAAATTGATTTTTTCATTTTTCCTTTTATAATGACGCCTATGCGCAAGTTTTTCGCGCTCTTAGAATTGTATTACAGAAAAGAAGCGTTTTTCGATCCACTCTATTGAACGTAGCGTTCAGGGTTGCAAATTATGCTAAAATATAGAAAAGTCTAAAGTAAGGAAACGCGGATTTTTTAAATAAATATACACAGAGAAAAATGTTAAGAAATTAATTCAAGGAAGCGCGCGAATTAAAAGCTATAATTTTTAAGGTGATTTCAAGTATGATATGAAATCATGAAATGATATGATTTGGAATGATATGAAATCATAGAATTGAAAACCTGAGAGCAAATGGGCGTACCCTAATGTCTAGAACTTCAAGCTCTATGCTTTAATAGCGAGGGCCCTCAGATGTAGTTATCACGCCAAAGCGCAATAAAATCAAGCAGGAATGCCGTAAATCAATTTCCCGGAAATTCCCCTGTGTAGAGACAATTTATATTTTTTTGAATATCTTAATATTTTAAATGTACAATTAGTTGTATGCAAATTTCACTTTCGAAACCGTGCCATTTGTGCAATTTATGAGATAAAAATGTTTTTTTATTTTCATTGATCCAATTTCTTTCATTTTTTCAAAATTCGCAATAAAATTAAATAATACAACATTCAAAATTTATTTCAGAAAAAAAAAAATTAATATTTTTTCTCTAAGACCCCATCTTTTTTCTATACATTTTTTTAAAATATGGGTACGGATATTGTTGCGACGTTGTATAATTTTTCCGTAATATTTAAAAAATTATATTTCTATTTTATGCATAACCGAAATACTGCCGTCGTTCAAGTTTAGACTTCAACCAGGGTTCAAAATTTAAAGTAAGTTTTTCCCAAAACCATAAAATGTCCCTTTGGTATCTAGGCAATAAAGATTCAGGAAGGAAAAGTTTGCACGAAGGCTTAAATGGTTTGAGTGAACCCTCCGAGGTAACCGCCTTCAACATAGCTTTAGTGCAGCTTCTTAGGTTCAGAATTATCTTAAAATTATCATCTGTCTCTTGAACATTATGCAGCGGCGTTGCCATTTTTCTAACTTCAATGTCCTTCAAAATTCAATCTTCACTGACAGAGTTGCAATTTTCAAACGCTTGTACCCGCAATCCCTGCAAACGGGTCAGTTGGCTCAAAGTTGCGAAACGAACCGAACGAACTTTATTGTATCTCTGTGAATGTTTATTTTTTTACAAGTTCAACTTGAATATTTACCTCTTTATCAGTGTACTCATAGATGTCTTCATAATAAATGTATTTTAAGGCATTTAACTCTTTATATTTCCACGAACTTTCTAAACTTTTTGAACTTTTGAACTTTCTGAACATAGGACGCGCTAAATTAATTGTGCATTCGAACAGATATAGTCTACTTAATACGATAATTTTTTGCTTGTCGTTTTTTTTCTGTTAAAAAAATATATTTTCAGAAGAATCATAAATAATTCTTTTCTCCTGAACAAAAAAGCAATACTAACCAAAAAATGTACGATAGGTAGATTATATTCTTGTCTATTTTTGAAAATATTTTAGGACAAAAGAATGGGGTTTGCGAGAAAAATAATGTTCTTCTTCTCGAAAATCGAAAATTACGATACAATTTTTATTTATTTTTTTCTGGTCTTTGAAAGAGTGCAAAAAATTGGATCAACTAGAGCAAGAAAAACATTTATACTATCTCACAAATTCTAAAAATCAAAATACTTTATCCTTCTTTTTAATTATCTAATAGCCCAGTCTTTTGCATGAATTTTTGCTGCATATTTTTTGTTACATTTAAGGAAAAAAGCGTCTTTCGCTTTTTCTAGAGTTTCATTTGGTAACTTTCTTTCTAATGGATAGTGCTGAAAAAGTTACTGAAAACAACGGAAATTATAAGCGAATTTTACATATTAGTCAACGCAATTTTTGCTGATTTTTATATTATGTAATTTTTAAATTATCGTCTGCATTCAAAAAAAAGAAAAGAACGGACGTAACATAGTATATGGAGATCTCTGAATGAAAAACGTTCCTTCCAAAAACAAAAAGGAAATTCAATAAGAATATTCATATACATAAAATATGAATTAAGGAAATAAAAACAATACTTTACTTTGTTCGTTTCATGGTTTTGCGTGGTATTAAATTTTTTAATTCCAATAAATGCCCGTCCAATGAAACTCGGAATTGCAAAAAGACAGGGCATCCTTGCTTGAATGACCTAAACAAAGTTTGAGAAATGTCATAAATCTAGAAAAAGATCTTTAAAAATACAGGAATCAAAGCGCAAAAAAGCTCAAAAACACGGAAATAGCGAAGTTTTTTTTACAAAAAGTAGAGAAAAATAGGGCAAAAATTAAAAATTTATTTTCACATTTAGAAAACTATTTAGAAACATATACAATACGAGAAAATAATTTGCTTTAAAATCAACGAAATTTAAGACAGTGAAATTAATATTGATAGATAATTCTTCAAGAAAATAAAAAAAGATTTAATTATTCCATGCTAGTTTGAAGTAGAATAATTTTGTAGATGGAGAATATTTTATTTTGTAGAATATTTCTAAATATTGTATATTAAAAGAAAAATCGAAAATTTTTCTGAAATATGAGAAAATAGGGAATTCAAAACAAGGGAAACATTGGGGAATAGAGAAAAGACTGTGATATCTGCAAGTATTTTCAAATTTTGTGTTGGTACGAACTGCTTTCCCTACAAGTAAAAACTTTTGGCTACCCTGACAGCTAGAATATTTAACTTCGAAATATATTAACTCCTTCTATACCCATTTGAAAACTCGACACTGCTCGACGCTGCTCGACACTTTTGGAGTCACTTTCTCATAACTCTGTAAAATTACTTTGCTCAAACACTTTAATCGCTGCTACCAATTCGTAGTAAGAGCCAAATTTATCTCCTACAGTTAAAGCCATATTTGTAGTGTAAATATACAAAACGGAAATTAACTACAGACTCAAGTAGAATTTACATTCTTTTATATTTCGGTATGTATTTGTTATAATGCACATTGGTCAATTGAAATTTCTTCAGCGACTGCGGCGAAACTTAGCGCGTAACCTATGAGAGAAATGAGGTTTATTTAAGCTGTTATGGGCGCCATCGATCAGAATCTATTATCAGCGTATCCTGCTAATCCGACCACTGTGACAAGTGCGTTTTTTGATCATAATATTTCTTTGATCTCTCTAAAGCATTGTTAATTCTTTCAGTGCCTTACGAATTATTATTATACAATTTTCTGAAGAAACCGTGCATATAATAAACATACGTAAGATAAGGAGCTTCTTTTGCAAAATTAGTGGTGTTTTGACTTCTTTACTAAACACGAGAGCATAAGCTGCGAAAACGATACTTTCATGCACTGTGACTTTATTTGATAAAATGGAAAAACGCAGTCATTCGTTCCAGCCTTGATTATCGCCATGTTGTCGAAGATACTCAACCAAGATTTGGTAGCTTGGTTCTAATGAACCTAGGTATTGGGAATGGAACGCAGTCAATCTGACTCGTTCAATTTTTTAAATTTTGTAAGAGGTTTTCAATGAGATTGCTTGTAGAATAAATTCTTTAATCGGTGTGAATGACACGTGGTCAATCGTATCAGGAAATGAATTGTTCTGCTAGAAATAAGCCAATAGTGGTTTCATCTATTTGGGGTACAGGTATAGCATCAACAATTTTTCATAAATTATCCTGAATCGTTAGGATATATTTGTTACTGTGCAGGATAACGGGTAAACGGTCTGCTGTATAGATTTGTTTTTTTGCGAAGGATTGCGCGAGGGTGTCAATAATTTTCATCGGTTTGCGATGTTTAACACCAACTAATTTATTTTCCTGAAATTTCTGACAGTATTTCATATATTTCTGGGCATCGGTTTTGAGATTATTCCAAAAATCATCACAACGATTTATCCAATATGCCTTTTGTACACCCGTGTGTCCTCCTACTATCGATTCGTGAGCTTCTGTAATTATTTTCTTAAAGCCTGATTTTTCAGTAATGATTGTTTCTTCTGAGAAAATGCAAGCACAAATCTCTTCCCTGTGAAATGTTGTTGGATTATTTGTTCAACTGAGGACCATGCAAAATCATCTAAGCCATTTCCTACCTTCGATAATTTGACGCATTTAATTTTGAGATGAATCATTGCCTCTTTTAATGAAATTATTCCGCGCCAAGCATTGTTGAGATAAGAGCGCATAATACCCCTATTATTTATAATCCTGTTAAAAATATAAGGACCATTGTGTGCAAAAAAATCTTTTGACCTATTTGCGTATTTCGTGCTCTTAAAAGAGCAAAACTAATCCTATTTGCACTAATTAAATCCCTAATAACCGGTGAATTGAGATTGAAATCACTCGATATGAAGTATTTCCATTCCTTCTTCTTTAAAGAACCAGTACTCCCTTAAGTCCGTCAGTCCCCCCTCCGCAACCGATTTGCTCGCACCTCGAAAATCACAGGCACTCTCTTACCTCTCCCTCCTTGAAGCTTTCAGCAGACTTGGTGCCCGTTTAGCTTATCGTAACTGCGTTTCTTGAATTGTGCTATCAAGGATTGCCTTCGAAGCTGCTTATGGGTCATCGTCCCCAAGGCGAAGCGACAGCCAGCTGACCTTGTCTGACTAGGTCAGTCGACGCAAGCCACATATTGTAATATTGCTGTTCATCAAGTAAAATTGATTTATTATCACTATTCCTATTACTGTCTCCAAGGTTCGAGTGCCTTGTCCCCACAAGTCGTACCTCATTTATATCAATGGGGCAGTTCATAGATACGGGGTTTCTTGCATTTTATAGCAGCACCTTTTTTCTAGTTACTTTGGTACGCCCTGGCCTAGGGAAAATAATCCTCGTCTGACTCATTCACAGTCTCATAGTTATTTGAGTCTAGCTCTTCATCGAAACTCATTTCTTTCGCGGTCGTATCGAGGGCGCTGCGACTCAAAAATTTGAATTCTACTAAGTTTTCTAATTGTCCTAACTTACTAACATTTTCATTATCGAGAACACTTCCAGACTCTATACTCTCGGTGTTTTATCCGGCATCTGTCAAAACACCAGAGGGGGGAAGAAGGCATGTCCTGCTGCTCACAAGAGTGTCGGGAAAGCTCATCCGCGTTCGCATTTACGTTTCCCAAATTGTGAACAATGTCGCTATCATATTAGATTAATTTTATTTTCCAGCTGTCTGAGCCATAATTGGGATACTTTAAATTTAGCAGTCAAACAAGGGCACGGTAGTCTGGAGCCAGCGAAGACTCACTGCTATCAGGATATGGGCGAAAGTGCTGCAAAACCCACGCGAATTCAAAAAGTTCCTTCTCGGTTGAGAAAGACCGGGTTTCTGCATATTTTAAAGCACGAGATGCATAAGTGATAGACAAGTCCTGCCGAATTTCGCTTGGCTCAATGTAACCCCTAATGCATAATTAGATGGCTTTGTCGTAATAATAAAGGGTTTGAAATATCCAGCGTATTAAAAGTGTTTTAAAGTAAAATTAAGATGTTTCGCGAGTTTTGCATAATCCGGAATAAATGTTCGATACTAACCGAAAAGCCCAAGGAACTGTCTTATATTTTTCATTCGTTAAGGGACGAGGACATTTTTTTACAGCTTTAACTTTTCTAGGGTCTGACTTACCACCATCCTCTGACAAACCGTGACATAAATGAGTCATCTGTGTTTTAAAAAAATCGCATTTTTCAGGCTGAAAGGCCAATACGTTCTCTTTTGACCGACATAAGAGAGTTGCGAGTTTACTAGCTTGGTCTTCTAAAGATTTTCTGTAAACGACAGTGTCGTCCAGTTATATGAAGAGTTCGATACCTTAAAGACCAGATAGGACATAAACCATTAGCCTTTGGAAGATGGTTGGGGCAGTCTTCACCCCAAGTTAAAGACGAGTGAACTTTTTGTGCATCAGATTTTTTCAGATACAACCCACAAGGGAAATACGGGAAGTTTGATGACTTTAGTGTACTATTTGTAACAAGATCATCAACCTGTTTTCGTATTTCATCTCTAAGAATAAAAGTGTGCCAGTAATTTTGATGAAAAATGAGTTTGTTATAACAATTAATAATTCGATGCGCTAATACCGTGGTTACGCCTAATTTGTCTTCGAGGAGCTTGAATTGGTAACTCTTTCCTTCTGCCCTTATTTCGTATTTAGAGAATTAGTACCTGCTTGGACACCTTGTTGTAATAGTGTACACTTTGCTAAATCAACTGGCGTAATGATTAGCTTCACGTCACTGGAGGTACTGTTACTTTAGAAGTAACTGGGCGCAACTCCAATCTTCGTGATTATAGTCTCGCCTATGTAGATATAAGGCCTGCACCCTTATTATTAGGTGGCGTGAAAATGTGTTTCATTTCCATTGTTGAAGGTTTTGATTTTGCCTCTAGTAAAGATCATGTCGGGGAAAATTCCAAGGAAATAATCAATTCTACCTGAATGAACCCAATTTCACGAATCAACACAGTATACTAATTCAAGTTTCAGTTGGACTGTGATATACATGGCCTTCTATTACTACAATAGGTTCTTTCGTAGGGCATTCGCATCGTCGCTTTTATCTGCTCTTGGTTTTCGCACTCTCTGGACGATATTTCACGTAATATTTGCTTAATCTGCCTCGGCGAGCTGCTCGATGATCTCAGCCAGAGTAGTTGACAATTTATTTTCTACGGAATAAAGAGTTTCGTGATCGAGGCCTTGTATGCAATTTTACATCGAGTTTTCTTTGTATTCTTGATAGCATTCCAGACCCAAGGCGCATGGAGTTTTGTCAGTAATATTACTTCCATCTTCGAAAAAACATTGTGGGGGGTATTGATATACTTGTTTGTGCGTGGGGGGATAGAATTGGGGGAGGCATTTTACGCTGGTAACAGGCTTTCGTAATTTGGGGGAGGGTGAGAATGTAGGTTGCGTTTGGATGGAGGGTGTAATTTAGATGCAATGAGGCCACCATCTATAGTGGATGAGGGAAGTAGGATCTAATTAGCCTACGTTGGCTGAGGTGCATAGGTATCTGGAGAGCAGTTGGCGAGCCAGGTGTCCAATGCGCTCATGCTCTGTGGGAAGTTTTTCAGGCTGATGGGAGTTATACCCTCTTTATGTAACACGTAATAAGCCGCTGCTGCACCGTAAGGCCGTCCAGGAGAAGGAGAGGTGAGATAAAAGTAGTGATCGGTGAGCGTGTATTTTGTTATGATTTATGCTTCTGAAGGCGCCTCTTCGGTTACACCAGGGAACCCTGTAGAAGAAGGGGCTCGTGCAGCGAATATTTGGCTGGGTGGTGGCAACTGCAAGTTCAATGGCACGGTGATTGGTAAGAGGCGCGTCGGTAAATCGAAAAAATTCACTACTCTTAGTTAATTGCAGCTAGTCCCGAGTGCCGGGATTCCCTCTACTTCTACTTCCTCTACTTCCTCTACTTCCCAGGTTCGTCGGGCCTCCACATTGGCTCGTCCGTTCATCTCCCGTTCGGTTGCTCGAGCCTCTTCCGCGACGCGCTGAGTCTCCCGTTTGACTCGGGTGGCAAGCCTTGTCCGCGTTCACTGATTTGGGCGGGAAGTTCTACTAGCGCGTGGTTTATATGGAAGGACTGTATTCGTCGTGACGTTCCAGGTATTGTCGTACTCGGTGAGTTCAAATGACGACATTCACCAAAAAAGCACCATACACTGCTAAAACGAACTTTGTTGTAACGTGGAACTATTCACCCTTA
>NC_046657.1:83602475-83618139 GCF_010883055.1 Belonocnema kinseyi
GAAAACTAAAAGGTCAATCTTCTAGGAAGATCAAGCCTCGCTCCTTACCAGCAGACAGCACACAAGGCGAGTTGCATCCTTTGCCGTAAATAAAATAGCCAGTTGGGGTAAGGCCAGCCACTTATCCACTGGAAACGAGCTTGTGACCAAGAGTTATGTAAAGCTTGTGATGCAATAGTTATGTAAATCTGGATAGTTTTAGCTTAGTTTATTCCATAGAACTCAGGAGAGGATCGGAGCACGTGCCTGATGCCTCGGCTTTCATATAACGACTGCCACTATCCTACGCTCTCGGCTCTCAGCAGCGCGAACATGTAGGTCTCTGTAGCGGTGTGAACTTCAATTATAGAAAATATGCTCATCTTAATGTTAACTTTATTTAAAGTATTTTATTTATTAGTATAGTATTCATAGTATTTATTAGTCTAAGTATATTAAATCTTAAAGGAAGAAAGAAACCAGTAAAACCGCCAGGGGTTAATTCAGATTAAAGTTCCCTTTTTCAGATCCTTCATTTTTTTCCTATTATCAATTATTTAATATTTTAGTTCTACGAGCTTTTAATCAGATCTGCCTTTCGAGATATCCAGCCAAGGCCATGGCGTTAGAGGAAGACGTCACTCGCTTACGTTTTTTCCTGGAAAACTTGAGTGGTAAACCATGCGGATGAAAACAGATATTCCGGGAATTCTCAAATAGGCCTGTTGGCCTACAACACTTCAAAGAGGCCAGTGATCAGTCGGAAATATAAACCAAATCCGTTGGTCGTGTGGAAATATATGAAAGTGGAGTATCTAAACGTCGACAAGGTGGCAATGAGACTTTTGCTAATACTTGCTAGATTCGTTCTTTCTGAAAGGGAAGATCATTTTAGAAATTTGAAAAACAAAATTATTTATGTTATGAAATTTCGAAAATACTAAGAATTTTAGAGTGGAAATTCAGAAATTGAGAAATTTGGATTGAAAATTATTTTCCAATTGTACATTTCGAAAATCAAATTTGAATGAATAATTTTGAAGAAGTCGAAAATTTTTCAGCACGATTTAGAAAAACATTTTGAATTCAGAAAATGTTGTTGAATTTACTTTCAACTGAAAAAAAGCTTGGAAAATTATCATAATTTTCTGCGATTTGTTTTGGTAAATAATTTTTTTTGTTTCTGCAATTTGCAAAGCATGAGGAAGTTATTTTGTGAATTTCTCAATAGTTTTCATTTTCTTTCTGCATTCCTGAATTTTAGTATATACTTAAGAGCGCTTTTTTAGATAATAAAACTAAACTTTTAAAGTTATTTAGTTAAATTATAAAAACGTGAAAAACAAAATTATCGATTTTATTACACTGGAATTGCATTTATATCCGCTATTTTATATCCTATCGCGTTTATATCCCTGCTCTAGCTCTCATTTATATTCACTTGGCATCCACCACCCTGCAGAAACACGTGACAAACAAGATGAACAGCGCGAAGCGCGGAATTTTTCCCTTCGCTGAAGAGATGTGGTTGGATCCCCTCCTGGAAGGATATAAGTGAATTTTTACGTGCTCAGACGGCGGATATAAACTTGGTTCCAGTGTAGTTAATTGAACAGCTTTCCAAAAGTAAAACCTGATATGCAAACAACTTTTATGTTGAAAAATTATTTTATTTCAAAATAGTAAAAGAAATCAAGTTTCGTTTCATGCCATTGGTACTATCGTTTGGCCCTCTGCTTGCAGACATTTTGGATTGCCCACACCGATCTTGAAATACCTAATAGGGTGCCAGACGTGACGATATATTTAAAAGTGTACAATAGAAAAACTGCCTGAAATTTAACGCGCGAAAAGGTTCAAAACATAAACCATGGCTCAACATTGCTCAGCAATAGGCTAAGCGGCGGTTAAGCGTTGGTTAAGCGTGAGCTAAGCGTGAAGTAAGCGTAAGTATGGATCAATGATGGCTAATGGTCTGACAGCAATGCTTCGCCTACGGTCGAACGTCATTTGATTTTAATTGAACTTTGGCAAAAGTTTCGAAGATGGACACGATCTTCTAAATTTGCCTCACTTTTTAGAAAGGATTTGTGGATAATTATTTTCTTTCATTGGAAGTTGCGAAATTTATTAAGAAGGTCATAATTTACTCAATTTATCGCGATTTATGAAAATGTTTTCCAAGAGAATTTATCGAGATCTTATCGAGGAATTTGGGATAAGCAGTCAAATATTTTTTAGAAGCTTGGCTGGACATTCCGAACTTTCGGTACGACTAATCGATACCCTTTTTTAACTGTCATCATTTTTTCGTACGATTAGGCACAGTCTAAAATGTATACTTCTACACCTGCAATGTTCATCTACGCTTTTGCCACTGTGGTGTGATATTGGCCGAGCAATATGTATTCAAGAATAAGCTGCCATTTTGTCATTATAATATTGAAATAGAATGAGCGAGAGTCAACATTCCAAGGAAGTAACACTACAATGGGATAAACGTCGACCAAGATTGCACGACGCAAGTTCTGAAATTGATGTTTTCTCATCGGGATATTGCAACCTTCTTCAACAATCGTCTCATTTTGCTGCTATATTAAAAAATTAGCTTTTTCTTTGTTATTATAATGATAGAATTGAACAAGCGTGGGTGAACATTGCAAATATGAAACGCTACAATGGCACAAGCGAGGCCAAAAATTGTAAGACCCAAGTACTAAAATTGATATTCCCTTATCGGTATCTTAAAAACGTCTGCATTATATTTCCCAAATCCTCGTAGATAATGAGAACAATTAGGTAAATTCTGTTCCTTCCAAAATTTCGCATACATCTAGTAAATAAATATAATTTATTTTAATCGACTAGTATTTTCGGCGAAAATGAACACGGAAAAAATAAGGAAACAAACATTTATAGCACGTATTTTAAAGTGTTTTTAATGTTTACTGTCCCCTCTTTGGATTCTTTTTTACTTAATTTTGCTATAAAGTATCATTAAAACTTTTAAATAAACTTTAGAATAATACCTATTAAATTGATCAAATATTTAATGCAATCATTAATTTTCCACTTATAAATTTTATTTGCAGAATTGGCTGCTCCTCCACCTCGGCGTGATATTCCAGCTCACGGTATTCTTCTCAAAAATTCAAAATATTACTTATCAAATGAATTTAATATATAATACAATAATTAATTTTTCGCTTATAAATTTTATTTGCAGAATTAGCTGTTCCTCCACCTCGGCGTGATGTTTCAGTTTACGGTATTCGTCTTAAAATTTTTAAATAATACAAATAAAATAAATTTAATGTTTAATACAATAATTAATTTTCCACTTTTTAACTTTTGTTTGCAGATGCAGCTCTTTTACATATTATGGCTGTGATTGAAACTCTTCCAACTATTCAAGTTCATGGTATTCGTCAGTACGAAAGTCACTTAGATCCAAATGATGCCGCAGGTGAAACGGATGATATTCCACCAGAGGTGTACTTTGTACAATTACATAAAAGTCACCAACACATCGTTGGAATACTCATACTTGAACAAGGAATATTTCATGTGTGTCCATTTCGGGCTCGTAGGGAGGATCATAATAATCAATGGGTAAAAGTTAAAATACGCATACAAAACAATCACTCCGCCGGCTTAGTGCAAATAGGACCAGAGGATTCTCTGAATCATATTTTTTTCAAGAAACTACTGATACAGAACATTCCTCACATTCGCAGGGCTCACATACACTAATAATTTAACTTAAGAGTATACATGGTCAGGACTATCGGCCGGGTGAGAAATGTTTAAAATTATACACTTACTGACTCGCTCGAAAGGTTAATACGTGCATTACGTGTTTCTTTGTTTTTTTTTAATTTTTTGATTATATAGTGCACTGTTCCAATCGTATTTTCAATCTCATGGATTCCTCCAGTTCCGTGGTAATTATTCCAATTTTCGTGAGTTTGAAATAATTATATTTCAATATTTAGAGGGTTTGCGGTCTAAACCTGTTCCGCGGATCTATGCTACATATATCATTACACTATTTTAAAAAATCCAGTAAAAAAATTAAAGGAATGTTGATGAAAACGAATAACAATAATCTCGTGAAAAAATTGTCAACATCTAAAACACAAAACTTCAAAATTCACTTTAAATTACAATTCAGTCAACAAATTTTGAAACAAAAGCAGCTTGCACTTGCGCGCGACTCTCGGCTAGGGTGGCATACTAGGCAGTCTGATAAGTACCTGAAAATTCTAAGAGATGGCATTAGTATTCACTAATGTGAACCATTTTCGTCGAGCTTGATCCTTCAAATGACGCCTGTCAAAACTTCAGCCATTTATGTTTACGCATTTACAAGTTACAGCACTGAGAAGCGACTAACCTCCGAGTTTTTTTTAATATGGAAAAATCGGAGTTTCGAGTTTTGATCAAACACTACTATCTTCGCAAGAAAACGATATCCGAGACCAAGTCCAAGCTGCATAAGTATTACCCGGACTCTGCACCGTCGATTGGAACGATTCATAAGTGGTTTACCGACTTTCGTCGTGGCCGTAAGAGCACAGTTTATGCTGAACGATCTGGGCGCCCAAAAGAGGTCACTACATAAGAAAATGTCGAAAAAATCCATGATATGATGTTGAATGATCCCAAAGTGAAATTGAGAGGGGTAGCTAATGCTGTAGGCATGTCATTGGAACGTGTGGGCAATATCGTGCATTCAGTTTTGGGCATGAAGACGCTCTGCGCGCGATGAATGCCGCGTTTGCTCACAGTGGACCAAAAACGAATTCGTGTGACAACTTCCCAGCAGAATTTATCATTATTTTCGCGTAAGCCGACCGAGTTTTTGCGCTGATTCATAACCATGGATGAAACCTGGATCCACTACTACACTCCTGAGTCAACGCAACAGGCAAAACAGTGGGTTCCACCGGGCCAAAGTGCTCCGAAGCGTCCAAAAACGCAACAATGGGTCGGAAAGGTTATGGCCTCCGTATTTTGGGATGCACATGGCATTATATTCGTGGACTATCTTGAAAAAAGTAAGACCATAAGCGGAGCATACTATTCATCATTATTGGACCGATTGAAAATCGAAATCGCCGAAAAACGACCGCATTTGAAGAAGAAAAAACCGCTTTATCATCACGAAAATGTGCCTGTTCATTTATGCTTAGTTGTACAAGGAAAATTGCATGAAATCGGCTTCGAATTGGTTTCTCAGCCACCGTATTCACCAGACCTGGCCCCCAGCGACTAATACTTGTTCCCTAACCTGAAGAGATGGCTCACCGGTAAGTTTTTTTACTCAAATGAGGAGCTCATAGCTGAAACTGAGGCATATTTTGGAGACCTTCCGATCGAGTACTTTTTGGACGGTATCAAAAAGTTAGAAAATCGTTGGACTCGTTGTATCGACCTAAAAGGAGAGTATGTTGAAAAATAAAACCGACTTTGGCCAAAAAAACGTCTCCGTGTTTGATTTTTCAGGGACTTATCAGACTGCCTAGTATATGGTACAAAATTTCAAACGCTCGTGTGGAGTTGGGACGCTAGTGTCTGTGGAACTCTCGTCACTTTCAGCCTCGTACTTTCGGAATCCGAATAAATTATAAAATCTAAACGTGTGCACTTTTTTGGCGTACATTTCTTTGTAGGAAAATACTGTATAGAAGGATACACTAATTCTGGCCCCGGCGACTTCTAACCTTATCTGAGCATTGGTCCAAACCTGGCCTGTCTTCACTGATTTTTCAAAAAATCTTACGATAATATTTGAATACATATCCACATTTTCGTTTATTTTTATTATGTTCATTTCTTAAATTGTTATTCAGTTCAGCAATGTCATTGAGAAATATTAAATTATTATTAGTACTAAGACATTTCAGTTTTATATCCTTGTAACTGTATTTTCATATTGTTCATTTTTCACCTGATGGTGCGAAAAGAATTATAACAAAAATGAAAATGGACCTAAATTATATTTATAATATATTTGGATGTTATATAAGGGACAAAAATAATAAATATGATAAATAAAATTTGCAAACGTATTTTTAATTGAAACCCACGTAACACCTTGTGATTCTTACAAGAAAGATCTTAACATAAGTGGGACCTGGGAAAAATTTGTTCCTACTTTCAATTCTTACGCTAATTTAATTATTTCTCAAGTTAGCGTATACACGACAAAACTCTGACATGCACTTTACCAATCTCTAATTGGACAACTTTGTCTGCGTGTAGGCTACTTCTTACTATTTCTATTCATTTTATTGATAAAATTTAAGTAAAGTTGAAAAAAACAACGATATAAATGAAATAAATTTTTTGCGTTATACATAAACGATCCCAAATACGGTAAAAAATAAAATGGAGAAACACAGATAAAAGGCTCGTCCATGTCAGAAATACATTTTGCACTTTATAAGGAAATTTCTAAATATAAAATCCTAGATGATGAATGCATCACTAAATTTCTTTTTCGATATCTTCAGCGTAGAGAGTGACCGTTTGAACAGAGTTTTAATAAGAAAGCGATATTTTAAAAATTCGCACGATTTCGGTTTTTCGAAAAGTTTTAGCATCTTTTATCATTAAAATAATTATTTTATGAAAAATTTTAAATATTAGATTATGCAAATAATTCTTTTTTTAATCATTTTCTTCCATCTTGTCAGTTTCTTCTTCATCTGGACTGAGTCTTGACTTTGAAAAAATACTTTTCGAAAAGTTATTTTCCTTGTGGCTTAAATAAATATCCATATTTATTAAATCCTTTACTTTGGTCACTTTCATTTTAATTGGAAGAGCAGGACTTTTTGAAAGTTTTTCTAATTCAATTATAAGATTAAAAAAAGAGGTTGGATTTTGCAATTCACAATTGTCATAAAAATCAACTTTTCTCGCAGGAAGAAAATTTCAAAACGTTCTAATATTTTTAATATCACTAAAATAGATATTGTAACACATATTGTATTTCACTTTTAAAATAGATTGCCAATAAAACCAAAATAATAAAACACTGTAATTTTAATTTATTCCGGGACATAATTCTAAAAATATATTTATGCTGTTGAATTTGTATTTATCAAATTCTTTCAAAATATTCCATTAAATAAAACAGAAAAAAGTAATTGCACCCTTCTTCACAAATCCTTCAAGAATAAGAAACAATTAGATCTCACTCAAAGGTGATTTTGGTAACGAAAAATTATGCGCAAAGTCAAATTTACAGCATAGAATATTTTCAGACAGTAATTGCTTCTTTAGTTTTAAACCAACCAATCAATTAATTTAGCCTCTATTTTTCCTGAATGACGTTCTCCGAAAAATTTATAAAGTTCTATAACATTTAATGAAAGACTTAAAATAAAATTTTGATCACAAGATTAACATTTTTTGTTTCATTTTCAACTATTATTTTTCTTGAACAGAGAAAAGCATACAAAGCTGTCTTCAAACTGAAAAATGTCTTCTGTAGTGGAAAATAAATAAATCCATTGAATCAACTACCCTACTTTTCACCTGCATTCGTTTCGATATGCTCCTTACATTTTACCATTCCACTGAGAGCCAAATTCTGTTCATTATAGTTTCTAAGATCCCAAACTTTTGAAAACATTTTCTTGTTAAAGACATTAACATTTTTTGGTAACAATTTTCTCGACAGCAGGATCTCTTAGGGTTGACAGATCTCTCTGAAATTATAATATCTTTAACGCCTTATTTCTGAGTTCAAGGTATTATTATCTATTCTTTTTTCTAAGATAATAATAAATAATTATATCAACTTGTTATTAGAAATAAAAATATAAATTTAGGCTAGCTATAAATAAAACAATAAAAAAGTATTCGAAAAATTAAGAAAAAAAAAGTTCTAAAATATAACATTTAGGATAAAAGTTCATTTACAGTTTTAATTAACGGTTTATAGTGGTACCCGATTGCTGGGTGATTATAAAAATTTAACCCATAACTTTTTACGTCTATTTCTGTTAATACCTTGATTTCTTTATAGATTCTTTCTTAAATTAATATGATATTAACTCAGGTAAACTAAAAAAAACGAATACTTTTTAATAATTAATAAAAATTAGCTATCTAGACGTTCATATTGCATAGCCTTTCAGCTATTAATTTGCTAAATCCCTACAAAGAAAACTTGATTAGAAAGCAGTGTTGGGATTAAGGAAATAGGGGTAGAATTGTTTTTGTTCATTAGGAACTTCTTCTTAAATACGAACGTTAATTAAATTAAAACAAAATAATTTTGGCAGGGTCTGTATTCGAATTTTTCATTTTTTAGCTATAAATCTCATTCCTAAAAATTTTTCGGTCAGGCCCTTGTAAAATGTTACGTTAACTTGAAATTTTTAT
Organism: Belonocnema kinseyi; assembly: GCF_010883055.1. Taxonomy (NCBI): domain Eukaryota; kingdom Metazoa; phylum Arthropoda; class Insecta; order Hymenoptera; family Cynipidae; genus Belonocnema; species Belonocnema kinseyi. Next base: position 83,610,855 of record NC_046657.1, read on the forward strand.
TACTAATCTCTTAGCTTCTAAATCTAAGAATTTCACTTAAATGAAGAGATTTCAAAGGATTTTTAATATTTGGATTAATATCTTGTATTAAAGAATTTCCTTATATTTTGAAAGATTTAATAGTATTTCATATGAAGGTTTTTGCAAAATATAAAGGAATTTTCATGATTTTCGGGTATTTAAAATACTATACGGTAGCGAGACATGGACTTATCAAGAAAAAGATAAGAGTAAAATTAAAGCAATTGACATGAGATTCATGCGCATAATATGCGGGAAAACCCTGATGGACAAAGTAAGTAACGATTCAATTCTAAATGTATGTAGTGCAGAAGAGACGCTAGTAGACACATGGGAAAGAAATCGGTTAGGATGGTTCGGACATGTTGAGAGAATGCCAAATGAACGACTAACGAAACAAGTGTATCAAGGCAAAGTATGTGGCAGCGTGCCCAGAGGTAAACCGTGGAAAAAATGGTTAGAATGTGTGAATGAGACCCTAGTTAGAAGAGACATAAGAAGTCACAAAAACACGTAAGCCTGCATGAAAAAATGCATGGACATAAAAGAAGCTAGAGAAGTATGTCAGGACATGAAAGCATGGCGGCAAATAGGTCATAAAAAGAGGGTCAGTAGAGTGAATAACGCCTGAAACAAAAGACCTTGGCCACTAATGGACCCAAGTGGGGAACCTTACATAACGACTTCGTGAGGTTCTTCGCTTGGGGTGATTGCTATAGAGATTGATCAGCAACCTGGGTCGGAGCAGTGTTGCAGAACGAACGTGTTATTTACTTAAATAGCACGAGAATTCTGGATCAATCTGAAAAATCTTTATCCCTTCCACACACTACTCCTTTCCCCTACCGAGTGAGTCACGCCTACCCCGAAAGGGAAATGGCTTAATGGTGTAATAATAATAATAATAATAATAATAATAATAATAAAATAAATATAACGAATTTTCAGTTTGCTTCTGTAATTTGAAAGCCCTTTAAAGAGTTTTTAAATATCTCTTGATCTCTTTAATAGCGTTCAATTGGGAAAACACCCGACCGTCAATCAGAAGTTTTCTGGTTCAATTGCCAGTGGAGTGACTTGAGTAAATCTTTTATGAGAAAAATTTAATTTTAAGATTTTAAAAATATTCGTAACGGTCGAATTTTAAAATTGCCGAAAATCTAATCTGAAACTTTTCAAGTAATTTTTTTAAGAGCAGTATTTTCTTGTAAAGGGGGTGGGGGGTAAAGGTTTGCACTTTCAAAAAAATCGATTTCTTTCTTTGTCTTTTCTCATTGTTAAACATTTCAAGAATATACTCCCAAAATGTTAGTTCTATCTGAGAAAAACTATCTGAGAACCCGAGCTCTCCCGACTTAACGAATAACGATCTAGCTGCTCCTCAATTTATTCAGGTTTTAAAATCCCGAGTCACCTTAGAACCATTAGGCTTACTGGGAAAAGTCAGATATAATTGACTTTATGTAAATAGATATAGGAGACAAGACTTCTGGGTCTAAAATGTTTCAAATTTTGTTCAACATTCCTTAGTCATATTTTTAGTAAACAATTGATTTTTAACAAATAAAAAAAATTTTTTTGGCAAAATAGTTAAATTTTCAAAGGAATGAATTCTTGATTAAAATAGATGAATTTTTAAACAAGGAGAATAATTTTCTACCGAAAAAGAAGAATTTTTGACTGAGAAAGGTCAATTTTTCACTAAAAAAATTCAACCAAAAATGATACAGTTACATTTTTAGAATAAGAAAATGTTTTTCAACAATAATAAAATCGAATTTTCAACAAAACAGTTAAATTATCCACCAAAATAATTATTTTAACAAATTTTAATTTTAATTTTGTTTAATTTTCGATGGAAGAAAGGAATTTTTTACTAAAATATGATTTTAAAAAAACACACAATCGAATTTACAACAGAATAGTTCAATTTTATACATATAGTTGGATTTTCAATTAGAAAATTATTTTTTAATCAAAAATGGAATGTAATGAATTCTGAGAGAAAATTAAAAAACAGATCTCAATTTTTTAACATTATTTCGTAATTTTTCCATATTATATAAATATAGAAAAAATAAGGAATTTAATTTCTATTAAGCCTTCTTGAGGAATTTTGTTGTACCATTTTTTGTTATGTTTATGCTGGTTTGTAAAATTTGTTTTCAAATTTGAGTAAGTTTGCGAGACATTCAGACATTTTGAAACTATTAAAAAATAATCAAAGCTTGCAAAAAAATCAGGAAAAAATTGAATAATCCTTAAAGATTAGAAGATTAGAAAGTCTGAAAATATTAGAAAAAAATTATTATTTTCTAATAATGGTTTGAAAATTTTTAATAATTTTCATTTTGAAAAATATACTTTAAAAAAATTCGAAATGATTTTGAAACATTTGACAAAAATGTTGTAAAATGTTCCTTTGAATGAGGTGTGGAAAGGAATTTTATTTAACAATGTGTGTGATTTTCTGAAGAGAAAACTGCATGAATTTCTGAACTTTCTTATTCTTATTTTCCAAGTGTATTTTAATCTGCTTTACGTTTGGTGCAAAATCATATGCTGAAAAACGATAAGAATCTTTCGATCTATTTCTTCAACTTCAACTATAATTTAAAAGCCTCGGTCAGAATTAAGGAAAAATAATCTAAAAATATGTTAATTAGTTATTAAAATGCTAAAAAGACTTACCTTTACAATTTTTTTTCTCTTTTTATAATCATGAGATATTTCTCCATAAAATAAATTTTATGGGATTTATTTTACAATTGTCTACAATCAATTTTATAGTTGCAATTATTTTACAATTAAAATAAAATTGTAAAAGCTAAAATTTGTAATGTTGAAATAAGTATTTTGAGGCATTAAAGATTTTGTAAAGATTTCATATACAAGAAAATAAGTATCACCAGTTTGGTTATAAATTTATATGTACATAATTATTATAAGATTCTATTTAAAACGTTTTAAATTCTTCAAGATATTGGTAACTCTATTGAGTTTTTATCGAAAATTAAAAAAATCATTCAAAATGTAGAACAAAATTTCCTTATAATCTTCTAAATTTTCCCAAGCATTTTAAGATACTTTGTTTATTCTCCTAAAACCTTTCGAGATTCTTTTAAAGTTCCTGAAGTTTATCTTGCGTTTCTAAAACACTTCTTAGGTTTAAATTTGTTTGAATCTCACCAAATCTACTAAATACTTTCTGAATTTACTTGATTGCTTACTTTTTTTTTTAGCTTTTTAATCTTATCAAATTGAAGCATTTCGCTTTAAAATCTTCTATATTCTCATTTAAAATTTTAGGAAATCGTTTGATGTGTTTAAAAATCCGCTTAAATTATTTTCAAAGTACATTTTTTAAAATAAAAAATTCTTAAAAACTTTTACACGATTATTAGAAAAAATAATTCTGTTTTTCTAATCTTGTCAGACCTTCCAATCTCTAATCTTGAAAAATTATTCAAATTTGTCCAAATTTTTTTTTTAATTCTGCAAAATTAAAAAAAATGCCTTTAAAGTTTTTCAGATGCTTTGAGAATATTTGAAATCTTTTGCAATGTTTTTAAATGTTTAAAAATAATCTTTCAAATTAATTGGTTGAAATAAAAAATTATGTTAATAATTCTTTTCAAAATCTCTACAAGTTTTAATTATTTTCGAATCGGTTCAAATTTTTTGAATATCTCTTAAACTCACTCAAATTTGAAAGAATTATGTTTCTTAATTTTTCTAAAGTTAATTAATATGGAAAAATTACAACATTTTGTTCCAAAATATTTCACGTACTTTTGAAACATCTCAGGAAGTAATAAAAAATGTTTTGTAATCTTTTTTCAATTTTCTGTTAGAATTAATTCCGCAACCATTATTTACATTTTTTCCCAAGGAGTTTCTTTCATTATCCTTCATTATCTGAAAGTCTTTCGTTCATCGACTTTTATTATTATTTTTACATTTTACATACATATCTATTATATCTTATTAAAATTTAATATAAAAGTCTTAAATATTAAGTGTATTCATATACTACAATTTTTAATGTTTCCAAATTTTTAGAAATAATCTAACAAATTTTATGTGTAAGTAAAATAAACTTTTTTTAAATGTCATTTAACTTATTCCAAGGTATCTTTTTTTAATTTCCAAAATTTCTGTAATTACTTAATCTCATTGGAAATAATTGAACATCTTGAGATTAAAAGCGGGGATTCTGCTTGAAAAGAAATGTGCTGAAAGTAATTTTAAAAAAAGTCATTCGAATTTTACTTTTAAAGACTGATAATTGTACAAAATTTCCAGGAGCATCTTTCTTATTCTTCTACAAGAATTATTAAGTTTTTCAGTTTTCAAATCAGTTTATCCTACGTTTCTCAAACTCTTCTAAAACTTGAATTCTTTATTAATCTCATCAATTCTACTCAATATTTATTGAATTTATTCGATTATTTACATTTTTAAAATTTTTAATTTTATCGAATTAAAAAATGTTGATTTTAAAACCTTCTACACTATTTTTTGAAATTTGAGGAAATTGTTTGATGTGTTTAAAAATCTTCTTTAATTTTCTTTTAGAGCACATTTGTCAAAAAAAAAAAAAAAAATCGTTAGAAATTTTCACACGGTAATTAGGAAAAAAATTTTTTTTCTAATCTTGTCAGGTTTTCTAATCTTTAAAAATTATTCAAATTTTGCTGATTTTTTTTTTATTTTGCAAAATTAAAAAAAAAGTGCGTTTAAACTTTCGCAGGTACTTTGACCATTTTTGACGTCTTTTTAAATGTTTTGATAAGCTAAAATTAATTTTTCGAAATAAAAAATTATTTTAATTTTCTCTAGGAACCTAACACAAATTTTTTCATTTTCTTGAAAACTTACAGAATTTTTGAAAAATCTTTACAAGTTTCAATTATTTTTGTAGCCTTTCACAATTTCTGAATATCTCCTAAACTTACTTCCTTTAAAGTGTTTAAAGCTTATGTTTGAATTCTTTAAAAATCTAAGTTTCTGATACAATTTAAGTTTAAAATTCGATTTGAATCTATTCGATTTTGCTTTAAAATCTTCTACAGTCTTCTTTTTAATTTTAGGAAATCCTTTAACATGCTTAAAAACCTTTTTTAATATTCTCATAAAGTACCTTTTTTTAAAATAAAGAGTCATTAAAAATTTTCTTACTAACCTTGAAAAGTTCTGTTTCCAATCTTGTTGGACCTTCTAAGTCTTCTAAGCATTACAAACTATTCAAGTTTTTCCTGATTTTCTTTGAAATTCGACAAAATGAAAACGATTGCCTTAAAATCTTCAGATTCTTTATTGAGAATTTTAAACATAGTTTAAAATGTGTTGGAATTTTTTAAAATTAATTTTTCAAAATAAAAAATCATATTAATTATGCGTAGAAACCTCAACGAATTTTTTTCATTTTCATGAAACCTTACAAAATTCCTTAACGAAATCTTTACAAATTTTAACTATTTTCTAATCATTTCAAAATTCCTGAATATCGCTTAAACTTACGCAAATTTGAAAGGACATTTTTTAAACTAAAATAAATTTTTAAAAAATGTGCAACAAAATTGCGCAATAAATTTCCTGAAATTTCATTCTCTTGATACCCTGCGAAATTCAGTTTACTTAAAAACTCCTCCTAATGTCCAGTTAGTCACCGAAAACGAAGGCTGGCCTACGCAACATGTAGCAGAGCCAAATAACCGAGACGCAACGTTTGAATGCGCCGCTCCCAGATGGGAGAGTGGTGGGGGCCGAAAAAACCCACGTTCTGGATCGACTGGTCACGGTTCTCTAGCACTGTAGCACTAACAGCTGCGGGCTTCTAAAACTTTAAACGCGTACGCGTTTTTCTCAAAACTACTTTTTCGAAGTACGTGTTCACTAACGTTTCAAAACTACTTAACCGATTCAATTCAAACTTGGTACACATTTTCTACATATAAAATACCTCCCCGCAACGTTTAGTCAAACATTTCTTTTTACATTAACGGTGTGTCCACCCCCCCCCCCCCCCCCCCCCCCCCCAACAAATTGGTGGAATTTTTCGTGGAAAATAGCAGATTACATTTTAGATGACCACCAGAAATTTTTTACTGAAAAAAAAATAATCAGAGAACGTTGGGGGGAGGAGTAGATGAAACTTTGACTAAATTTAAATGGTTTTTGATTTCCGATAATTTCCGACCGAGATTCAATGAACACAGCGAATTGTTTCTTTTCCAAGACGTTCTCGGACAATCTATGTCACCAGCTTGTGCTTATTACTATTATTGTTTGAATTATTATTACACCATTAAGCCATTTCCCTTTCGGGGTAGGCGTGACTCACTCGGTAGGGGAAAGGAGTAGTGTGTGGAAGGGATAGAGATTTTTCAGATTGATCCAGAATTTCGTGCTATTTAAGTAAATAACACGTTCGTTCCTCAACAATGCTCCGACCCAGGTTGCTGATCAATCTCTCTAGCAATCACCCCAAGCGAAGAACCTCACGAAGTCGTTATGTAAGGTTCCCCACTTGGGTCCATTAGTGGCCAAGGTCTTTTGTTTCAGGCGTCATTCACTCTACTGACACTCTTTTTATTAACTATTTGCCGGCATACTTTCCTGTCCTGGCATACTTCTCTAGCTTCTTTTATGTCCATGCATTTTTTCATGCAGGCTCTCGTGTTTCTGTGACTTCTTATGTCTCTTCTAACTGGGGTCTCATTCACACATTCGAACCATTCTTTGCGCGGTCTACCTCTGGACACGCTGTCATTTACTTTACCTTGATACACTTGTTTCGTTAATCTTTCATTTGGCATTCTCTCAACATGTCCGAAACATCTTAACCGATTTCTTTCCCATGTGTCTACTAGCGTCTCTTCTGCACTACATTCTTTTAGAATTGTCTCGTTACTTATTTTGTCCATCAGGGTTTTTCCGCATATTATGCGCATAAATCTCATGTCAATTGCTTTAATTTTACTCTTATCTTTTTCTTGATAAGTCCATATCTCCCTACCGTATAGCACTGTCGGTACAAATGTGGAATTATGTATTGCCATTTTAGCTTTATTTGATATATTTTTACTTCTGATAAGGGGACCTGCTCTACCACTAACCTTCTTACCTTAATTTATTCGTCTATCTAATTCCTCATCTCTCTTCCCGTCCCTAGTAAATAAGCTATCAAGGTATACGAACTTATCAACTTGTTCAATTCTCTCATCATTTAATAAAATATTGCATAGTGTTTTCTCACTCT
>NC_046657.1:83618239-83620427 GCF_010883055.1 Belonocnema kinseyi
CGTACCCTTACTGTTTGGAGATCCACACCCTCTTCGTCGAAGAGAGCCACTCTTAAACACTTGTCCATAAATAATATAAATAACCATGAAGACATAACGCATTCTTGTCTAACTCCTTGAATAATATCGAAACAGTCACTCAGTTTCATATTCACTCTTACACTCGCTTTGCTACCTGTATATATTGTTTTTATAGCTTGTAGGATCCATCCATTAACTCCATACTCTTTCAGGACTTCCCGAAGTTTACTTCTATCTACCTTGTCAACAGCTTTTTCTAGGTCAACAAATGCACAGAAAACTTTTTTTCCTACTCTCAAACTTTTTTCTGTTATTTGCCTTAAGCTGAATATTTCATCCGTACATGAGCTTCCTGGCATAAACCCACTTTGGACTTCCCAAATCTTTGCTTCTGTTATTTTCATTACCCTACGAATAAGTATTTTTGAATATATTTTACTTACGGTGCATAATAAACTGATCCCTCTGTAATTATTGCACTCGCTTTTATCTCCCTTTCTCTTGTATATTGGTAAGATAATAGCTTCTTTCCAATCGTCTGCGACGTCTCCCATCTCGAAACTTAAATTTCTCAATTCCCACAGTCTATGTGGTATGCATGCGCCACCGTGTTTAAGCATTTCAGCGTTGATACCGTCTACCCCGACAGCCTTACCGTTTTCCAAGTTCTTAATTATATCCCTAACCTCAGTGACACAGACTTTCTCAATTGAGTTTTCCATCGCATCGTGGTCAACATCGCAGTTATGGTGTCCTATAGCTTCATCTCCGAATTGTCTCCTAAAATAGTCCCTGAAAGTCTCTAGTATTCCGTCTGCATTATACACCATTTCCCCCCTGCTATTTCTCACGTTGACTATTTCTGTACTTTTGTTTTCTTTCATTTTTTTTATAAAGTAGTTTCCTGCTTCCTTCAAAGTCTTTTTGTATTTGTATCTCTTCTTCTGCTCTAATTGTATCTTTACTTTCTTTAACTAATCGTTTAAGTATCCTGTTTTCGCATCTATAATCATTTCTACGTCTATTTCTTTCTTCATGTGTAAGACCTGTGATGTTCAAAGTTCTCTTGTCTGCTTCTCTTTTTGCTTTTTGGGCAGCCTGAATTTCATCATTCGACCACGCATCACCAAACATTCATCCTACAAATGCGGTACCACACACTTCGATCGTACATCTGACAAGGATATCTCGTAACATTGTCCAGGCGCCCTCTAATTCTTTGTTTTTATACGGTCCTCCCATGCTGCCCTATCTATGCTTTCGATTATCTTATTTTGGAAATCTATTCGCACATCTGGTTTCTGCAGGTTCTCAATTTTGATTCGCGTTTGTTTTGCTTTCTTGGTTCTCTTTTTTCTCCATCCCCGATCTAAATTAATTTTTGAGATTCCAAGGTAATGATCAGTATTGCATTCAGGACCCCTCATGACTCTTGTATCTTTGACTAACTCTCTTAGTCTTTCATCCGCAACAACAAAGTCGATTATACTGCGGCTATTTCCTTTAGATCAGGTGTACATGTGGATCATTTCATGCCTAAACCAAGTATTTGTAATAAACAGACCCCTTTCTAAGCATAGTCTCCTAGTAGAATTACTCTTTCCCCATGTTCGCGAATGTTTATTGTGTCATTTAAAGCGTCCCAGAAGGTGTCTTTTACTTCTCTAGGATTACTATCAACCGACGCGGAGCATGTTATGATAAATTGTCTTCTGATTCCTACTTTCATTCTAGCCCACAGCAGTCGGAACCATGGTCTCTGAGATGCTGCTTTGCTCTTTCATTCAAAATCAGACCTACTCCTTGTTTACCATGTGATTCACACTCTACTCCTGACCATATTTCAAATCCGCCATTCTTTTACCTTTAGATCATTTACTCATCAAGCATTCCAAACACCCAGTCTCCATTCGACGCCTGAAACATGACCTTTAGATTTTCCGTGTGCATGCCTTTTGTCATTAAAAGTTCCAGTACTTTCCGAGGCTATTTTGTAGTTTGTATTATTCATTGTTTAGATTATACGCCCAACTAACACCTTTATACAATAAGTTTATTTTCTGATTCGAAATCATGTCAAAGTTAAGTATCAAATCGTCATATGGTGGAGATTGTAGTTCTAACGTCAGTCCCACCAAAAACTTCAGTTAATAAGGGAGGGTTGGGA
>NC_046657.1:83620527-83639420 GCF_010883055.1 Belonocnema kinseyi
CATACACATATACTTATATATTGAAAGTAAAGAAATTTCAATTCCAAATATGCAAAATTGAAGAAATATAAAATGTAAATCCAGAGAAAAATAAATAAAATAAAAAAACAAAAAAAAGACAAGCTTAAATATTTTCAAATAAAAAAATTACAGAATATTGCGAAAAGTATACTTAATAATGTACAAAAAGTTTGAATAAATTTGCTCAATCTATAGTGTTTAAAAAAATTCGCAAATAGAGTGTTTTTTTGCACTTAAACCCCCCCCCCCCCCCCATAAAGAACACAGTCGTATCTTGCTTAATGTGAAGGACAAAATATAAATTCTTATGCGCAATGATTTTTAAATGATGTTTCTGCCCACAGACAATTTAATTCATTCTCATAAAAAGTTTAAACGGAAAAACTAAAAATGTGACTTGAGAATTAAGAAAATTTAGGAGCTTCTCAAAGATAAGTAAATTATATTTGCTTCGCAGAGACTTCTTCACTGATTTTGCGTCCTAAATGCGTTTTTGAGGCAAGCCCAGGTATGTATAGGTTCATCCAATGTCAAGATGTCTAATCAGACTTATATCCATAAGCTGAATGTCCTCGGGAACGCTAATAATATTTCCTTTCTTCAGATGAATTTTGGAACAATTGTCCAATTCGAAGTTTATACCAATCTCTCCTGTGTACTACTTGACGATAGTTAAAGCACTCTGAAGTGGTCACTCTTTAGGTCATCTATATAAAATACATGAGTGGCCTTCTGCTCGAGACGATTAGTGTCGCTACAGAGGTATCGAGAAGAATATTCTATTATGTAGAAAGTGCAATAAAAGGAATATTTAATTCTTTACAAATAACAAAAAATGCTTGCCATAAATTTTATTCAATAACTGTCATTATTGTTTCATTGTTACCATTTTTACCATTTTTTGTGCATATATATAGTTTCAATAAAATGATACCTTTTGTTCATCAGCTTCAAAATAAGAAAGCAGAATATTCGAAAACGTCAACTCCTTTTTAGTGGCTGGAATATCTGTTCAAAAAAATCAAACATATGATAGGAACAATAAAATTGATCATGCTGGAATTATTGACGAAAATTTGGATATTGGTGATAGTATGTCCTTCAGCAATTACGAGTCTGGACACTGGAGTAACAGATACAGCAAAACCAAAAACGTTTTTTAAGTTTAGAAGAAATTGAGGATAGTAAAGGGTGAAATTTTAGAATTCGTATATTTTGCATTAAGAAAAAATCACAAATGTGGGTAACTGTATGTAAGATCGACTATAATCCCGAAATCTATCAACCTTTTCCAGTTGGAGTTTTTTACGGACCTGCAAAGCCAGCAAGTGCCGAAAAATATTTGGTAGAATTTATTTATGAACTAAATCAATTATTATTGAATGCCATCGATATTTCTGGCAGGCATTACAATGTAAGCTTCAAATGTTTCGTTTGCGAAACGCCGGCTAGAGCGTTTTTAGAATGCGCAGTGGGATATACTGCAAAATATGCCTGTGAAAGGTTTAATGTAGAAGGGACGAAAAAGAATACCAAAAGCAGTATGTAACCGTCAACAAATGCCCCAGGAAAAACAGGCGAATCTTTTCGGGATATAAATCAACCTGGGCACCATCTTAAACTGACTTCTTAGGTTCAGAGTGCCATGAAAATCTGTTCGGAAAAAATGAATCGAAAAATACGCACAGGTACTCGACCACGTGGCTCAGTTATGCAGAAGGTGGTCCGAAAAATATGCAATAAAACCAAATAAAGCTAATATTCCACCTAAAATCTCAATTCTAAAAGCAAGTGGTCCCAAAGATTACTGACAAAGGTCGATTTTGGAAAAAAAATTAATTTGCACTTGTACATTTCCTTCCAGCCAAATATTTTTTGATCGTAAAAAAACACCTTAAAAGCGTAAAAATATGTAAATTAACTTTCTTCTAACAAACATGTGAACTCAGCTGATAAAAAAGGTGTCCAATCGCAACCCGCACGAGCGTACCACCAAAGTAAAAAAATAATAGAATAATTGGCATGGAAATGTGTGTGTACAATCTCGACATGTCTGAAGAGGAAGAAGGTAAATGAAATATCTTTATTGGCATTATGTAGAAATCTATTTATTTTATAATCATTTCATTTATTCATTTTTCAACTTTAATATACTTGTTATTAAAATTTTGTATTTAGTCTACTTTTTTCAAGTATTTTAAAATATTTTTCAGCTAATCCAGTGTTACTGTTCGAACGAAATTTGAAGGGTCTATATTTCCAAAGCGTCAAACAAAACGAGCTGAAAAAAGCAGTTACGCAATTCTGAACTGCGAACAGCACCATAGGCATAAAAAATATATTCGTCATGAATTCGTAAGCTCGAAATTCTATAATTTTCAGCATTATATAAAATTACTTTAAATGTCACTTAATACGGCACCATATTCAGCACATTATAAAATATAATTCAAGAGAAACGATCTTGTGATTTGCTGTGTGAGAAGAAGTGAGGGACAAAGGAATTCAATTTTGAACATACATCATTTTACAAGATTTTACAAGATTAAAATTTCTTTTTACGACTTAAGGCCTACTCAACGGAATCTCGAAACATTCAAAGGTTGGGTGTGTTAAAATTTAGATTCGATCACTTTTAATCGTCGATTAGCTTTTTTTATTTTTTACGCAAACTTACTAATTTTGTTGAACTCAAAGTGAAAAGAAATAATTTTGCATCACGAATTTAATCCTAACCGAAAAATACACTATCTAGCAACCCACTAACAGATAAATAGCGGCAGAACAGCGGCTGGCTGGCCCGTCTAGCCACAAACTTTACAAAAGTGTTACAGGTCTGGCCAGCTCCAGAATAGACCGTCTGAGGGGGGCTGGCTAAAGCCGAAAGATCATTCCACTAGCAAACAGTAACAGCCGCAATCACTTTCAACAAAGACAAAGGTAAACTATTTCAGTGAGCCTGTTGATGAATTTGTGCAGCTGCAGACAATCTTGAACAAATTAATGGGTACTGCAAAGCAGCATGGTCCTAGAATATTAATATTCTTCAAGTAATTGTAACAACATACAATAATGCAAGTTATTCTAGTATTGACCTATTGTGTACCAATCGGAAGATTTACCTGGTAAAGTCAGTGATAGACTATTTTATGTAGAAATTATGTTAAAAGTCTGCTCAAAAAAGTTTTTGTAAAGTGGTAATTCTACCAAGTATACCGAGATATCGTGCAAATATTTAAATGACTGAGAATCAATTCCCGCGTAGATATATTCCCTGTATTTATCTCGCGCTTCGCGCTCGATTATGTATTTAACTCGCGTGACGCGCTCGGTCTCTTATATTTTCGCACATTCATGCGCAAACATTTTAAAATTAAGACTCAAAACATCCACCACTTTAATTTTGTAATTGTGAATTATCTTTCATTAAAAGAGAGTTTAAGCGCACGTGCGGCACGCGACTGATGGCAATTGCACTCCGCACTTTGTCTTTTCATTTCTTCCGCATTCGGGCACAGACCTTTTAAAATCAAAGGTGAACGGAGCTACAACTGTAATTTTGTGATTTTGAACTCTCTTTTGTTAAATCTCATTTGGCTTTAACGAACACATTCTCATCACGTATCTCGTGCTTCGCACTCGATTTTGTCCAACATGTAAATTTTTCTAAATTATACACAACACTTTTATATCAATTATAATGCATTTTTTATGTAACTCTGTCTGAGATTTCTTATTGAAAAATTGCAAAATAAAAATAAAATCATATTTAATATGATTATTTTTGTATTTGTTTCTTATTTTGCTTTAAATTGTATTGTAAGTTGCTCTGAAACATGTATCATTTCAATAAATGTACTCGTATGTCATTACAATTCATAATATTCATAAAAATTGAATCATACTAATTCTTATTTCCTTGTTTTTATCATTTTTTTATTTTTAATGTCCTTTTTTACGAATAGGGTACTATATAGGAGCCTATGTCCTCTTTCGTCTTTTCTGTGCTTTTTCCAAGAAGTTCATTTTTGCATTTTTTTATCTCATGTTTTACGATTAAAAGAAGATCTACTCATCCAATCGAAAAATGATTGATAATAAATATATAGATCTTTTAAGGTGAACAACTTATGTCTGGTAATATCAGTTGATACCTTGTGTCGTTTTTTTAAACAAATTTAATATTTTTATTTTGAATAATATTTTTTTACGACTAAAGCAAAAACTACGTGTCCTATCAAAAATTATAGCTCTTTTTTGGATAAACAATTTTGGTCTCAGTTTTTTTCCTAGCTTATATCGAAAAGTGATTCATTATAAATTTGTAGTTCTTTCCAGTGCGCGCAATTTGAGCTTTTTCATTTTTTTGGTATCTTGTATAGTTTGGCCAAAAAATCGAATTTTTGAATTTTTCATTGTTTCTGGTACGATCAAATTTGGAACGTTCAACTTTTCGACCAAATTAAAAAAGTTGTCATCGTAGTCCTGTAGGGCTTTCAAAAAGCAAAGTTTTTCCTCCCTTGGCTTTTTTTCATATCATGCGTTGTTTGGTTAAAAATGTTCATTTTAGTTTTTTTTTTTATTTTGAAAATGCTCTAACTCTCACAATTTTCTTTTTATAGAAAAAAGTCAGAAGGAATTTTTAAGGTTATATCTTAAGATTAAAGAAAAACTAAGTGTCCTCTAAAAATTTTTCATCAAAAAATTGAATGAGTCTATTTATTTTTTTCATGGCTTACGTTGTTTGTCAACAAATTAATCTTTTTAGTTTGATTCATTTACGAATAAAAAAAACTGCGCATCCTATAAAACAGTAATAATAAGGATTTGTAGCCTTTTTTGGATAAACAAGTTTTTTTTATAACTTATATCTTTAGTCCAAAAATTTAATGTATTTTTAATTTTTAATATTCTTTTTTACGACTAAAAACAAAAACTACGCGTCCTATCGAGAAGTGATTGTTCAAACATTTGTAGATCTTTTTAGGACGCGTAATTTTCGCTTTTTCAATTTTGTCGTATCTTGCATAGTTTGACCAAAAAACGGACATTTTGGATTTTTCATTATTTTTCGTACGATAAAATTCTAAATTTTCGAACAAATAAAAAAATTTTTTATGCTAATTTTGGAGGGCTTTCAAAAATTAACGTTTTTTTTTCTTGACTTTTGTTCATATCATGCGTTGTTTGGCTTAAAATGTTCATTTTAGTTTTTTTTTAAATTTTAAAAGTGCTCTGATTCTGCTAATTTTCTTTTAATAGAAAAAAGTCATAAGAAAAAATTGTTTGAGTTTTTGAGTACTATAAATAATAGCACATAGAATTTTGAAATCTTGAAAAAATGTGGTCCTAAGATTTTTGGTATGATGAAATTTTGAATTTTCAACGTTTCGTCCAAATGAGAAAAGTTGTTATGAGAATCTTGTAGGGCTTTCAAAAATCAACGTTTTTCTTCTCTTGAATTTTTTTCATATCATGCGTTGTTTGGCTTAAAATGTTCATTTTAGTTTGTTTTTTTTTTGAATTTTGAAAATGCTTTAACTCAGATAATTCACTTTTTTCATAAAAGAGTTAAAAGATAAATTGTTTGATTTTCTGAGTACTATGAATAACCGTTCATAGAATTTTGAAATCCTGAAAAAATGTGCTTTCAAAAAGTTGAGGTACGATCAAATTTTGAATTTTCAACTTTTCGACCAAACCAAAGAAGTTGTTATGACCACCTTTTAGGGCTTTCAAAAGTCAACGTTTTTCTTTTCCTAACTTTTTTTCATGGTATGCGTTGTTTGGCTTGAAATGTTCATTTTAATTTATTTTTTTTTTGAATTTTGAAAATGCTCTAACTCTGATCATTTTCTTTTTATAGAAAAAAGTCATGAGGTTAAATTGTTTGGGTTTCTGAGTGCTATGAATAACCGTTCATAAAGTTTTAAAATCTTGAAAAAATGTGGTCTTAAAAATTTTGAAAGCGTGCTCACTTTTTGAATTTTGATCAAAAATAGCTGGATGACGAACTTGTTCTTTCTTTTTGGGCCTTGAAAAAGTGTGCCAAAGCAGAATCTAATCTGATCAATTTTTAAAGTTATCGTGCTTTCAGAATACATCCTGTAGACACACAGGCAGACACCTTCGTAAAAATCGTTTTTTCTGAATCAGTGGGTCTTAAAACGTGAAGATTTTATGAAAACCGACAAAGTGAAATTTGACATAAAACCAATACCTTCTCATTAGATGAGAATGTAAAAAGACAAGAAATTCTGGTTAGTATGTGATTGAGACCAATAGTAGTGTGTGCAATAAATAGTACACCAGAAGTTACTGAACAAGTATGCTTAAAACATGACACGCTTAACAATAATCAACAGTAATCATCGCCAAACCTCGCGGATTCTAGCATTTCATTAGGAAACGCTAATACCACAGACTCTTTTACAACATCGTCGGAAATGTAAAATCACGACTTTTAAGACTTTGTCTGCTGTTTCGAAAAAATGTACATTTGGCTCTCACAGGTGTCAGCTTTTTTAACAGGCTACTATATATTTCTACTTTATAAATGGCTTTTGAACAATCGCAATATTTATAAGAAACCAATCTTGCACGTTTTTAATATTTGAGATTGCATTGCTAACATTAATACTTAATTTTAAACGGATAGAATTGTTGCTGAATACGACAATTACTACATAAATCAAAAGGGTAGAGGAGGACTTTAACAAATTTATATTAAAGCTCCCTGCCAAAGAGGACAAGGAATTGGCAGTTTTTTCGTTGAACTTCTTCATCGTCATCTACCTTTTTTGACTCATGATGAACGCATGGTCGGACAAGAAGCGATATGTACGTGCATGAATGTCATTGCCGACTTGCAATACAATATTTCACTAAAAAGCATCGTGAAATCACGTCTTGGAGAATCTGAAAGCATTTCAAGAAACGTGCTGTAGAAAAGGTAAGAAACCTTAAAAGTGGTTAGTGGTATAAATTATTGTTGAAGAGGCAGATACTTCACCTAGTCGGTGAACTCGGTGCATTGTGTATCGCGGTTAAAGTTAACAGAAACTCAAGAAAGAAAAAAATGAAGAAGAGAAAAAAAAAGAAATTAAATAAATTGTCGAACGAAAAAATAAGCACAAGAGATTTGGAGGGAAAGAAGATTACAGAATCCAAAAGAAGGAGAATTATAGAATTTTTCGGGCATTAATAGTATTAATTTGCGAAAATGTCTTTCTCACACTTACAATCGTCTGAATACTTGAAATCAGAATTTGATCTATTTTTTCTACCACTAACTCAAAGTCGAAAAAAGACTTTTAGGGGGATCACTAGAAACCTATTTTATCACACACTAATTATTTACCCATAGAAATTGTCGACACCAGCGACCTGTCCGTGAATGATGTAGTAAACCCCAGGCTTTGCCTAATGTGGCAAATTAGGCACACTGCTCTTATCAGATCACTTGATTGCATTCAAGAAATGCGTCTGTCACTGGTAATATATACCGGGGCAATCCCGTGCAGACTTTTTCAAGATAAATGTGCAACTTCGAACAAAAATGCCTTCGGTATATTGGACCATAATTGATGGTAGCGCTAAGGAAGCATCCAGAAGTGACTGTTGTCATTATCGTCGTATTAAATAAACTTAAAATATCCTTATCTCATCAGTAATTTGACGTAGTCTGTGGCTATGATAAAAAGCCGGGTTGCCAATTTTTTAGTCGGAAGAAGCAATAGGACCAAACCAAGGATACGACCAGGCAATGTCCAAGGACAAATGCAAGAATATCGTTTAAAATGGTCGAATCAACTCAAGAGCTGCATTCTGACCTGTTGGAAAGAAAGTTCACCGATGCGAAGAGGATGCTGAATGTTAGATGCAGATGTTAAATGAACGTTGGGCCAATATTTACCCGGCATATGCTTATAACACGCCGCAGTATTTAAGATATGAGATATCTTTTTTACGTAAAGGGAGATATAAAGCACTCGATTAAAATTAAGAGCAAGATCCTCTAGCGTATATACCTCCCGTTTTAGCAGCAACACTTTTGCAGATAGCCGATAATGCCAACATGAGAATCAAAAGGTAAAAAATCCACTTAAAAGTCTTTCACAGGCTTGAGAAATTAGCACCCCCTGATTTGCTTTCTGTAGAGGTTCACCTCTGGAATCTAAACTGTGTAATTTACGAGAAGCCGGTCTCTCTGTTTATGCAGGGATGCAGTAAATCAATTTTTCAGTGCGTTATTAGCTATATAATATCAAAAAAGAAGTTCCCTTCAGAATTTAAGGCACTAGCAAGACACTTACGGAAAGCAAATCACACACTGAGCAAATGTAAACTGTTGATTATCTAGCAGCACTGGACGCAAAAAAGAGCAATTTCCACTGCCACAGAGAACTTTGAACTGCGAGGAAAAAGGGATCAGAAAAATTCCCCCTTTTTCACTCATAAGATAAATGAAGGAGCTTCATATATCTTACTTTTTCGTAACTTTTACCAGTGGTAACTGTTGCAACGACCAGAGGAGAAATGCACTTTAATAACTGCTGAAGAAGCAAAGAAATGTATCGTTAGAACAAAGAACTTTTTAGCGCCAGGGCCAGAAAAAATCAAAAACTTATAGTTGTAGCCGTTCACTTCTACGCACCTACAACTAGCTCATATATTTACTACTTTCTTAAACGGAGAACTACCTATGCCGCAGTAGTTAGTAGAAGGTTGCATGGCACTGATCCCTCAAACCGGAGATTTGTCAAGTCCAAAGAACTACCAGCCTATAACTTGTTTAGAAACCAGCTACAAACTATTCACTGGCATCCTCAAAGAGAGGATATTAACATCTTCTAAGCCGGTATAGAGTGCAATAATTAAACAAGGCGGATGCAAGAGAGGTCTGACAGGTTGCAGAGAGAACCTGTTGATAGATGTTCTCAGTTGATGCTCAAAGTATGCACTTTACGGGTACATAAAGTGACACAATGCGGATCTAAAAGTTTTAAAGTACTATCTTCGACATTTCTATCATGTTGATCCAATGCCCGACTTGCCATACACCCAGGGGAAACAGGCGTGCGTTGTGGAGGATGATCAGTGTAAGTTTTACTGAAATTTATCATTATCTACCACTTAACGTAACAGTGCTGCAATGACTTATATTGTCTTCAATGTTCGAAAGATTAAGATAATATACGTGATTCAATTCTCGGCACCAGCTGATGTTAATATCACGGCAAAGAAGGAAGAAAAACGGGTGAAATATAAAGCTCTTCTTTTCGAGCTCAACAAGCTGCACCCAGGCTACAAAGTCTATCTCATGGTTT
Source organism: Belonocnema kinseyi (assembly GCF_010883055.1). Classification (NCBI taxonomy): domain Eukaryota; kingdom Metazoa; phylum Arthropoda; class Insecta; order Hymenoptera; family Cynipidae; genus Belonocnema; species Belonocnema kinseyi. The sequence continues at coordinate 83,629,878 of NC_046657.1, forward strand.
TCATAATCGGGTGCCTTGAAAGTATAAAAGTTTCATTTCATAGCCAACTTAAAAAAATCCCGGGCTGCTAGCAGCAGGCTCAGTCCATCGCGACCCAGATGCAAAAGGTTGTTCTGCTAAGATAACTTTATCTGGTCCGTCCACACTGTTCCTCCCAACATTGTAAAAAAGTTGGTAGCTCTAAAAAAGTAATCAGAGGTAAAAATTTTACCTCAAACTGTGCCGTCTATCGCTTAAAGTGATCTGCGGCTAGTAACCGCAGTCTAAGGAACAGTATTGTACAAAGTATCTTGTATAAATTTTTCGTTCTTGCTTACCCTCTAGGATAGAAGGAGCAAGAGTGTACGACGTACACGTTCCGGTTGCGTCGCGATTGTTTGATTTAAAAGACCATAATTGTAGCTTCTGGAGACTGCAACTACTTAAATAATATATAACACGAAAGGTTTTCTCGCGTTGGTGTTACCATAGGGCTTGAGCTTTCCTCCCATCACTAAGACGACATGTGATACTTTTGTATCGCAGCAATACCTCACCCAATAATCGGGGCAGATTTGCTCGCACACTACAAACTTGTCCCGTACCTGTAAAAATCTTGCCTAGTGGATACGACCACTGTTGTCAGTACGAAAGTTTTGGTGAAAACCGTCTATATTTAACCGTCTAAAATATATGTCAGTGGCACATCCCAAAACGTATCGGAAGAATAAATTAAAGCCGCGCATTTCCTGCGTGGCGACATTGGCCCGATAATTATGTCAAGCAACATCGCGAGCAGCAAGAGTAACGTCGTTTCACCATCTCAAACATCCAGTTCGTAAATATACAACGCTTTATACAATTGATATTCCCAATATCTCATGCTGATCATGGATCTATCCTTCTAATCAAATTTTATACACCCTGTTAATGAAATATATTCACGTATAGCGTAGAACTACATGCCAAGGAAATCTCTCAATGAACCATGTAATTTATTGCATACGCATTCAGGTGATATTAGATATTGAGTGTTTAAATTTCTATTTTTTTACAAATCTACGATCTATTTCTGATTGGACGCTTGATTTAGCCAAAGATTGTGATTTATGTACTATTCTAGTCTCAATTTTATATATGCATTCGCCGAAAATACGAATTTTAACCAAAAATTGCATGAACCTTTCTGATCGTAATTATTTTATACATTTCATTACGACACATGGAGCATTTACTGTAATTACCAGACTCATGTCTTCAATTATCGTTGTGACTCAGGGGAGAATACTGTAGGCTCACCCATCTTTCCCCTGTTCGCGCAAAAAGTTTCGAATCTAGTTAACTTCTCTATGGTGCATGGCTTAGGGTATTTCCCATAAGACTATGCAGATTAGAAAGTGGGATGAAAATTTTTTATTTATAAAAATAATCGTTACGCCCAGTACGCGCAGGACGCTGGCGCTCGAGCTTTACTCCCTGCATTTTACAGAGTTGAGGCCGCTATTATTTAAATGGCTGCATTACGTTCACGGATTAATTTAGGAAAAAATTTCGATTTTGAAAAATCAATTTATTGAATGAAAGGCCATCCTTTTGTGCTTGAGTTCTCCATCTTTCACCAGGTAAATAACTACCGTGGATATTGTGGCCTGATCATTATTCCAGTAAAATGCTTGCACGTCATCGTCTTTAAAGTGCATCTGTCAGCCTGCAGTCAAGAATCAAATTTGATTTTTTGCAAATCCTCCTTGTCAAAAGCTTGAATCAATTTATCTCTAATTTTAGTAATACCGGAGCAATTTCGGCATTCTAATTGGCAGGAACTAGTCGCATCAGGGCACATATTTAACTTTTAACAATCGTGATAACCATTGAAAATTACCTTTGGAGCGTTAGGTAAATATTGCATGTACATTTTTCTTAGCATTAACTTTACGTTTTCATGGTGAATACAAACGTATACCGTGTGGCTACCGCTAGTTCCTGCCAACGCAAAAGGTTTTGGTCTGAGTTGTGTGAAGTTGGTGAAGCCTATTTTTATTTTTTTATAGTCTGACTGGAATTGCGCATATAATTCATTTAAATTGTTCAAAATCAATCCTTTATAAACAAGAATTTTCTTGTCACTAACTCTAACAGACCCACATTCTTTCATTCCAGGCATTAAGCGACTCCTGTCGTCACGCTCTTAAAATGTCGATACGCGACCTTCAGTTTCACAACTCAAAGTCCTTCCTCTTTTTGGCATAGGCAGACTTAAAATCCCATGGTTAATAACTAACTTCGATACAAATTTCGATGCGGAAGGCAAGAAACGTCCAGGCCGTCCGAAAAAGATCAAGGATGAGGAATTGGAGAAATTATTTGGTGAAGACCCGTGGAAATTGGGAGGTGTATTCCGGTAGCACCTCCATAACGGAATTCAAATATTTGCTACATGGCATAATCTTGAGCTTTTTGGGATGTCCAATGGGCCAGCGCATTTTACTCCTGGTTGGGAGAAGCAGGGCGAAGTCACCCGGACAGCTGACAGGTTCAAAGATTCGAGCCAGCTCGCCGAGGATCGTTTTCTTGGTGAGTTTGCAGTCGCTATGTGCTGCACTGAAAATTTTTTGGGCAAGCTGCTCGCTTACGTGGTAGAGCTTCCACGCCAAATGCGTCGCGCGCTGCTCGTCTGCAATTTGGTACACATCCTCTCTGATATTGGGTATGATGTGTTCCAACCTTGAAAGAGCTGTAGTTCCAACAGTATTGGTACAGTAACGCTTCCTTGAAGCGGGGGCACGGAATCCCCAAGCTGAGTTTCGCGCGGAGTTATGCAGTTATATTTTATACTCTTGGGGCAATCTTATTCTCTTTTGTGGGACTGCTGCATTCCCAAAATACGGTACAGGATTTGCTCTCACGCTTAGTACTACAGCTTACTTAAATGCTTTCTGGCTGCTGCAACAATCGGAAGCAGTCCTGTTCCAGGTCCCAAGCCATCCCTAACTTACTAATTGGGCATCAAATTTCTCTTTAGATTATAATTGTTTACATTATAAGAAAATTTAATTAACAAATGCAGTAATCAGGTATTTTTCGATAGAAAAATTTGTTTTTTTTTCAATGTGAATTTTTTTGAATAAGGAACTTTATAATAATTTTAAAAAAATCCATCATTTGTTCATTATTCTTATGATTTCTGTTAACAAATTTATTAAACAAGTGCATTATTCAGGCATTTGTCGGCAGAAAAAATTCTGTTTTTTCAATTCCAATATTTTCATTTGGGGACCTAATGATAGTTTCAGCAAAATTTATCATTTTTGTTATCAATTTTATGATTTTTTTTTTAAATTGAATGACCAAATGCATTGATCAGGCATTTTTCAACAAAGAAATGAGTTTTTCTCTGTGTAAACTTTTTAAATTAGGAATTTGTTGATAAATTCAGTAAAATTCATCATTTTTAAATAAATTTTATAATTTTTGTTAACCAATTTAATGAAGAAATGCATTATTGGGGCATCTGTCGACGAAAAAATTATTTTCTTTTTCGATTTCAGACTTGAAAATTAAGATCTTCATCACAAATTAAGCAACATTAAAGATGTTAGAAAAATGTTAATTTTTCAGATCAGATTTCTGTTGGGTATAGTTATTGTCCTATTAGATAGGATGCCTCATATCAAACTTTAGGTAGATCGAAAAATTAATTTGCACACGAGCGAAGGTGGAAGATTGGACTACAGTTTGTGCACCGTAGACTTCGAATGCCTGTAACCATTATCTACTATAAGCGAATTACTTTTATATGAGGACGTTGGGTTCATATTTTTACATACTTTCCAATAAAAATAAACAAAAAATTTCAAACTTGAAATTTGACTCAAATTTTTCAAAATAAAAAATCAACCAAAAATTTGTTGCCAATTTTGGACTGCGATAAAACTTGAAAAAAAGTATAATTATGGAAAATCGTAGGAACCATTTTTTTTAACAAATAATTTGTTCATACATTTTTTTTATTGTCTAATATTGGAAAATCTTTAACTAATGTTACTGTATGCAACTTTGGCCATTTCAACCATTTTTCTGTTATTGACGAGCACCGGGAACGTCAAATAGAAAAATTGCCCATTTTTTCGTCATATTTGTTTATTTATATTATAATAAAATTAAAACCTAATTCAAAAATCAGACACAACAACTTTCTTAGAAATCTTACTAGTTTTTTTCAAATTTTGGTTGTCCAAGTCGGTCAATATTTGGCCGGTCAACGATCTTCTGAGTCAGTTGGCGCAGCACGTTGGTTAGTGTGCGCTGAACTCTGAATCGACTTACATTTGTGAAAGGAGGAGGGGTTAGATTCGCAGGGCGAGACGTGCCCAATGCGCGTGCGAGTTCTGAAAGGCAGGCTAGTCCCAATGCGCAATACAGGCCACAGACTGATGCGCAAGTGGTCGCGCACGAGACGAGATACAGCTCCCAAAGCGGCGCGTAATACAGGCCACAGACTGATGCATAGGATTTCACAGGGTCATGCCGCAAGGGAGTCGAGCCACAGTTCCTAATGCGGCGCGCAATGTAGGCCACAGACTGATACGTAATAGAGGCCACAGATTGATGCGCAACCTGCCACAAGGTCATAACGCACGCGAGCTGAGCCACAGCTCTTAATGCGGCGCGCAATGCAGGACATAGGCTTACTTTTAGTTTATGTACACATTTTATTTCAAGGGGTATTTTTTGGAGATAGGGCTTCCATCGAGTTTGAGTGCATATTTTTTAACAGGTAGTTATTAAAATGCAGGGGTTGTTTTTTCAAAATAAATTTTTGCAGTTTTTAATATTTCAAAAAATGCCCAAAATTCTCCCGCGGTTGATTTTTCAATTCTTCCAATTTTATGTAGTGGTGGTGCTGGCGATTAGCGCCTCCACCCAAAAGTCGGCTTTTTAAGAAAACTGAAAGAAACCAACAATCAGCCAGTTCCTTTTTGGAGGTGCTAGCGGAACGCACCTAAATTAGGTTCTGTACGAACTGAAGCCAAGACACGTGTAAAGGAGATTCTTTACTTATGAACAGCTACTTCAACAGCAAACTCGGAAACGGCTTCTGTATCGTATTATAACTGGCAATGAGAAGGGGAATCGCTAAGATAACCCTAAGCGTTAGAAATTATGGGTTAAGCCCGGCCAAACATCAACATTAAAACCAAATCCGAATATCCATGAATGGAAGCTCATATTCTCTATTCAGTGGGATTAGCAGGGTGTTGTTTACTATGAGCTGCTGCAAACTAAGAAATCCATTACACGATAAAGCTATTCTTCTCCCTGATAACGCTTGGCCCACGTTACAAAACCTGTCAAACATACTTGGAAATGCTGAGATGGGAAGAACTACGCCCCCACCGTATTCTTCAGACATCGAGTCTTCTGATTACCATTTCTTTCGATCCATGACTCATGGTCTGTTTGAGCAACGATTCACTTCTTATGAAGATTTTACAGAATGGGTTCATTCGTGGATAACTTCAAAAGATGCGTTTTTTTCTCCACCTGGTATCCGTATACTATTAGAAAGAACGGAGAAAGTAGTAGCTAGCATATGATAATATTTTGAATTATCAAGTGGTAACCACTTTTTAAAATAAATCCGCCATTTTTATCCAAAAGGATTCCAGTTCACTTTCCAGTCCCAAAATAAGAATTGCAAAAAACAAGTTAATTTTTTGCTAAAGCATTAAGTTTTTCACTAAACAGAATGACTTTTTAACAATATTGTTACATTTAAAAAAAATAGTTGCATTTTCGTTCAAGAAAAATGAAAATTCTACAAAAAGAGATGAATTTTCAATAAAAAAAAAAGAAATTACTAATACGATTAGTGGAGATATTTCCTAATTCTACACAGGAAATAAACGTATCGCATGATACAAAGAATTAAATTTGCTTATTAGTGTTAATAATAATTAAGAAAAACGTTGCTTTCAATAAAAGGCGTTGAAATTATAAAAGATTTATAAACCGACGCGATGGTGTGAAATTTTAAAATCAATTGCATTAATCAGAAGATGATATTGAGAAATTGTAAATGAGATGCAACCTTTATTCAATTTAGAAATATTCTCTTCTGACTATTTAAACAAAGTTAAGAAAAATGAAAAATTGCTTATTATCTTAAAATGGCAATGAATCAATGTGCTTTACATTATGTTGACACATTCAGGGCCTTCATCCGCTACTTTTCAACTAAGTTCTGTTTTCCATTAGCAAGATATTTTTCTGTTATGAATTTTTCTCATTATGTATAGAAGTTTCCAATCATTAAGAAAACCTTGTAACAAAAATTGCCTTCAATAAGGAGAAACTTCTGTATCTAAAGAAGTTTATTTTTATATTATAACTTTTTTGACGCAAAAGATACTTTATTTTCTATCAGAATTAATATTTTGAAGACTTAACTAATTGCTACTGAAGTTTTACAGATTGGGTTAGCAGAAAGTGGGCCACTAAAACTCAGTAAAAATTACTAATTCGATTAGTCAAATTACTTTAAATTCAATAGTGAAAAATAATTAATAGCTTTCCAAAATTATATAAACTTATTTAAGATTGTTTATAATATATGAAAATGGGTTATAATCATGTAAAAAGGAAAAATAGACAAATTGAATAAAATAACGCCGGCTTAATATTTTTTATTCTATTAAGACAATAAGAAGCTCTGATTCTCAAATTTTAAACCTTGAAAATTGGATTAATTAGTTAAATTTATTATTTTCGCTTACCGATTTTGACAACATGTTTGTAAAAAATTATCATTGATGTTGGCTTTTTTTTCTCTGCATGGCTCTTAATGGACATTTAAAAAATAGATTGATTTAAGGGGATTGATTGTTAGAGCGAAAAAGTGACAATTATTATAGTGATTTTGTTACATTATAAAATTAAATTTTTTTTAAATTGTTACTTTTAGATAAGAATTCATCTCTTTGGTTGATAATTTAACTATTTCGTTCAAAATTAGTATTTTCTAAAAGAAGAGTAAGATTCTTCTAAAACGATTTTCTTAACATTCAATTTTTTGGCTGGAGATGCATTATTTTAGTTCAAAATATGTGTCTGAACTCGCCTTCTTGACAAAGATGAAGAAAGAATAATGAAAGAGTGAGAGATTGGCTTTGTTGGACTTTTTCCATTTTTTTGTTTTTGTTTTCTGCGTATTTGTTTTGAAGGGTAAAATAAAAAAAAAAGTGAAAACTTAAAAAATTCCGAGTCGGAAAAGAGGTAGTTTGGAAACATAATTTTAATTTGTGTATTTTTTACGCTTTGATTCCGGTGCATAACATTACTTATAAGATATTTTCTAAGTGTGCTTTTAATTGAGGGCAAGCAAAATTTTCTTTCAGCTCAATTTATGGAATGAAATCAATTTTTTTTTATAGAAATTTGGTTTAAAGGATTATTTCAATATTAGCAATTCAAGAAATGTCTACTTTGAGTGCTGTTTTCATGCTTGGTGTTTACGTGTAAATAACAAATTTCCACATGTAATACTTCAAAATCTAACCAAAGACTTAAATGCCTCTTCCACTCATGCACACATAGAGTCTATTTACAAAACGTGTTAGTTCCTGGTACCGTGGTACAAATTGCCACGGGTGAAGTGGGCGCATATCAGTCTGATAAATATTAAAATATACAGAAGTTAATACTTTTTTCAGTCACATAAACTGTTTAATACCAAGATAAAAATGAAGATTGACCACTGGATTCTAATTGCCACATTTACATTTCTTCTGGATTTTGTTGGTAAGTTTAATTAGGATCAGTATTTTTATCATTTTTCTTTTCATGTCTATTTATCGAGGTTTGCAGCTTTTCTTCTACAATATTTTCAACCATCTGTGAGTTTTTAAAAATAGAGTTATAAAATCTATTTACTTATTAATTAAAAAATAGACTTTGATACCAGAAAAGATGAATTTTTAACAGAATATTTCAGTTTTCCAAAAATTACTCAAAATGTTAACAAAAAAGTATAATAATTTATATTTAAACCGAAAATGATTAAATCTCATTTCAAAAAAAATTAATTTTAAAACCGAAAAGACAAATTTTATAAAAAGAAATTTAAACGCCAAAGGAGAAAAATAGTCGCTTAAGTTATTGAATTCACAACACAAAAATATGCATTTTCTACCAAAGCAATTACATTTTCAATTAAAAAGACCAGCTTTTAACAAAATAATTTAATGTTCAGCTGAGAAAGAACAATTTTCTAGCAAAAATAGAATAACAATATTTTTAGTACGAAAAATAATTTTCAACAGAAAAAAGATTTCATTTAAAAAAATTTTTTTAACCACACACATCGCCTTAAAAAAAATGAATTTTCTGCAAAAAAGACAAATTTCAAACAAGATAGATTATTTTTAGCTAAAAAAGACAACTTCTCAACAATAAATAGAATTAAATTTCATTTTAAATTGAATTAATATGTTCTTAACCAAATAAAATGAATGTTTAACAAAGTAGTTCAATTTTGAACCAAACACATGAATTTTAAAGCCAGAAAAATTGGGTTGAATTTATAATTTAAAAAATTAATTTTCACTTTAAAAAATGTAATTTTCAACTAGAAAAATAAATTAGCTACCAACAGGATTAAAGATCTGTAAGCTGAATGTGGACAACTTATTTTTGACCATGATATAATTAAATTTGTAGTTAAAAAATTAATTTTTAACCAAAAAATTAATTTTCTAGGAAGAAAAAAGTTTAAACAATTAATTGGAGTAGATTAGAATTAATTTTATTAAATTGGATTGTAATGGATTGAAATGGATTAAAACAGAATGGAGTGGTTTGAATTTAATTAAGTTCGAACAGATTTAAGTGGGGTAAATTGAAGTGCAGTGAATTGGATTCTATTGGATTTTAGTGGAGTGAAATTAATTGAATTAACGTGGAATAAAATGGATTGGCTTGGATTGAATTGGAATGAATTTCATTGAAATGAATTGTATTGAATTGAAATTCATCGCAGTGGATTTGGATGAACTGGATGGAATGGGATTGGAGTGCATTGGATTATATTGGATTGGATTTCCCCTTGGGTATTTAATAGTATTTAAAACATTCCAGTTGCTATTTCTAAATTTAAAAAATCTTGTCATTAGAGCATATTCAAAATTTTTGATACCATTGATTTAGGATTTAAAAATTGTATATACGGCTGTTTTTAGAGTTTATCAACTCGAGCAGTTTATTTGTACGGCTTTTTCGAGCAAAAGAAAATTATCAAAATTATAGGATTTTCAAAATAAAAGAAAAAAAAACGAAAATAAAAATATTGAGCCCAACAACGAAAGATATAAATAAGCATAAATCAGCAGAAACTATGCAACGCAAAAGTATACACAAGAATTTTATTAATTGCTGTTTCATAGGACACGTAAGTTATGACACAAGCTATGAAACAAATGAATAGATGGAAGTTGCTCATAAAAAAAAGCTACAAATTTGTCCACAAAAATTATTTCCAGAATTGTTATAAACAGTTATAACTGTTCT
>NC_046657.1:83639520-83646485 GCF_010883055.1 Belonocnema kinseyi
CTTCCAGCGAAATCGCGGTTTAATTTCAGCCACAACCACGTCTCACAACCGTGAGATAGGCGGTTGCAGTCTGTAAAGGAATCAATACGACGATCCATCAAAAGCCTCGTGCACCCTAAGAACACGGAGCGACCCAAGGAAAACCGCCTTCTGCATTTTTCCCGCAAGTGTTCTAGCATATTGTTGTCACGCAGGGATGCTTTTTAGGTCATTAGCAAGTGAAAGCTTGGCACCTCCAAGAGCGCCGATGATAAGTGCGATCAGTTTAACAGAATATTCCGGGTACAATCGTTGCAACTCCCTTATAAGGTCTCGATACCTCTCTTTCCTTTCATTCTCCTTGGCTATGATGTTTTTGTCAGCTGGTGCCGAAAATTCGATAACGAACATGGTTCGCTTATCGAAGTCAAGAAGAACCATGTCAGGCCTCGAGTGAGCAACAGAAACAATTGTCGAGAATATAAAGTTCCAGTATATGCGGCACTTCCCATTCTCGACAATTGACTCAATTTCCCTAGGAGCATTTAGTGGAGCGATATTAGGGTTAATGTCGTAGGAGTGACAGAGATGGTAATAAAGCAGTCTTAGTGCCGCATTGTGCCTTTGAATGTAGGTCGTTCCCGCGTTAGTTGGACAACTAGATAGTATATAAGCTAAATGCTCGGGGTGTGCAAGGCACGCCCGGCAGCTATCATCGGGAATGTCTTGACTCAAAATGTGGCGACGGTATGTTAAGGTGAAAATAACATCGTCTTGGCATGCAAAAATGAAACCCTCTGTACCAGACTTTAATCCGGGCGATTTAAGGAAAGCAAACGTTAGATCACAAGACATTGACTGATCCTTCACATTTCTTTTGAAGATACTGTGCATCCTCTTATCGAGGAGCTGTTCACGAAAGTTTTTCTCTTGTGCTTTCTTAATCCGGGCTTTCAGGAGTGAGTACTCGAGACAGATAAGATGAACATTGGTTCATTTGTTTCTTGGCTTCCCGACTCAACATGTTGAAATTCGGCATTTATTCCGTTACGCGTTTGGTATTGCTGGGCCGTGGTATATGGACCATGGCTGTCTAAATAAGAGTTTGAATTTTGAAACCCGGGCAGATAATTGTTTTGTGAACACTCCCCACTTATTAAATAATCTCTCACGATTGGGTGGGCTGCAAAAGAAAAGTTTCGGTCAGCCTGTGGGTGACCACACCCATAGGCTGACCGTCCTACTTCATACCCTAACTGCGGGGTGTTTAGGTACTGAACCCCCTCTCCCGTTATCACTCCGCCTGACAGTCCGAAATCCAGCGCTCGCCCTATGTTACCAAATATCGTCGAACAGAGCGGGGGTCGAGTTTCGAACGAAGTTAGTTGTGGATTAGCTCTGTTTTTAATATTAATCGGGGGTAGTGTATTTAGTTAATTTGGGGCCTAGTGTCCATAATTCTGCTAATTATTGCTGTACTAGAGTTTGTAGTACCCGTCACGGTCGAAGTAAAACTAGATACTTCGACCGTTTCCTGGACAACGCTGATATCCGAAGGCGTGCGTCTATGCTCTAATAATCTAGATTGCTGATTGTTTAAACCCTGTAGAGATAGGCTCCGTCTAACTAGCAACGACGAGTATAATTCATATTTTTAGATGTCCCATCATTTGCCATTGATGAGTCTAGGGGAATTCTACGCCTGTCTGGCTGAAATTTTCATTGATAAAAAAAATACATTACTTCTCTAACGGTATCGACTACCGAATCTTCGCTCAACTTGCCGCAGATTCGTACACGTACCCACACCTGTCAACAACAACAACAACCAAATTCCACACACAACTGAAGAGAACACAACGATGCATTATCCGACCTAACATCGAAGAAGTAAAAAAATATTTAAATAATGCTTGGAAAAGTTCCCAGAACGAATTCGAATATTCACCCTCACGTTTTATGACAGTGAAGATGTTTAAATACAGTTCCAAGAGACCGCGAATTTCTCGTTTCGCTATCCTTTCATATTCGCGTTCATCGGTTCACCCGTATCCTTGCCTATAGCAGTGTACCGTGCCATGGTTCTCTTAAAGTGAGCTGCAGACAACGGATACCTCCGAGCACACCCAAATTTCCACGAACTCCTCGGCCTTCATTCCTGCTGTCCGACAGGGCCGGCTGCCTGAATTCCGCGTCACGGAAAAATTACTCTTACGGAAATTTATCGTAGAACGCTCTCAAACCGCACTACAACCGCGAAAATTCATTCCGCATGATAAAAATAATATGCACATTTTTCAGAGAAAACAATGAAAAAAATCGGGTTATTGTCAATAAAAATAAAATAAATTTCCTCCTACTATCATCATCTAAATAGAAAGGTTTAAATAAACAGGTTAAAATTAATTCTAAAAGAAAAAATCAACCACCAAACATTTTAAAATAATTCATGCACATTCAGAAAAGAAAATCGCATGGAAAGAGAAATCCCTCCAGTACTTTCTTTTTTCCCATACGTCGGTTGAGCGCCACTTATAATCAATATTATCCCACACCCTTTATATAACCCTTTATATGTCCACTGATAAGGACAAAAATTATCTGTCAAAGAGAACCAAAGAAAACAAAAAAAAACACAACGGAAGCCTGATACAGAGTGAGAGACTATCTTTAAGCTTTACAGCGTCAAGCTCCAACCATACAAAGATGGGTTGCGCAGACGGCCCGTTTGGTGCTTCTGTGCTGCGTTAACCGTGTCTATTCGCGTATTAAAGGAATTTTACCCGCAGTATCCGCGCGCTGACGTATACGGCGCTGGAACTTACGAACATGCATTCCAAAGTCTGTCAGCTAAGCGTAACTGCTAACTTTGTTGACCGATGGGCTGCGCTGTTACCACCATGTTGAATACTAGCAGTCGCGGATATTTTGAAGGCGGCAATCACATCCAGGCTTTACCCACGTTGTGCAATAACATATTATTGCGTCTACGACTACCTGGTGACATGTTGGCACTGTCAGCCGCCCCTTCTTGTTTTCCTTTAGAAAAACCGCTCCATATCATCAGGTGTATAAGAAAAATATTATTGCTTTAAGAACTTCCTCCATGTATCTTGTCGATTTTCCATAAAACATAAAAAAAACAAAAGAAAAGAAATGAATAAAAGAAAATAAGTTTGTCTCAAGAGAATTTGAATTTGAGTTTACAATCTTTCTTTATAAGATATGAGCAATTAAGCCAGAATACTGGTTTAAAAACCGGTGATGAGAAAAAGCGATGCTCTAACCTGTCTTACTCTAGTTAGACCTTATTTTAGGCAATGGGTATTCGCGAAAGGGAGAACAGCTGCTTACAAATAAAAGCAACAAATGCAAAACAAGTAATTTTTCAGTGTAAAAACTGCCACATTACACTTAAACTAAATTTTTTCAAATATCGTAAATACTATAAATTAAATCGAAACTTGTGATTTAAACTTGAGGAATTACAGCCATAAATTGTAACTGTATTTATTTCAATTAACTTTAAATAAGGTCCTCAAAGCACCTACGACTTTGACGATTACATTCTCATTACGAAACTTGCGCTTCGCGCTCGATAACTTGTATCCTATTGAAAAACTTCATCAAGATAATTTGTAAATCTTGTTAAAATCTACCAAAAGCAACACTTTAAACTTATGGATGTCTAAAAAATCCAAAATTGCATATTTTTGAAAATGATCCAACTTTTGGAATTTCAATGAGAAGAATTGCTGAAAATAAAATGAAGAATCGAACGAGAAATTGGGACAACCATCACAAAATGTTCCCATTGGAATCTGAAGAAGGAACATTTTTCTCCCCTCATTTCCCCCCGAATAGAAAAAAAGAAAATTATTTTGTGTTACTTTGGACAAAAATAAAAAGGAAGAAACAAAAATGAGAAGGAATTCACGAAGGAATTGCAGCAATTCTTCTCATCAATTTTATTGTTGGATGTTGAGAAGGGATTTTACATTTGGTTCTTATCTTATTTAAATATCCTAAATTTTAATTTTTGAACTTTTGTCTAATTAAGAAATTTCATGATAATAGTTTTGAAAAACATATATTTTATATCTAGTACAAATTTAGATTGATATTTCTTAACATATGAAAAATTTTTTTTTCCTTTTTTTTGAAAATTTTCTAAATGTTGAGAAGCATATAACTTTCTGAAGTTTTATCGAATTTAGTAATTTCGTTGAGATAATTTGCAAGTCTTTTTAACGCACACCAGAAAATTTGACAAAAATTTCTAAAAATCATAAAAAAATTTTATTACAATTTTGAATGAGCTCGAACTTTTTGAATTTTTGTCTGATCGAAAAATTCAACTGACATAGTTTCTAAATATATTTCATATCTAATGATGAATTTAAATGAAACTTCCTAATCTTTAAAAAAAAATTTTTTTTATTTTTCTGAACATTTTCGAAATTTTCAAAAGTATATAACTTTTCTAATTTTTATTGAAATTAAAAATTTTACTTGGATGATTTGCAAGTATTCTGGCCACCTATAAGAAACTTTGACACACATTTTTTAGTTAAAAAAATTTTTTTTCAAATATCGAAAATGCAGTAATTTTTTAAATTTTGGTTGGAAATATCTAATCAACAAATTTAACCTTCATTTTTGTTTGCATAATGTCTAATCTGCTGCATTTCACAAATTCGGCATTTTGATTTTTTGGCATGCCACATCTGCGAAATGTCTCATATGCGGCATGTCGCAACTGCGGCGTCTCTATCTAGCGGCCTTTCACTCGGGCGGCATTTTTCACAGTGCAATTGAAATTTTTGTGGGATCTCTTCCCGCAAACCTGTGACTGGTCACATAAATAATAAAGGTCACACCAAAGTCCAAAGTCTCATAGGGAGCGGGAGGGCGCCCCTGTGACTAGCTACAGAAATAGAAAATGTCAATTTCATAATAGTACATTCCACGCGGGAGAAGAGCCGCTAGGTAAAAATCCTGCAGGTCTGACATGCTGGAGATGGGACTCACACAGAGAGACTTGCTGCATGTGACATTTATCGTCATAAAAGTATCGTAATAGCTTATCTAAGTTATTTTTTTTGCAAAATATGGTTTTGAGTAAAATAATGTGCGTAAAAAATTTTAATGAACAAACAGAACATACTAGAATTCAATTTTTCTGGATTCTTTCAGGTCTTATAAGCTCTTTATATTAAAATAATATCGAAAAGAGTTTATTCTTTTCTGTGAAACAGGAAAGACCATTTTTCTATATTTAACTTTCATCATTTATAAAGAAACCTAAATTAAAAGCTTTTACCATTTTTTAGAGCATCTTATGTCTGAGAAGCAAATCCTAGACATATTGGAAACAGGAAATTTTTTTCGCAAAAACGATTTTTTTTTCAATTTCAATTATTTAAAAAAATATATGAATAATAATTATAGCCAAATTGTGCAGTGCGGTGAAAATATTTACAAGAAATGAGGACGACAATTTTATATTCGTTATCTTAAATTATTTATAACAAATATAAATGTTACGTGTTAACAAATTTCTGCGAATTAGTCAGGATTATGTTACTCAAGTGTAAAAATAACTCATATCTTTGATATTTGTTTCAAATAATAAAAGTGTACAAGCAACAAATTCTTTTCCTTATGTTTTATGTTCAAATTGTAATGCATGTTGATTTCGAATATATCTGAGGGTTAAAGATCACAAAGAAAATATTTTCCTAAAAAATCTCCACTTTTTTAAATTGGTTTAAAAAGAAATCAGTAAAAGCTGCAAACAAATTCATAATATCGCTCCTCACGCCTGTTAAGAACCTAATGCTCTAAAGTTTAAAAAATATGTATCTCTGACGCGGTTAAAAATTAATAGTCAAATTCATGCCAATCAAACGAAAAAAAAAATTATATGACTTATTTAAATTATATATAATACATATAATAATAATTCATTAATTTATTCGGCTGGTTTAAAAATTTGCATATAATCTTGTTCTTAAAAAATGTGTTATTCCCAGATTTTTAATTTTTTACGAGTTTAATATGAGAAAATAAATAAGAAGGAATATGAATGTACGTTTAACCTGCCTTTCATTCACAGAAACAAATCAACTTGTACGTTAAGCCTATTCATAAGTTTTAGGAAATTGCAATCTCATAGTTTTGAATAAAGTTAAATCTGTTAAGCAGTCTTGCTCTTTTTTTTTAATTGACTGATTTGTCTTTTTTATTTTTAAAGCTTTTTTACATTAATATTTACAGCTTCAAATAAATTCATTTATTTTCAAAAAATCAGTGTTTATTCAATATAGAATTATAGAATATTATTTAGATATAGACAATATAGGATAATATTTGAAAAAATAAATAAATGAATAATTCATCTATTTCCCCCTGTTTTGTAGAAAAGTCCCCCTTGTTCCCCTATTCTCGTTATTTTACTTAAATGTGAACTGAATTAATAAAATTTAATCAAAATAATTTTAGTTAGAAGTTCATTTTTTTAATTACAAACTTTACTCTGTTATTTTTCGTACGGAATTTGTGTTGTGAAAATCCCTACTATTTGGTTAAAAATTTATGTAAATTAGGGTAGTCCAAAAATGCGTTGCAAAATTTGTTCATGCTATTTAATACAATGAATAATTCTTCACTGTTTACAGAATCATCTCTTCAAAATGGTCACAATGCAGTGCAGCAAGCTCCATATGTTGATAATGAGGGTATTCATCTTCAAACACAAAAATATTGCTTATTCAATGAATTTAATATTTAATACAATAATTAATTTTTCACTTATACTTTCTGTTTGTAGAATCAATTCTACAACGTATTTATAATGCGGCGCGGCAAGGTCCAATAATTAGAGTGCGTGGTATTCGTCATTACGAGAGTCACTTAGATCCAAATGATATCCCCGAGGAAAAAGGAGATATTCCACCAGGAGTCTACTTTGTAGAATTAGATGC
>NC_046657.1:83646585-83679815 GCF_010883055.1 Belonocnema kinseyi
TTCACAACGTTCGTAAGGCCCGCATATACAAATAATTCAACTTAAGATATAAATGGCCAGGACTGTCTGCAGGGTAAAAAATGTTTCTACTCATTATAAAATAGAAACGTGTGTACATTTTCTGGGTGCATTCCTTTCATAAGAAAATTCTGTATACGAAACACTAATTCTTGCCACGGTCCGTTGCATCTGTATTTGTTTATTATTAATTTTTATTGCGATGGTGCAAAAAGAAACATAAAAAAATGTTTATTAACCTAATTTATATTATTAATCTATTTTGATGGTAATTTGAAGAATAATAATAAATAATGTTAAAAAAATTTGCAAACATATTTTTAATTTAGTGAAATCCACGAAGCATCTTTTGCTTCTCAAGAAGAAAAGCCTAATCAACGTGTGACCTTGGGAAATTTGTTATTATTGGGAGCGTGCATTAATTTGTAGAGGTTTCTGATAGATGACGTTACTTATGCTATATCCCATCAAGGCATATCGTTATATGTGCATGTCGCAGCCCCTCCATGTGGCATTAGTTTTCATTATTTGTCTTTTCCAACGTGTAAAAATCATTGTTTTTTTAGCAATGAAGGTTTCGGCGATAGCTTTCATAAACTTACGGGGATTATTCTGTATCGATTCAAATCTGTGAGCACTGGTTTCGAGAAATTAAAAGTGGCGCTTTCGACACAGAGGACAAAAAACATCTAGGCCATCCGAAAATGATCCAGGATGAGGAATTGGGGAGAATACTCGGTAAATATCCGTGTCAAATGCAAGATGAACTTGCAGAATAATTGGAAGTTTCTGTATCGTATTATCGCTGGCGATGAGAAGTGGATTCGATGTGATAACCCCGAAGCCCCTTTTGTGTTCACTGCCGACCGCTGCACAGTGGTCTGGAACAGGAATTTACTGTTCATAATCGCCCACAGGTCATATTACTTAACCGATTTAAAAGTTTTTTTTAGAAATGCTCAGCAATTAATTTTTAAGAGAATTGTGGTTTGGTTTTTTTAAATTTTTTTTTCACAAAGCAACAATATATAAACAAATATAGTGACACAATTGACCATTTTAGCTTTGTGAATTCTTATCTCAAGAAAAAATACAGATAGAAACTCATTATCAGCCGGAATTATTGCACATGCATTTATAGAACATAATTAATTTTAATAATATTTAACTTAATTATTATAAACAATTTTTATAAACAAATTCTTATTAGTGTTTTTTTATCATAGAAAAAATCGTTTATTTCACGCTAGTTGCTAATATTTTTCACAAGAGTCATAATTTTTAACAAAAAAATTAGCATGAGTTAACAACTATTGTTTTTATAAACATTTCTATAAACAAATTCTTTATAAACGAGTTTTTCTCATAGCTGAATTGATTTTTCTGAACAAAAGTGATTCACAATTGTCTTTAAAGCCATTTATATACTTTAAGCTTTATCAAACATAAAAAATATAGTTTGTTTATAATAATTTAGTTAAACAAGTCTCCTATTCGGCCGTTTCCTCGTAGAAAAAAATGTTTTTTCTTCAATAAATAAGTACTTAATATATTAATATAATTAATTAATATAATTAATATATTAATTAATTAATAATTAATTATAATGATTTGCGAAATTTTTAATAACAATTTTAAAACAATGCGTGACAATCTGCGGTTGGTCGTAGAAAAAAGTTATTTTTTCTTCAATCATTTTTGTGATAATCTTATTTGTGTTATTGAATCAATAAAAAAATTGATACTTATAATAATAATGAGATTATTATAAAAAACTTAAAATAAATAAATTAGTTGAGAGTCACTTGTTCTTCATTTGTTTTTTATGAAGTTACATGCAAAACAAATAAAAGATAAGTGACTTCTGAATACGCAAGTACAGCGTTATTGCACCTTATTTTCACTTGTTCCTCATTTATTTTTCAGGAGGTTGCATAAAATAAATGAAAGATAGGTGACTTCTAAAAACGCAAGTACAGCGTTATTGCTATGGACAGTTTTCTAATGAAATTGTTATTAACAATTACGCAAATTATTATTGAATGTCCCTTATCCAATTTTGGAATCACTGTTAGTTTATTGTCGGATAAATTCAGTGGAAAACCATCCTTTTTGCATGTAAAAAAAATAAATCATAGTTTTGTTAAAAAAATTGTTCATAAAAATCATATAAATTATTCTTTATTTAATTTCGTTGGTTAGTCACCACAATAAATGTCACTCTAATAATTATCGAAGAAAATAAAATTTTTTTTCTACGAGGACACGGCTGATTAGGAGACTTGTTTAACTAAATTGTTATAAACAATCTATATTGTTTATGTCCGATAAAGCTTAAAGTATATAAATGGCTTTCAAGACAATTGTGAATCACTTTTGTTCAGAAAAATCAATTCAGCTATGAGAAAAACTCGTTTATAAAGAATTTGTTTATAGAAATTGTTTATAATAATTAAGTTAAATATTATCAAAATTAATTATGCTCTATGAATGCATGTGCAATGATTCCGGCTGATAGTGAGTTTCTATCTGTATTTTTTTTGAGATAAAAATCCACAAAGCTAAAATGGTCAATTTTGTCACTATATTTGTTTATATATTGTTGCTCTGTGAAAAAAATTTTAAAAAGGAAGCCACAATTTTCTTAAAACTTAATAGCTGAGCATTTCTAAAGAAAACTTTTTAATCGGTTAAGAAATACGACCCATGGGCGATTATGAACAGTAAATTACTATTCCAGACCACTGTGCGCTGGTACCTTTCTTCGACACGTGGTTCTAAATCCGTAGATGACACCTGTGCAGATGCCTATAATTTTGTCGCCGATAGTAATAACCACTTTTATTTAGATAAACCCGGGATTTTACCCAAAAATCCTTCAACATTAATGCACGCTCCTAATAATGTAAGTTCTTGGCTCAATGGAATTATTATAAGATAATTAATTAATAACAAGATAAAATTGTGGCATACTCTAAACCACTTCCTTATCGCAAAACTTAGGTCTTTTACAGGCTATTTCTTACTATTTCCATTTAATTTATCAATAAAATGATAGCTAAAAATGAAGAAAGAAAGAAAGAAAATCGAAAAACATAGCTAAGAGGCTTCGCTTCACCACAAATATATGTGGTACTTTAGGATAAAATTCAAAATATAAAAATAAAGATGTTAAACGCATCATTAAATTTATTTTTCGATATCTTCGGCGAAGAGAGTGACTGTTTTAAAAGAGTTTTAATAAGAAAGAGATATTAAAAAAATTTGCACACTTTCGGTGTTTCGGTAAGTTTTAGCTCAATCGGATTAGTTCATTGTAGTTGACATGAATTTGAAATTGGGCACTTAAATAATACTTAAGATATTACAATGAAAATAATTAATTTACCGCAAGTTTTAAATAATAAATTATTCATGGTGCATTCATTTAAATAATGCTTCTTTAACCATCATTTTCGCCACTCTTTGCAAATTCTTCGGCGTCTGGGCTGAGTTTTTAATTTGAGAAAATACTTTTCGAATTTTTCTTGTCCTTTAACACTTTAATAATTAAATAAATTTTTTACATACTTTACTTATGTCTCGTTTAATCTAATTCGAGGTAGAGGAATTTTTCAAAGTTTCTTTAGTGTAATCGTTGGCTCTAAGAAAAAAGAGATTCAGCTGAAAAAACTTCAAAACGAACGCTTTACTGATTTTAAAGCTTTTTGGCTTTTGAATTTTCCCTTTTAAAATATAAAATTTGCAATAAAAGTTTATTTGAAGTTTGTATTAACGTTTTTCAGCCGTATCTGATTTCTGACAACATTTTTTGCAAATCTTAACTCATATCTCTTTATGTCTATTATTTGTTCTACCTTGATTCATTTATAGATTCTTTCTTAAATTAATAGCGTATTTACTAAATTAAACCTATCGCAAAATACTACTTTTTTAGCTATTTTGAAACATAAGCCATCTTGACGTATATAGTAGGAGAGAGTCAATATTGCTGCGTGTGATTTAAAAAATGCATAATTTTTAAAATATTAATGCGATGGAGCTAAAACTGGTCAAAAAACGTCTTTAAGCCTTAGCCAACTAGTTGGTTACAGGGAGTTATCCTTTGATTAAAATTTCGATAAACGAAGCGCTTGAAGATCGAAATTTATCAATGTTGCAAAGTACTAAGCAAAAGTTAACAGCTTTTTTTGTTTACTAAAATATTTGCGTTTTTCTTTATTGAATAGTTCGAAAAGACTTTACATGTAAAGTATTCATGAAATTAAAAATTTTTAAAAATGGTTCCAGCTAGATCAAGTTGAAGTAAATAAAACTTGAAATTTAAAAAAAAAAAAAAGTACTTTTTACAGGTTGCAATTCACTTATCAGCTATTGAGTGGCTGATTTGACCTAAAGCAGGTTCAAATAACAAGTAGTATTATTAGGTTTTGAAAAATTAAAAAGGGGATTTTTTCGCTTGAAGCGCACGCTTGGACTTGCTAAAGTAGAACATTCGGCGGGGATGCAAAACTTATCAA
The DNA here is from genome assembly GCF_010883055.1 of Belonocnema kinseyi. Taxonomy (NCBI): domain Eukaryota; kingdom Metazoa; phylum Arthropoda; class Insecta; order Hymenoptera; family Cynipidae; genus Belonocnema; species Belonocnema kinseyi. Next base: position 83,651,124 of record NC_046657.1, read on the forward strand.
CCTTCGTCAGGTTTTCAGACTAGTGCGAATATGCATGCGCACGGAAGCCAAAACAAACTAATTTCTTAGCATCTGAATCTAATAAATTGACAAAAATTAAAAGATTTCTTAAGATATTAATTATTTGAAGATAATTTCAAACATTCGGGTTAATATGTGGCATCACGAAATTTCTTTACATTTCGAAAGACTTACTAGAATTTCATGTAAAGGTATTCCCAAAATTTAAAGGAGTTATCATGATTTTCGGATATTTAAAATAATTCTAACGAATTTTTTATTTGTTTTTATAATTTGAAAGGATTTTGTTAAATTTTTAAATTTAAGAGTAAACGGCATTATCATCAGAACTAGTGACTATCGATCAGTATAGATGCCATTCCACTATATGTGAAATCAGTTATCAAAGTTAGCAACCAAGTTAACTCTTTCAATAAAAAAAATTAACCTGATTTTAGACAAGAAGGAAATTAAATCCATAAATTCATGAAATCAAATTTTTCTGAAAAAACTTGAGCATATGGGGGAGGGGGGATAAAGTCAGTGGAGTAAAATTAAGTCAAAAGTTTCCCCAAAAATGTTTGCATCGTGGGCATATTTTTCCATTATTGGCGAAAACGTCAACTTTCCTTTTGTGACTAGAATAAGAATTCGAAAACATCAAACATAATAGGAATAATAGAATTGGTCATGCTGGAATCATGGACGAAAATTTGATATTGATGATAGCATAAATTTTGTTGATCCTATATCTTCGTCTACTAGTAAGGATGCAGTTGAAATAAATCGCATGAGTTCTACATCTGCTACGCCTGAGGATGGAGGTACTTTCAAAACTTCGCACATTTTAGGTGAAGAAGATAGAAATGCTTCTACATTTTCATCTTTTAGCGAAAGATTAACTAGGGGCACACCCACAACTGCTAGTTCAGTTTGGATTGACAAAAGAATGAACAGTGAGATTACTGATGTCATTATGATCACAAAAATAGAGAGTTCACGAGTGTGGAAACTGGTGTCGCGTATAGAACAAAACCATTTAGAAGACATGCTAAAAATTCTCAGTCGTATATTTTTGGATTATATATTTCGGATTAAGAAAAAAATCTGGAAAGATATATTGACATTGATATACACACAAGCGACGTCATTGAATAAGTCGCCGATGTGATTGATATGCCTATAACGCTGTCAAGAATGAAGAAAATGTTAACTGCGTGTAACATCTACTATAATTCCGATATCTATCAACTATTCCCAGTTGGAGTTTTTTACGGACGCTCTTTTAAAAACGCTGGAGCGTTTTTACAATGCACATTAATATATGCTGAAAAATATGCCCGCGAAAAGTGTAATGCAGATGGGACGCAGAATAATCTAAAAAGCAGTGTGTATTCATCAACAAATGATAAAGAGAAAACAGACAAATATTTCGGGGTATGAATGAAACTGGACATAATCTTGAATCGACGCATCTGCTGCGAATTTTTCTTGAAATAAACAAGATACTTTCTTTTTTCTGGACATTATGCACTTATGTTTCCTTGGAATAATGGGGAAACTAATCGAATATGGTTGACCAGCAAACTAACTGTACGTTTAGGAGAAGCAATGAGGGAAGATCTTGGAAAAAGAATAAAAGAATTATAACAGCAAGTACCATCTTAGTTTCAGAGGAAATAGTGTTTAATTCTGTATTGGGTGACACAAAAAAGCCACCAATTTTGTTTCATTTCGCTATATTGCGGGTCTGTCATCTTAAAAAATATTTTATCAAAACGTCTGTATAAGCATTTTCTGTTGTTTCATGTGACAAGTTTAATTGTGTGGTGTGAAAGATTGTGCCATGACATTCGGAACAACAGAAAAAGCTATCTACGGACATTTTTTGAATGATTGCCGGCTTCTACGGCAGGGGTTTTCACATTGTTAATTTGCATCACTTGATAAATTTAGCTGACAATGTCCGGGAAATATGTTAAACTTAATGCATACATAAAACTGACCGGCTGACAATAAAAAGTGGAAATATCTCGTTGGTTAATAAGAAGCAGCTATAGAAAAGTGCCTAAAAAATGGATATAATTTCACGGCTGTAAAAAGTTGCAACAGAATATTGGCTGTAAAAATTGGACAACGGTGCTAGGGCCGTAAGAAAAGAGAACAGAAAAGCATGGCAGTAAGAAGTGGACAAACGTCGCGTGTCGGTGAATCGGCTCTGTTACACGCAGCAAAGACAAGCCTCGTTCAAAGCCGAAAATACACGACGACGAACCCGATCTCACCCGACTGGACGATTCGCTTTCAGTGGCTAACTTAACTATTAGGAGTTTTTCGGTAAACTGAATTTCCACTGAATTTTGCAGGGCATCTAGGCCGTCAAGAGAATAAAAGAAAGTTAATGGAAACGTTTAAAACTATTGCTTTGTGATGAATTCTAAGAGAAAATTGAAAAGAGATCACAAAATCTTTTATATTGTTTCCTACAATTGTTTAAGAGTGTGTAAAATATTTTTTAGACTTTTGCAATTTTTCCATATTAGATAATTTTAGAAAAATTAAGGAACATAATTCTTTTAAAGCCTTCTTGTGCAATTTTGTTGCAATTTTTTTTAAAGTTATGTTGGTTTAAATAATGTACTTCCAAATTTGAGTAAGTTTGATAGACGTTCAGAAATTTTAAACAATTAAAAAATAATTAAAACTTGTAGATATTTTTGAAGAATTTTGTAGGTTTGAGGAAAATTTAAAAAATTTAGGTTCCTAGGAATAATTAAAATAATTTTTTATTTCAAAAAATTAATTTCCAGAGATTATTTAAGAACATTTTAACACATGACACAATATTTAAAAAATTATCAAAGAAGAATCTGAATTATTTCGAAGGCAATTTTTAAAATTTTTCAGAATTAAGCAACAATCAGCAAAAGGGCGTCATTAAAAAAAAAGAATTTTTTTAATATTCGTGTGCAAATTTCAAACGATGTTTTATTTTGAATAACCAATTTTAAAAGGAAATTGCGAAAGTTTTTTAGAAATATCAAACGATTTTCTAACATTTTTTGCAAACAGTGTTAAAGATTTTAGAGCGAAATTTTTAAGTCCGTAAGAGATTCAAAAATAATTTAAACTTTAGAAGATTATTAGAAATACAAATTTTTGAAGCTGTTGAGAAAAATTCGAGGCAGTTGAAAATATTTTCAGGAATTTGACACGAGTCAAATAGATAAGAAATTTTCCCAAATTTGAAAACATTTTAGAAAATTGATCAAATATTCCTTGATTTCTTACAAATTTCTTAAAGATCTCTAAACACATTTGAATAGGATTCGAATTTTTCCTAATCGTTTGTAATATTTTATCACATAAAACTTTTTTTTTAAATATCGTAAAATCTTTTCTGACACATCTAATATATTTAAAAATCTTTTTTGAATTTTCTTAAAAATCTTATAATTTTTATGTTTATATAAATTCAAAAAAAAATAACAATACTTATTTTTTTGCTTTCAATTTGCAGAATCTGATTCCAATTAGAAATAAAGTGTTAAAAACTTTTAACATATAGTTATTCAAATTATTCATGTTATGTCATTATTAATATCATTTTTTATTTTTTATGGAAGTCAAAAATTGTTTTAAATTGGTGAAATGCAAGTAGTACTCACGTAAGGTAACTTCCATATTTGTATAACTACAAAAATATTGAAAATCCTTTTGTGTTAAAAAATGGTCCTATTTATTTAAGATACTTCTTCATGTTAAAAACACTTTTTTGTTTGGGAATGTTTACATGTTTTTTACCATCTTCGGCCTTAAAAAATAGATTTCACGAATTAAATTATAGAAATGTCTCCATTAGTTAGTAAAAGAGTATGAAGAATTTGTCTTCGAAATTTTACCAAAAACTTTAAAAAATGTTAACAAACGGACTACGGATTTGGCTATAAGCTTTTCTACCAATTGGAGAAATAGATATTTCTTTTATCTTTTTCCGGGAGCTGATTTTTTCCCTGAACATGAAGCAGATTAGAAACACTTAAAAAATAGAAATATGAAAGGTAAAAAATGCACCCAGAGTTTTTGTTGTTGCAGAAACTGGTACATTTTTTAATAAAACTCTTTTGCACACTACGTGCGGAAGAAAAATTTTACAATATTTTTATTAAATAATAAAAATTTTATCTTTGGACTCAAATGGAAAATTAAAAATTTTTTTCATTAATTATGGTTGTTTAGTTGACGTCAGTTATCGTACTTGAAAATTGAGGAATCTCTTTTTCGCAAACGAGAAGTATGATAGTTCTTCCCTTATCGAATTTCTTTATGTTTTATTTACTTAGTGCACACACACACACACGGACACACACACGTATATATATATATATATATACACACATTATGCCTTAGCCAATTTCATATGTAATTTAAATAAAAAAATTATAATTGCATGAAACTTATTTCAAGTATTTCAAGTATTTCAAAGTATTTCAAGTGCTAACTTAGCTTATTTTCAGAATTTTTAGATTCTATTAATAATAAATCAAATATGAAGCTACATTTTCTGAAAATTATATTTGAAAGAAAATCTTGAATACTTTAATGAACATAGAGACTGTTAATTCTGTGTTGTAGACAATGTAATAGACACGAAGTTCAACCTTCAAGTGCATTTTTTAAATAGCAAGTGGCAATAGTCACGCTGCCTTTTATTCATGTGCATGTAGAAAGGAATTTTATTTAAAAATGTATCATATTTTTTAACAAACAACTAAAATTAATTTTTTACATTTTTTATTTTTATTTTTTGAGTTTCTTTAATCTGCTTCATGTTTAGGGAAAAAGCATAAACTAGAAAGCGATAAAAGAAATATCTATTTCTCCAACTGGTCCAAAAGGTTAAAGCCTGTACAACCGTTTGTTAACATTAAAAAAATTTTGGTATCATTTTAACGGCAAGTTTTCATAGCCTTTTACTAAGTAATGAAAATATTTTTATAATTTTATTTGTGAAATCTATTTCCTAAGGCCAAATACGGTAAAAAATATCGTAAAATTAGAAAAATTTTCAACAGCTTACAAGAATTTTAAAAATAAAAGTTAATGTGTATCATATTAAAATAATATATTGGAAATATTATAAAAGTATTAATATTGTTCATTTTTTAAATTCATGTATACAGAATGAAACCGTTTTTATTCGAAATTTCACATCAGTTTTTTGTACCATGTTTGATCCTACGGCAGAATCAAGCAAAAAATATTATAAAAATATGTTCATTAGTTACTAAAATGCCCCCCCCCCCCTCCTACGCAATGTGCCAGACCGTAATATTTCGTTTTGGCCTTCCCCTCATCGCCGTTACATCAAATTTTTGATATTATGTTTGAAAATATAACAAACCTTTCCTAAATAAAAGAGGGGTTTTAAGATGAAGTGTTATCTTTCAATATATCAAACAACTTTTTTAACATTAAAAGCTTTTTTAATATTTTTGTAGTCATACAAATATTGAAGTTACTTAACCTAAGTACTACTTGCAATTGCCAAATTTAAAACTTTTTTTACTGCCATAAAAAATAAATGATGATATTAATAATGTTATAACATGGATATTTCGAATAAATATTTATTTGTTGAAAGTTTTCAAACACTTTATTTCGAGTTGAAATTAAATTCTGAGGATGAAAAACAAGAAAATAAGTATTATCAGTTTATTTTTTTAATTTATATAAATATAATTATTATAATATTTTCAGGGAAATTGAAAAAAATATTCTTGAATATATTAGATGTGTCTGAAAAGATTCTAGGATATTTTAAAGAAATTGTTTTATTTTACAGAATATTACAAAACATTAGGTTGAATTCCAATTCTTTTCAAAGATGCTTAGGAATGTTTACGAAATTTATGGGAAATGAAGAAATATTTAATAAATATACTGAAATGTGATCAAATTTCTGAATATTTCTTATCAGTTTGACTCGTCTTAAATTCCCGAAAAAATTTAAACTAATTCAAATTTGTTTCAAAATTTGGAAATATCATTCAAAATGTTTAAAAAATGCCTTATAATCTTCTAAATTTTCGCAAGCATTTAAAGCAAATTCGAACATATTCTTGAAACCTTTCGAGATTCGTTTACAGCTCCTAAAGTATATTTTTTACATTTTACAATTTTTTTATTTCTAAAAATCTTCTAAATTATTGCAAGGAACCTAAATTTTTTTAATTTTCATCAAACCTTACAAAATTCTTCAAAAATCTTTACAAGTTTTAACTATTTTTCAATCGTTTAAAATTTCTGGACGTCTCTTAAACTTACTCAAATTCGGAAGTATTTTATTTAAACCAATATAAACTTTAAAAGAAATGTCCAACAAAAGTGCACATGAAGGCTTTAAAAGAATTATGTTCCTCAAACTGTGGAAATTCAGTTTATTGAAAAACTCCTAATAGCTAGTTAGCCACTGAAAGCGAATCATCCAGTCGGGCGATGTCAGGTTCATCTTCGTGCATTTTCGGCTTTGAACGAGGCTTGTCTTTGCAGCGTGTAACAGAGCCGATTCACCGAAACGCGACGTTTGGTCCACTTGTTATTGCCAAGTTTTTCTGTGCCCCTTTTTTACGGCCCAAGCATCGTTGTCCACTTTTTACAGCCAATATTCTACTGCTCCTTTTTACAGCTGTGAATTTATATCCATTTTTTTAGGCACTCTTCTATAGCTGCTTCTTACTCACCAACGAGATATTTCCACTTTTTATTATCAGCCACTCAACTGTACTATTTAAAAATCTGTCGGGGACAATGAATCGAAAATTACCCACAGCTACTCGACCTCTGGCTTAATTGTGCAGAAAATTGTACGAAAAATATGTAGTGTAACAAGGCAAAATTTCAAACTCAAAAATTAGTATTTATTTTCTTTTCTTTTTCTATTTGGATTTTGGATACTCACGCTGCGTGGCACGATACCCAGGAGCATATTTTTGTATATTTAACAACCAGTGATTAATTGAGCTCCGTTAATTCTTGTATCTGCTTGTTATTATGTTGCCTCGACCTTTATACCACGATGGACATCGAGGGATTTTGAAACTTTGGGTGCACGCAGAGAACTGAGATCTGCGTGTGCAGTCATTTATAAGAATCGATATTCTCGTGTTAAATCTAGTTCCCACCTTTACGTTGCTTTTTCCGATATTCCCAGAACCTGGCTGGATATCTTGGATGCTTTCAGAGCCAGGGATAAGGCGAGATTATTTTCTGTAGGCTTTATGAATGAGCTAAGTAGCCTGGAGCTATACCTTGGGCTGCATCAGTAAACCTTATGTGGGAGGAAGTCCTCACATCCCCTAACCGGGTCCTCGACGCTACAGCACTGGCCAAAAAGTCAGTCTCTACAAGATTCCCGTGATGTTATGCGAATCAGGTCTGGTTGTTCCCGATTTTTTGTCGTATATTTTGCCAAACATGGACAACTCTTGTGTGAGAGGACGAGAGCTTCCTTATTTACCGGAAACGCCTTTTATTTAATTACAGCCTATAATAGAGCCGCTCTTGCATCTTCTTTCGGCTAGACGACGCGCTCGACAACGTACAAGCCACGCTCTCAATTGAGATTGAGGTTGCTGGTGTTCGCTTCATTTGAAAGACACAAGGACCCTGTCGAGACTCCACGATCCCCACGGTGCGCTATATTAGATTTCGCGATCGAATATTGAAGGAATCAGAAATCTCGTGTTTTTTGGTATCACCATATCGTTTCTTGCATTCCACCTAGTCGACATCGCCGACGCCATTCTAATGCTCTTAACGCCATTGTTTTGCTTCGGACATCATTAGAATTTTGCTGTCAAATATTTCCAACGGACTATTAGAAGTGTCAAAACATAATTTGGCCTCGAGATTATATCCTGACTAACTGCAGAATTTCAACACAAGAGAAATCTCAACAACAAAAAAAGAAAACTTCCATAACGTATAGGGAGTTAACACTTCATTTTTAAGAATATCAATATAATCCAAACAGAATTAAGGGCGGTACATTACGTCATTCTAAGCTAACGAAACACAAAAATTACCTGAAATCCGAAAAAAATATCGCCTAAAACTGTACTTAATTTTGATGAATCTAACGTTTTCGCCGAACTCCCCAAATCTGACCATTTTATCTCACGTGGTTGACCTCTTGAAAATTTCGTTTGTTCCCACTTCAAAGCTATCAGAATTACAACAATAATCATATGACGCGACAAATTTTCAGAAAACTATATTTTATAATTCCGGAAGAGGCCCGACCATAAGAAACAGCCGATACAATTTCCGCACGTACAATACAAAAACGCAGAGAGAGTACTCAGTGAGACAAATCACTTTGGTGGTATTTCATGCACGTATCATTTTACCATTTAAAAATTTAGAAAATCCACCTAAGTAATTTGCCGAAATTACAAAAAAAAAAACATCATACCTCAAGTCCAGGCACATACTGTGCTTTACTAAAATCCATCGTTGCCTTTTTTATCTTTAACAATTTCTTGTGGTAACGAATTTTTTTAACAACAATTAGCGATGCTAAAGAAATTTTAGCGTCCTTATACTAAGAGACGAAGGACGAGAGTGACAGGCTGCCACGCTATGCCGATGCAGCCGGAAGGGGCGTCCGGGCCTCGCTTTTCCCTTTGGCCAATCGTGGCGCAGGAGGTACGCGCCAAAGTTGATGCGCCAACCACGAATCCGCGGATAGTTCAATGCCAATATGGCTGCCGGAAGTCTCCACGCTATTCCTATTGCCCAGTGCCGGCGTTTTAGTAAACTCTGGTACAGCTGGGATACCAATGGTGGACCGTTAAGAGTCGACCTTTATCTCCTAGTGCCGAAAAAGGATCGAGTGATACCCAACGGTTTTTCTCCTCCTGCTAGTAGTTTTTTATCTTGCGTACGTGGGCTGGAGAAAGACAGAGTGAACTGTGTGACTTCTTCTGTGTGTCTTTAGGGTTGTTCTTAATACAAAGTGTTTTCCACTGGAATAGAAGCATGCAGAAATATATAAGGTCTTTTTCTCTCTCTTGGAAAGAAAATTGATGCCTTGGCGTGGCAGAGAGAGACAAGGTAGTTCATCTGGTTCACTACTCTCTTGCTATCCTCTGGTGTGAAGCCAGTAGAGAAGTTGGGGCGTTCGGAGATTTCACTTTGCCCACCCTGGTTTCGTGGTCGCGCATGATGCATGTTGTTGTGTCTTGACAGCTGACTCTCTTGTTCGTCGGACAATATATATAAAATAAAATAAGAGTACGACGAAGTGAATAAAGGTTCTTAGTGTTTTAACGGACGGATAAGAATGCTCCCTGAGAAATATGGACTTCGGTTCTTCGCTAAATAAGGTATCGGGCAAGGCTAGATTTAGCAGAATCCTGGGGCCGGCAAGGTTATGTCTATGTGTCAGATGAAAAACACCTCGTCACAACTCCCCCAACCTTATCCGGGGACTACGGGTCGTCTGTCGTTTCGGAAAATTATCAGTCGTTCTATTTGGCGACAGATAGTTCCCAAAATTTTTGAGAAAGGGAAAAAAGATCAAAAATTTTTTGTGTTTTTTTTGTTTAGTCTTTCCAGTCATTGTCCCTTCCTCAGATGCTCTCTTATACATAGTAACATTATCAGGGACCACAAGGCATGCAAAAAAACATATACAGATTCAATCAATACACAAGCAATCCCAGTAAAAGGACCAAAAACAAAACCAAAACAAAAAGAAAAACCTTCAATCGTTAATTTTCCCAACACACAGCCAAGGAAAATAATCGCAACAATGAGAATAGTACTCAAGAAGAAAAGTAACTAAAATTATAAGTCTAGTTCAGGTAATGTAAACGAGCGCTATTAATAAATAGTAAGTCCACTTAACTATAAACAACAGAAGGTAAACGGATGAGTTAACCCTCATTTTGATACTTAACGATGAGCCGTTCGTGAGCTACCTAGTGCCGTGCACTCTGATCTTAGTTCAAAGGGGTTAGGTTCCCTCCCATACAAAAAAAATTTCTAATGACGGTTTATTGATAAAGTGCTTTATTAATGATTTTAATTCAATATTTTTTATTTGTTCATAATTTGAAAAATTAAAAAAAAATTGTTGCTTGGAAGGATTCCCTTTCGTGAATCCTAGGGATTTGCCTTTCAATTTCTGATCTTGGCCTGATGGATCTCAGTGTAGTGCGCCTCCACGATCAGTCTCCTTCTTACGATACCCTGATCCGGCCGGGGCTGAGCCCTGGGGAACACAGCTAATCTTGCAAAGCGACAAAGGTCGCGAATTTGGTGCTTCCGTTGCAACTGAGCAGAAGTGTGGAAAGAGCGAATGTAGACGTTAAAAATATGCTGCGCGCATGGATGATTGATAATAAATCATGCAAATGGAGCCGTGAAATCTATGAAGTGCATGTAAGTAACAGAATTACATTGTCTTCTTTCATTGCAATACTTGAATTGCATTCAATACAGAAATTGATATCTTTTTTTTTTATTTGAATAGCAAAAGAACACCTCTAAACACAGAGTAATAAATAGGTCTCCTTATGAAGCTGTGCTAGGACCAATTAGAGTTGGCTTGCAAAGTAGTTTGTTACCAGGTGAGGTTTTAAACACGCTTACTTTAGAAGAAGATCTAGAACAAAACCTAGTTCAAGCCTCCAAACAACAAAACCGATATGAAATGAATACTGAAAGGTATAGATGTAATTTTTGATTGATGAATTTACTGATATGACAAACCTTAATTGAAATTTTAAGCTTGAGTTTTTAAATTGAGAAAAAATTATTTTTATTTCATAAGTTTAGCAAATCAAATTTTTCTTGATTGGCATCAGGAACGATATTTCTTAAAATTATTATCATCTATTTATGAAAAACCTACTTTTCTTCGTTTTACATACCTTTCAGCGAAAAAGCATATCTGTTACAGCGCGATACGAGCACACTAAATATTTGTTAAAAAGTGAAGCCAAGATAGTCTGCTTTAAGCCTATTCTTTGGACCTCGCTAGCGCGCTGGGAAAAACTATAAAAATATGTTACAGGTATCAAATTAATCGTAATTGAAACTATAATATAACTATAATTAGTGGTATTTCCTATTTTTTTTGGTCTTCTGAATCCCTAAATAGGGGTAATTTTTGAAAATTTTAATAATACAAAAGCGATCCTCATATTGGCTTTTAATTACGAGTAATTCGATACCTGTAACATATTTTAATATTTTCCCCTGGTCGCCAGGGAGGTCCAAAAAATAGGTTGATTTTAGGGTCACTCTTTCTTGGGCGAAATTTTCTTATTCTTATTTAGCATCTCCTTATCGCTGGACTAATTACCTTTTTTCTGATCAAACTGTAGGCAATCCCGAATCGTATTGCTAACTTCCTTACATTTATAGCAACGGAGCCTCTTAGGGACTGCACAACCTTTACGATAGTGTCCCGGTTGATCGCAATTGAAGTTCAGTACTTCATTTGGATCTCTAACCAGAGCGACGTTCTTTATTTTATTATCAGCAGCAAGCTTAGGGTTCTGCTGCCCTTCCCATCCTTAAAACTGACATGTGGGGCTTGTTTCCTATCGGCAACTTACATGTTTATCTTATTATTGTTATTGACAGCACCTTGTCTGGGATCTTAGTTAAACGCTGAATAATTTTTACAACCTCTTTGATCGATAAGGATGCTGATTGTTTTAAGGTCTTTGGAGTTGTATTCGGTTTGTAGGCGAATTATTTTAAAAAGGAGTCCTCAGGGGAAGGTGGGCTTTGTATTCCCTTATGTAATCATTCTACTCCATTTCCAAGATTCTTTCGAAAAGAGAAAGTTCGCGGAATGATCTATAGTCTGAGCGATGAATGACCTTGTGATAGTCAGGTCGCATACCTCTATGGACCCAGGCTAGTGAGTAGACTATCGGAACTTCATCTTCGAGCAAATTTATCAAGCTTTGAAAGTGATCGTGTGAGCGGTGGTCTTTGAATTTTATGTTACTTCTACGAGGTCTTTCCTAGACGGTAGGATCACGGTTTCTACTTTTATCGGTGTCAGGGTTGATTTGTGGAATTTTTTCTGACAATTCCGCGAATCTACTCTCGTTAAAAGACAATCGGCTTATGCTGTTAAATTTGATACCATCGAGCCCGAGGCTATTTTTTTACTATTGATGTTCCCGCGCTCTTCGGTCTCCGGTTCGGGTGCTGAGGTGTTGAGAAACACAGTGCCTAAATTGGACTTAATAGTTTTGTTTCTGTGAATAGCACCATGGTTTTCCCTTTGTGCAAAGCCTTGTTTGCAATTCCCGAAAAAGTTTATCATATTGAGTGGCGTTTCTATTCTATCCGCGTTTGGATTTTCTGGTAATGGCTTTCGATTTCTAACAGTAGGGATATCCTGAATAACACGGTTCGGAAGTCCTAAATGAATATCACTTGGTTCCCTAGTTTCATATGGAACCATGGGACCCGGTATATTGAAGGGCTTTGACATTTTGCAAATTCGAGCGTAGTTGAATGAGATTTTATAAATAAATCATCATGCAGAATTAGGGAAATGGCTCAGTTCGTAGGAACCCTAGTAGTAGCATGCCCAGCAGTTATGTATGGATCTGTGTATACAAAAAATGTAGGGAGGCAAACATTTTTAGCGTTAAAGAAAAATAACAGAAATTTTGATAAAAAGATGCCCATCTCACAAAGTTTACTACCAGGCCTGTGACGGCAGGACGGCCCATAGCTGGTGGGATGAGCAACAGCAGAAGTCACACATAAATTACTTGGAACTTCTTGCTGCCTTTTCTGGCCTGAAGTGTTTTGCTTAAGACTTGAAATCATGCAAAATACTTCTGAGAATCGATAACACCATTGCAATCTCTTACATTAATAGAATGAGCAGTATTCAATTTCCTAAGTTAAGCTCACTTTGTAAACAGATTTTTCAGTGGTGTGAAAAGAACAACCTTTTGATCTTCGCGTCATATATCTAATCGCGCGAGAACGTAATAGCTGATAAAGAGCCTCGCATACTACCTCCCGAAACGGAATAGAAATTAGCACCTTGGGCCTTCAATAAAATCAAATCTGCTTTTAATGACATCGAAATAGATTTATTTGCCTCAAATAGTAACGAAAAATGCCCTAAATTCGTATACAGGAAAAAGGACCTTGAGGCACACGCAATAGATGCTTTCACGATTAATTGGAAAAATCCAAAATTTTATGCGTTTCTTCCATGCTCAATGATTTTGAAAACCCGCCAAAAAGTCATCTCAGACGAAGCTAAAGGGATCTTAGTAGTGCCGTTTGCCCAGCGCACCCGTGGCTTCCATTATATGAGTCCCCATTAGTAGAAACCCCCATTTATTTATTATTAGACCCTTAATTATTATGATGCTCTTTTAGAGAGGACCATCCACTGTCACAGAAACTTATCCTGGTGGCAGTGAAGCTGTCGTGGAGGCCTTCTCCCAACAAGGATTGCCAAAAGATAATCTGCCGTTTACACTCGTGTCGTTGTCCAAGAGCAGGTACCGGCAATATAAAAAAACCCCTACGATTATGGTGAGAGTTTTGCGAAATAAATAATGAATGAACCTTTAATTCTACCATCCTGGAGGTGTTGAATTTTGCTAACCAAAGAACTAAGCGAGATTAAATGATATGGAACACTAAATACTTAGCGCTCCGCGATAGATTTAGCAATATCATATGATTTAGGTAAGGATTCTGCGATTAATAGTTTTCTGCAAATGTTTCTCAACTATGAAACCACCTAGGCCGAAGTATAATGATGTCTGGGATCCAGATGTCTAAAAAATTAGTGACACTTCTGGCGTTAGCAACAGCCCAAAGAATTCAAACCCTTTCTAAGATTGAAATCCAGAATATTAAAATCACGGAAGAGGCGATAAAAATATTTATACCCGACAATATAAAAACTTCAGCGATAGGGAAAGAACAACCACTGTTACACTTACCATTCTTTAAAGACAACCCGAAGCTTTGTATCGCGAAACTAGTTTAAGATTATTTACATAAGACTAGACATTTAAGGCCTAAACATGAAAAGGCTCTTCTTTTAAGATTTAAAAAACCTCACAAGGCGGCGACAACCCAAAAAATTAGCCGTTGGTTGAAGAAAACTTTAAAAGGAAGTGGCATCGATAGATCTACTCATATTGGATATAGCACGAGACATGCGTCTACTTCCGCGGCTCATTTTAAAGGCCTTAGCATTCATGTTATTAGGAAAACAGCAGGCTGGTCAGCAAAATCCAACTTATTCGCTCGTTTTTATAATCGACCACTACGCGAATCACCTCACGGCTTTGTTAAATCAGTGCTTAATCGCATACCCTAGATATAAAATGTTACGCTTTCTTCCTTAAGGATAATAAATAACTTTAAATTGCATATTCTCTGCTTTACATGTTAATATTTAATCTAGAGGACGAGACGACGTAACATAATTATACGATCAAACTAACTTACCTTAAGTCAAGTTTAATCAGGATTATGCTAGTAAGTCTCGACCGAAATGATCAATCACACCCTTATGTCTTCCCATACACCCTTGGCGATTCAACGTTAAATCACATAAAGCGTAATGAGGAAATAGGAGAATGCGGACTGGACGACCCCTGGAGACAGTGGGAAAAAACAATGGCTTTGAAATATCTGTGGTTAAGAGTCGAGCAACTGGCGTTACTCTATTTGATCTACTCGGAAGAGACGTACTAGCATAATCCCGATTGAACTTCACTTAAGGTAAGTTCGTTTAATCGTATAATTATAACTCTCCCAAAGAGTCTCGAAGAAAATATGAAATATTTTGATTTAATCGGGGTGACTTTTGTGATTCAACCAATACCACATTCTGTGTACGACAAAAGTTTAAATTTCTGAAATTTCGTAAAGAATTGAAGATTTGGAGGCGGCTTAGAACCATTTTTAATACTTTACAAACAAACTAATTAACGCAAAATGGTATATGATTGTAAAATATACGTACATCGACGTAATGGATTCTATCAGGAGCATAATTTTTGTGGATTGGCTATTATCGGGTCGAGTTGATTAATTACATTTGTTAAGTTCAACAGGCCACATTTATGTTCGAAATTTTAAGCAGTATCAACTATAAGGCTCCTAATGAGTATTAAAGAATCGGCGAAAAATGTTGATTTAGATTCTAAAATTCTTTTAAGATTTCAAATCCTGCACACCATCAAAATAAATGCTGCTCCTTATTTATAAAATACAAATAACTTACACATTAACAAAATATTCGCAAATTTCAGATAATATACAAAAAGTTGAAGATTTAGAAGTGTTTGAATTTCTCTTCTAAGATATATCGCTCACGCTTCAGAAGCTTGTAACTAACAAATCTTCAACTTTTCTCAAGCTTTCTAGAGTCTAAAGATGTTTTCTATGGGGTAATTTCTTATTTTTCATGAATAAAGAACAATTATAATCTTGAAGAGCTGTGATTAGAAGCTTCAGTAGTAGATTAGGCTAGTGTTACAATGAACTACACCCTATGCAAGGGTGCACGTATCTGATGTATGTATCTGATGATCTGGGCGATGTATCTAAATTATAAAAATACTGATAAATGCATGAAACAATTTCCTTATATCATTTAAATAAATGAAAATTGTAGTCACTTGGAGAGTCTGAATTAGCGTTCCTAGTCACATTGCATACTCATGTTAGGGTTTCAGAAAATGACAAGAAAATCTCAAAATATCCGTGAACATATATCTGAATTATCTTCCATACTTTAAATTCAGTCTTTCTCCTTATTTATAAAAAACTCATACATTTCCATTCATAAAAATCTTTAAAATATAAGATTTCCACTATAATTTAAAATGAACTGGATAAATTAATAAAAAATTAACTGATGCAATTAAGTAGGAAAATAGTATATAATTATCAAACATATGTCGACGTAATGGGTTTTATCAGGGACGTAATTTTTGTGGTTTGGCTATTATCGGGTCGGAATAATTATTTCATTGTTTTAACCTCAACAGGTAACTGGTTTGTTCGAAATATGGGGTAGTTTCAATTATAACTCTCTCAAAGTGCCTGGAAGGAAAGATAAAATATTTGGATTCAGTCGGTGTTATATTTATGATACAACCAATGCCAAATTCTGTTCGCGAGAAAAGTTTCAATTTTTTCTTAAAGATACATTGCAAACGTTTGTAAAAGTTGTGCCTGTGGAAAATATTTGTCATGAGAGTTGGCGTTCGCCGTGTGGCGGCGCCAGCTATGTAGTTTGCCTAAAATTCAAATAATGCAGGGCGAAAGTGTTAAAATTTTTTGGTAAAAAGACATTAATTTTCTACTATTTCTGTATTAAGATAATAATCTTTAGGATTTTCTAAATCTATTCACATAGAAATAATTTGTGAGAATCGTAAAATTCACTGCCGTCAGATGTAAATCCAATGCAGTCCTACTAACCGCAAGAAATAAGCGCTAAAGTATTAGGATGAAATAATAGTTGCAACTTTGCAATAGTTTGAGCGCGCCTAGGGCGCGCGATGTTTGAATCTCGCTCTTGGCTCTCGATAATAGGTTACCTCGCGCTTCGCGCTCGAACATAATTACACCTCGCGCTTCGCACTCGGATATTTATTCTTTGCATTTAGAATGCTTGAAAAGAACTTTATCAAAAAGATCTCTTTTAGAGGGCAGTATTTACATGCGTCTTCATATTCTGAATTGTCTACTTAATTAAGCATAGTCAAAGTTTAAGTTTCTCAAAGCTCTGTAGGCTTTGAGGTACTATACATTCTTATCGTGACTTTCGCGCTTCGCGCTCGTTTTCCGACAGACATTCCTAAACAGATTTTGTTGGATTTTATTTCTCGTAACTTTCGTCGTTTTTCCACACATTTTTTTTAATTTATTTTTTTTCAACGTTATTTTTCATGAATAAAACAAAAAGTATGCGTCCTATCAAGAAGTGATTCTTAACGAAGTTGTAGATCTTTTTTGGGATAACCATTTTTGTTAATTCATCTTTTTTTATATCCTACATAGTTTGTCCATAAAATGGAATTTTTTATTTTCCATTATTTTTTGTGCAATCAAAATTTGAAATTTCGATTTTTGAATAAAATGCAAAAATTGGTTATGATAATTTTGTAGGGCTTTCGAAAAGAAATAATTTTCTTCTTTTGACTTTTTTTAATATCGTGCGTTTTTCGGCTTCAAATTTTGATTTTCGGTTAATTGAAAAAATTTTGAAAACGCTATAACTCTGAAAATTTTCTTTTTATCGAAAAAAATCATGAGGATAAATTGTTTATTCTTTTTAATACTATAAATACCCGTACATAGAATTTTCAAATTCAGAAAAAAGTGTGTTAAAGATGAATTTTATTTGTTCATTTTTTCGAGGGTTATCGTGTTTACGGACGGACGGACGAACGGACAGACAGACAGACGCAATCGTAAAAACCTGATTTCGGATTCAGGGGGTCTCGAAACGTGGAGATCCGTTGAAAAAGTGTGATGTCAAATTTCCGACAATTCTAATACTTTCTTAATCATAAATGATGAGAATGTAAAAATGAAAATTGTGAAATATTTATAGGAAAAGTTCACCTCGAGTGCTTCTCCAAAATTAGTTATGATTAACAATACAATTTTTTCCTTGATTTTATCAATCATTTTCAACTATATATTTCTTTAGCTCGAAATAACTTTAGTTCATGTTAGATTTAAAAAAAAAGTATAATGAGAATTACATTTTCGACCCAAATCTACAGCTAAATTTCATGAAAATAGTTTGAGCAAAAAGCGAATTTTCAAATGAATTCCATAAATCAAATGATTGGTTTACAATGTATAATTTTAGTTCATTTTTTGAAACTTGTAATTTTTTAAACTACATTTTTTTAATTTTGCAAAATAAAAGAAATGGTAAAAAGTATAAATTTTTTCAAAATGTTGAGAAGTTTCAAGTCAACAATGTTTTTGGAATATTTTAGGACTTGTAATCGTTCTGAATATCTTTTAAAAATTTTCAGATTTGTTTTAATAGTTTTTAAAGGTAAAAAATTTGCCATAAAGAGTTTCAGATTCCTTTTTGAGAATTTGTTGGAAATACATTACACTCTTTAAGAACATTACCCTAAAGTTAATTTTTCAAAATAAAAAATTATTAAATATTTATTAGGCATACTACAATTTTTTAGTAATTTTGTAATTATTATTCAATTTTCTTTTACAATCCCTTTTTCAAAATAAAGAAATCATTTGAAATTGAATCATGAATCTTGAGATAATTTTATTATTTGCTTAAAAACTTTTAAAATGCTTAAAATGCTTCTAATTTTTTATTCGAAATCTTCAAAAATGTAGATTTCGCTCAAAAATGTTCTGAATCTTCTTATGATTTTAATTATTTTCGATTCTTTTCAAAATGGCTAAAACTTCTTCAAATGAAAAAACTTTTAATACGAAACTTTTTTGTTTTGAGTCTTTCAAAATCTTTTTCAACATATTTTTAAATCTTGAAAACTTAATATTAACCTTTTCAAATAAAATCCAAATAATTTGGAATTTTCGCAAAATCTTTTTCTCCGTGTGGAGATTACCAATTTTTTAAAATTAAACATAAAAAATATAAAATTCACAACTATATAGTTATAAAATTTAAAAAAGTGTACCCTTAAAAAGCTTCGTTCTACTACATTATAGTAGTCAATGTAAAATGCATAAAATATCAAGTTGCAACGATTCCCTTCTTATGAAGATTCCACAGAATGGGTTCATTCTTGGATAACTTCAAAAGACAAGTTGTTTTTTCCGCCTGATATCCGTATACTGTTAGGAAGATCGGAGAAAGTAGTGGCGAGCATTGGATAATATTTTGAATGATCAAGTGGCACCCATTTTTTTTTAATAAACCCGCAATTTTTATTCAAAAAAGATTCCAGTTCACTTTCCAACCACAAAATAAGAATTCTAAACAACAAGTTAATCTTCTGCTATATAGTTAAGTTTTTAACAAAAAAGTATGAACTTTCAACAAGATTGTTAAATTTTTTAACAAATAGTTGCATTTTTGTTTGACAAAAATGAAAAGTCTACTAAAACAGGTGAATTTTTAATCAAAAAGACAAATTTTTTAAAAAAGAGTTGAATTTCAATCCTAAAAGATTTTAATTGACTTTTCAACATAAAAATAGAAATTAAAAACAGAAAGTAAAATTTATAAGGTATCGCATAATTTTTAACAAAACAGTTGCATTTTTCCAATAAAAGATTCAATATTTATATGAAGAAGATGAATTTTCAAACCGAAAAGACAAATATTCAGAAAAAATAGTTTTCATCTAAAAAAGATTTCTGTTGACATATCAGCCAAAGATAATATTGAGGGGAAGGTTTTTGCGAATTTGCAAGAATTACGTACATGAGCAAAGGACCCCCTTCCCCTGCCAAAACAAATCGTAAAAAATTGTCTTGAACATATTTTCTCTCTAGGGAAATATAATTTTGATCCTTTTCGCAAGCAGGCGATACCAAAAGACTTCCTCATGAAATAAGTCTCCAGAAACTTTCTTTTCCGACCTTTCTGCCATTCTTCTTTACTTTTCCTGCATCAAATAAGATGTCAAATTTTTTGTTTTTTTTTCACCTTGAGGCTTTTTTTCCTACACACATATACGTCACTGTAAGATCCAGTCATGTTAAATTATTTGGGAAGTAATTACAAATAAAATAAAAGAATTTTATAACTAAAATCATGAATCTTCAACCAGAAAAATAAATTTTTAAGAAAGTAGTTTAAGATTTTAAACTTCAGAAGATACATTTCAATAAAAAATATAATAGTTTACATTTCAACAATAGAAAACTATAATTAAAAAAAAGACTTAACATTAACCAAAACAGATTAATTTTTCACCAAGCAGTTCAATTTTTATCTAAAAAGAAAAAGATTATCTACCAAAAGAGATAAATTTTATGGAAAGAAATTGGGTTTTTAGCAAGAGGTTAATTTTCTACCAAACAGATGAAATTCCAATTAAAGGAATTGATTTTTAACCAAATAAATTCATTTTTTATAAAGTAGTTTAACTTTCATATAGAGAACACATTTTTTATGAATTTGAACACTATAATTAAAAAATATAATAAATAAAATATAATGTATCGCCTTGTTATATTAAATTTTTAATTTTTTCTTTATTTTCCCCCTTTCAAAATTAAAATGAATCATTATGGAATACAAATTAATTATTCATATTTAGAATCATCTTTTGTTCCTTTTCAAGAAAGTTTTTTTTTCGTATTTCAAATTATTTTTCGGTTGTATATTTCTCAGCTGTTTAGTAATAAATTGCAATTATTTAGAACACCTGGTAAAAATGACTTCTGCATGATTTAAAATTCTTTAAATTGAACTTATCACTACTGAAATTTGATATACTGATATAATAAAATTGAGCCACCAAAGATTAGGAAAAAATTACTATTCTGATTAGTGGAGATATTTCCTAATTCTCTAGAGGAAATAAGCTAATCGCATGATACAAATAATTAAATTTGCTTATTAGTGTTAATAATAATTAAGAAAAAAGCTTATTGAAACAAAAGGCGTTGAAAATATAAAAGATTAATAAACCGAGGCGATGTTGTAACATTTTAAATTCTATTGCAATAATCAGAAGGTCATATTGAGAAATTGTAAATGAGATGCAACCTACATTGAATTAAAAATATTCTCTTCTGACTATTTGAACAAAGCTAAGAAAAATGAAAAATTGCTTTTAATCTTAAAATGACAATCAACAAATGTGCTCTAAATTATTATTACACATTCAGGGCCTTCATACGCTACTTTTTAACTGAGTTCTGTTTTCCATCATCAAGATATTTTTCTGTTGTAAATTTTTCTCCTTATGCATAGAAAATTCCAATTATTAAGGAAACTTTGTGGAAAAATATCCTTTAATAAGGAGAAACTTCTGTATGTAAAGAGGTTTATTTTTATATTATAACTTTTTTAAACGCAAATGATACTTTATCGTCTATCAGAATTAAAAATTTAAAGACTTGCTAAAATTATATGAACTTATTTAAGATGTTTTATAATAATTAAAAAAGGGTTATGAGCATGTAAAAAGGGAAAAATAGACAAATTGAATAAAGTAACACCATGGTGTAATATTTTTTATCTTATTAACACAATAAGAAGGCCTGATTCTCAAATTTTAAACCTTGAAAATTCGATTATTTAGTTGAATTTATTATTTTTGCTTTGCGATTTTGACCACATGTTTGTAAAAAATTATCATTGATGTTGGCTTTTTTCTCTCTACATGGCCCTTAATGGATATTTAAAAAATATATTAATTTCAGGGAGTGATTGTTAGAGCGAAAAAAGTAACAATTTTGCCTTTGCATTTGCCTTCATGACAAAGATGAATAAAGTTGTAAAAGAGGTAGTTTTGAAATATAATTTTAATTTGTAAATTTCTTCACGCCTTGATTCCGGCGCATACAATAATTTATAAGAAACTAGATTTTATTTCGATCTTAAATATGTCTATAAATAAATACTAAACTCAAAATTCGTTTCAATCTGCAGGATTGACTCATAAATAGTTTTAAGTGTTCTTTTAATTGAGGGCAAGCAAAATTTTCTTTCAGCTGACTTTATTCAATGAAATCTATTTTTTTATTAAAATTTCGTTCAAAGGATTATCTCAATATTAGTAATTCTAGAAATGTCTACTTTCAGGATTATTTATTTTCCTATTTAGAAAATGTATTAAATTACATAAACTGGTTTCGAATAAACCACAAATTATAATTTTTCTCAGCTTTAGTTATTAACTATTGCCTGCTGCTTTCACGTTTGGTGTTTACGTGTAGATAAAAAATTTCTACAAGTCATACTTAAAAATGAAGCCAAAGACTTGATTATTTCCATGGCCGAAATGGGCGCATAGTAGTCTGATGAAGATAAAAATATACAGATGTTAATAAATTTTTCAGTCGAAGTCCACAAAAAATGTTTAATACCGAAAGAGAAATGAAGATTGAACACTGGATTCTAATTCCCACATTTTCATTTTTTCTGGATTTTGTTGGTGAGTTTAATTAGGGTCACTATTTTTATCATTTTTTCTCTTCATGCCACTTATTGAGGTTTGCGACATTTTTCCTACGATATTTTCAATCATCTTTGAGTTTTTCGAAATAGAATTATAAAATGTATTTATTTATTAATTAAAAAATAGATTACGATACCAGAAAAGATGAATTTTTAATATAATATTTCAATTTTCAAAAAAGTAATTGAAATTTTAACAAAAAAGTGTAATAATTTATATTAAAACCGAAAGGGATTAGGTTTTATTTCAAGAAAATTAATTTTAAACCCAAAAGGACTAAAGCTGAAAGCATCGACAACAGTAATTTCACAATTGTGAATTCTCTTTTGTTAAAGCTCCTTCGGCCTTAATAAACACATTCTCATCACGTATCTCGTGCTTCGCACACGAGTTTATGCCTAAAACTTTTTATCATTCCCATAAATGTATATTATTATAACTCATAACTTACATTCGTGTTAAAATAGACGTACTTTCATTGTCCGTTTGAAAAAATGCGTATACTTTTTAAAAAATTTTGTTGTAAAATATTTGTTTGCAATTTTAATTGTTTTTCCATAAACTGAATTTGCTCATTTCTAATATTTTGTTATGATTTAAACTTTACACATACGGTCTACTGAGCAGCCTTGCTTGAATGAATGCTATCAAAATTAGAATATTTGATTCTTCAAGAAAGTTAAAAAATTTGTTGTAATAATTTTACAGGCCATTTAGAAATCAAACTTTTTCTTCTCTTGCCTTTTCTTCATATCGTCCGTTATTTAGCTTAAAATGTTAATTTGCGTATGTTTTTGAAATTTTGTAAATGCTTTAACTTGGTCATTTTTGGTTTCATGCAAAAAGTCATCAGGATAAATTTTTAAACTTTTTGAATACTATAAACATAATCTCAAAAAAATTTTGAATTTGGAAAAAAGTGGTCTCAAAAATATTCAAAATGCGCTCACTTTTTGAATTTTATATGCAAAAGGGCTGGCAAAAAAACTTGACCTTTAATTTAGGACACTAAAGGAGTGTACCAGATGCCAATCTAATGGATTG
This sequence comes from Belonocnema kinseyi, assembly GCF_010883055.1. NCBI lineage: Eukaryota > Metazoa > Arthropoda > Insecta > Hymenoptera > Cynipidae > Belonocnema > Belonocnema kinseyi. Next base: position 83,674,355 of record NC_046657.1, read on the forward strand.
ATTTTTTCGAAAGTTGTCGTGCTCACAGACAGACAGGCATACAGACAGACTGACACATTCGTGAAAACCTATTTTTCGGATTCAGGGATCTCAAAACGTGTATATTTGACCAAAACTAGCGGAGGTCAAATTTTACACAAATATAATACCATCTCTGATGAGAATGTAAAAATGATTTATTTGTCATGAATAATTTTTGGATAATTCTGTTTTTGGTTTTAATCGTAAAAAATAACATTAAAACATAAAAGATTTAATTTTTAGAAGCTCCACACACGCGATGAAAAAGAAAATAAAAGATAAAGTTGTGTTAGGAATGTGCCCACGCAGCGGGTAGATTTTTTTACTGTTCACGATATTTTTTATGGTTAAAGCCAAAACTATGAAAAAGTAATAATAAGAAATTTCTAGATCATTTTTTAATATGCAATTTTTGTTCTGTCATCTTTCGCCGTATTTTGCACAGTTTGGTCGAAAAATGTACTTTTTAGATTTTTTATTATTTTTATGCTGTCAAAATTTGAATTTTTGATATTCCAACAAAATTTAAAAAGTTGTTATTTTCGTGTGTTTTTTGGAATTTTTTAAATGCTATAACTCTGGTAATTTTTGATTTTATGAAAAAAGTTATCAAAATAAATTGTTTGACATTTTGATTACAATGAATAACCGCACAGAGAATTTTTAAATTTAGAAAAAATGGTCTCAAAAGTGTTCAAAATGTGCCCACATTTTGAAGTTTTATTCAAAATAACTGAATAACGAACATGACCTTTAGTTTTAGGATTCAGGGCGTCTCAAAACGTGGACATTTGACAAAAACTGAGGGGGGGGGGGGTCAAATTTTACACAAATCTAATAACTTCTCTGATGAGAATTTAAAAATATATACCTAAGCTGCTAATTCCTTAAGCCAAAAGTAAAATGCTCTGTACAACAATTTAATTCTTAAACAAAAAGATTGGAATTTTCAGCAAAAGAAAAATAATTTTGACGAGATTGTTAAATTCTCAATCAAAGAGATAAACTTCCATTTAAAAATAATACTTTTCAATGGAAAATTTCACATCTTATGTAAAAGTTACACTATTTACTGATTTTTGTATTGAAGGTTTATCTATTTAGCTAAGAGTTCAACTATTTTGTCGGCAGCTAATTTTTTTGCAAAAAATGCTCACTTTTTGTTTGATTATTCAATTCTTGTACAGAAAAGTTGTCTTTTGGTTTGAAGGTTCAAAAATTTCGGTGATTATTTCTTACTTTTATGCATGAAAATTTTTTATTTGTAGAAAATTTGTCTTCTCTGTTTTTAAATTAATCTTTTGAATGAAATTTCATCACTTTTGGTTTAAATATTAACGAATACACTTTTTCTCATTGTAAATTTAATTACCTTCTTGAAAATTCAAGTATTATGTTCAAAGTATGGTAGCAAATTTTTCTTTTAATAAATAAATTTCAAGTCAAATAATTTCTACCAAGTTTGATAATAAATCTCAACTTTTTATTGAAAATAATGAAAATTTAGAACCAAATAAATGCTGAAAATGAAAAAGAAAACTTTGTCAAAAGAAGAGCACACATATTCAGGGTCTTCACCTTGCGTATGTATTATGAATTTCGAGTCCCTTGATACATTGTAATTTAAAAATTCCAAAAAATTTTTGTGTCTCTTAAATTTGGTTCAATAATTCGAATCCTATCTGTTTTAAATGGAAGCAGACTAGGTCACGGTAAGAACTTTTCAATTATGGCCTTCTTATTGTTTCAACCCATTTAAAAATGTAACATCATCGGTTCTTCTTATCAGCCATTTCTGTTTTTTGCACTTTATCACGTTCATAATCTCTTAAAAATTATCAAGTACACTTTAAAATAATTTTATTTTCTCTGAGCAATTAGTTTTATAATATTGGTTCAGGAAATATCTTGACTACTCGAATTAACAATTTCCTATTAATGTTTAATAGTTCACTCACACACATAATTAAAAATTAAATTTCATGACAAAAGATCTAAGATTCATAAAAGCGAAATTTTATCACAACATTGTTAGTTAAAATAATTAATTTGTAGCCAAAAACTACGAATTTCCATAAAAATAGCTCAAATTTCAACTAAGAAAGATTTTGCAACTGATAAAGAAAAAAATCTCATCAAAAAGGGTAAATTTACAACACAAAAATATGCATTTACTATCCAAGCAGTTAAGTTTCTACTAGAAAGACCAGTTTTTAACCAAATAAGTCAATGTTCAGCTGAGAAAGAACAATCCCCAAGAAAAAATAGAATAGCAATATTCTTGGTAAGAAAAATCATTTTCAACAGAAAAAAAAATTTCGCAACAAAATTGTTCAAATTTGCAGCAAAATAAATAAGTTTTTAATTAAAATCGTGCATTTTTATTTTAAACAAATTTTTTTAATTACACAAATAGAATTTCAACCCGAAACATGAATTTTTTAGAAAAAATACAAATTTCAAAGGAAAAAAATTACTTTTAACTGAAAAAGAAATTTTTTTAACAATAAATAGAATTAATTTGCATTTTCAGTCAAAATAATATGTTCTTAACAGATTAAAATAAATGTTTAACAAAATAGTTCAATTTTGAACCAAACACATGCATTTTCTATCCAAAAAAAATTGGGTTAAATTTTTAGTTACAAAATTAATTTACACTTTAAAAAAATGTAATTTTCAACTAAAAAAATAAATTTGCTACCAAAAAGATAAAATACCTATAAGTAGAATTTAGACAACTTATTTTGACAAAAGTTGTTCACCTGAAAAAGAGCTAATTATTTGTTAATTATGATTTTTTTATGGAATACGTAGTTCAGATTTTAAATAGTAGAAATTAAAAAAAAAATAAAATTCGGACAAATGAGAAAAGCTATAAAAGAAATTAATAGATGAAAGTTGATCATCAAAAAAGGGCTAAAAATTTGTGCAAAAAAAGTGATCTCCAAAAATGTTACAAGCTCTTTTTTAAAAAATAAAAATAATTAACCTTCGGTTACAAAAAAAAAATGAGTTTTCTTATCTGATGTGTGTCAAAGTATTCCCACCGATTAACGGATTCGCTGAAATAAAAATATTCTTAACAAGTCATCTTCCTCATTGTTCTAGATAAACTCATTTAAAAAATAGAACATTTCCACCTTTTTTTTAGATCATCTTTCTTTCGCACCGCATATGAATCACAGTAGTTTATTAAACTCGTCAGCGAAACATTTAACCTGCGGCATGTCAGAGCTGCGGCATGTCACGTCTGCGTAATGTCACTTCTGAGGAATGCCTAATCTGCTACAAGTCACAAATGCGGTATTTTAAATCTTTAGAGTGCCACATCTGCGGAATGTCTTGCCTGCGGCATGTTGCAACTGTGGCGTCTCTATCTAGCGGCTTTTATCTCGGGCAGCATTTTTCACAGTGCAATTGAAGTTTTTGTGGGATCTCGCTCCGAAAACCTGTGACTGGTCACATAAATAATATAAGTTCACACCTCAAGCCCTTTTCCAAAGCCTCGTGGGGGCGAGAATGCTCCCCTGTGGCTAGCAACACAAGTAAAAAATGTCAATTTCATAGTAGTACATGCTACGCGGGAGAAAAGCCGCTAGGTAGAAATGCTGCAGGTCTGACATGCCGCAGATGTTACTTGCCACCGAGAGACTTGCCGCATGTGACATTTATAGTCTAAGTATCGTAAAATATGCAAAAGTTGCAAAATATGGGTTTGAGTAAAAAAATGTGCGTACAAAATTTAAATGAACAAATAGAACATTCTAGAAATCAATTTTTCTGGATACTTTCATACCTTATAAGCTATTTCTATTCAAATAAGATTTAAAAGAGTTTGTTCTTTTCTGCGAAAAAGGGACGACCCTTTTTCTATTTTTTAACCTTCATCAGTTATCAAGCAACTTAAATTTAAAGTTTTAACCATTTTTTGGAGCATATTATGTCTGAGAAGCCAATCCTAGACATATTGGAAACAGGGAATTTTTTTCAATTTCAATTATCTAAAAAAATATAAATAATAATTGTTAACAACATTTTGCAGTGAGGTGAAAATATTTCCAAGAAAAGGGGATGAACATGTTATATTCGTTATCTTAAATTATTTATAAAAAATATAAATGTTGGGTGTTAACAAATTTCTGCAGATTAGTTAGACATATATTAGTCGAGTATGAAAATAACTCATATCTTTAATATTTGTTTATAATATTAAAATTGTACAAGCAACAAATTCTTTGCCTTATTTTTAGCTCAAATTGTAATTCATATTGATTTCAAATATGTTTGAGGGTTAAAGCCGACAAAGAAAATATTTTCCTAAAAAAAGTTCACTTTTTTAAATTGGTTTGAAAACAAATAAGTAAAAACTGTAAACAAATGCATAATATCGCTCCTCACGCCTGTTAGGAATCTAATGCTCTCAAGTTCCAAAAAAATACCTCTAAGGCGGTTATAAACAATGAGTAAAATTCATGCGAATCATCTTATTGTCAAATTTTTAATTTTTAATGATTTTAATATCACAAAATAAACAAGAAGGAATGTGAATGTACGTTTAACCTGCCTTTTATTTACAAAAAACAATCAACTTGTACGTTTAGCCTATTTTTAATTTCTAGGAAATTGCAACTCATCGTTTTGAATAAAGTTAAATCTGTTAAGCAGTCTCGTTTTTGTTTTTAATTGACTGATTTCTCTTTTTTTCATTTCTAAAGAATTATTTAAAAATTAATATTTACAGCTTTAAATAAATTCATATATTTTCAAAAAATCAGTGTTTATTCAATAGAGAATTATCAAATAATAACATTCAATAAAATAAATAAATGAATAATTCATCTTTTTCCCCCTGTTATGAAAAAAAATCCCCCTTTTCCCCTTTTCCCTTCTTATCTTTTTTTATTTAAATGTTAACTGAATGAATAGATTCCAGTAAAAAAATCAAAATAATTTTGGTTAGAAGCTTATTCTTTTTAATTATAAATTTTACTCTGATATTTTTGATACGGAATTTGTCGTTAAAAACCCTACTGTTTGGTTGAAAATTTATGTAAATTGGGATAGTCAGAAAATGCGTTGCAAGATACTTTTCACACTATTTAATACAATAAATAATTCTTTACTTTTTGCAGAATTAGCTGTTAAAAATGATCACAATGCGGCTCAGCAATCTCCAAATATTGATCATGCGGGTATTCGTCTTCAAACTTAAAAATATTTCTTCTGAAATCAATTTAATATTTAGACAATAATCAATTTTTCACTTATACATTCTATTTGCAGAATTAATTTTTCGACGTATGCAGAATGCGGCGCGTCAAGGTCCAATAATTAAAGTGCGTGGTATTCGTCATTACGAGAGTCACTTAGATCCAAATGATATCCCCGAGGAAAAAGGAGATATTCCACCAGGAGTCTACTTTGTAGAATTAGATGC
>NC_046657.1:83679915-83696538 GCF_010883055.1 Belonocnema kinseyi
TTCACAACGTTCGTAAGGCCCGCATATACAAATAATTCAACTTAAGATATAAATGGCCAGGACTGTCTGCAGGGTAAAAAATGTTTCTACTCATTATAAAATTGAAACGTGTGTACATTTTCTGGGTGCATTCCTTTCATAAGAAAATTCTGTGTACGAAACACTAATTCTTGCCAGGGTCTCTTCCAAACTAACCACAGTTTATTATTAATTTGTTCACGCAATGGTGCAGAAAGAAACACAAGAAAAATGTTAATTAAACTTATTTATATTTTTGTGTGTACAAAGCATTGTTTTGTAGCAATAAAAATGCCGGTGAAAAGTTTTACTTTTCTTTTTCAATTCGAAGAAAAGTGCTGGTGAAAGTCATCGATTGCTTTCGTAAACTTACGGCGATTATTATTTATCGATTCAAATCTGTGAGTACTGGTTCCGAAAATTTAAAAGTGGCGCTTTCGACACAGAGGACAAAGAACCTCTAGACCATCCGAAAATGATCTAGGATGAGGAATTGGGGAAAATACTTGGCGAATACCCGTGTCAAACGCAAGATGAGCTTGCAGAATCATTGGGAGTTTCTGCATGGTATTATCGCTGGCGATGAGAAGTAGATTCACTGTGATATCCCGAAGCGTAGGAAATCTTATTTGGTGGGATCAGCAGGGTGCCATGTACTACGAGCTGCTCCAACCTAACGAAAACATCACGGGTGACGCTTATCGAAAACAGCTAATGCGATTGAGCCCAGCAATACAGGAAAACAGCAGCAGTACGAGAAGACCCACAATAAAGTTATTCTTCTGTATGACAACGCTCGGTCCCACGTTGCAAAATCTGTCAAAACATATTTGAAAACGCTGAAATGGCAAGTCCTACTCCACCTGCCGTATTCTACAGGCACCGCGCTCTCTGATCACTACCTCTTTCAATCCTTTACTCATGGTCCGTCTGAATAACGACTCACTTCCTATGAAGATACCAAAACATGGATTAATTAGTGGATAACTTTAAAAGACGAGTCCTTATTTCAACGTGGTATCCGTCTGCTGACAGAAATATAGGAGCAAGTAGTGGCTAGCGATGAACAATTCTTTAAATTATCAACGAGTAATCACTTGTATGTAGATAAACTCGGAATTTTACCAAAAACTCCCTCAACATTAATGCACCCTCCTAATAATTTACATTTTCGGCTCAATGGAATTATTTCTGAAGATATGATATACAAGATAAAATTGTGGCATACTCTATATCACTTCCTAATCGCACAACTTAAGTCCTCTATAGGCTATTTCTTACTATTTCGATTTAATTTATTAATAAAACGATAGCTAAAAATGAAGAAAGAAAGAAAGAAAATCGGAAAACATAGCGTTTAACATCTTTATTTTTATATTTTAAATTTCCTCCTGGAGTACCACATATATTTGTGATATAGCGAAGCCTCTTAGCTTTGTTTTTCGATTTTATTTCTTCCTTTCTTCACGTTTAGCTATCATTTTATTAATAAGTTAAATCGAAATAGTAAGAAATAGCCTATTAAAGACCTAAGTTGTGCGATTAAGAAGTGGTATAGAGTATGCCACAATTTTATCTTGTATACAATATCTTCAGAAATAATTCTATTGAGCCAAAAATTTAAATTATTGGGAGCGTGCATTAATGTTGAGAAATTTTTTGGTGAAATTCCGGATTTATGTAAATAAAAGTGATTACTCCTTGATAATTTAAAGTATTGTCCATCGCTAGCCACTACTTGCTCCCATATTCCTGGCATCAGACGAAGACCACGTCGGAATGAGGACTCGTCTTTTGAAGTTGTCCACGAATAAACCCTTGTTTTGTTCATCTTCATAGGAAATGAATTGTTATTCAGGCGGACCATGAGTCATGGATCGGAAGAGGTAGTGCTCAGACAGCGCGGTGTCTGTCGAATACGGCACGTGGGGTAAGACTTGCCATTTCAGCGTTTCCAAATATTGTTTGACAGATTTTGTAACGTGGGACCCAGCGTTCTCTTATAGGAGAATTACTTTATCGTGTCCCTGCTCGTATTTATGCCATTTTCCTCTAATGCTGAGCTCAATTGCATTAGCTGTTTTCGATAAGGTTCGCCCGTGATGTTTTCGTTATTTTGGAGCAGTCCGTAGTAAACTGCACCCTGCTGATTCCTCCAAATACGATTCCCTACGCTTTGGGTCATCACAGCGAATCCACTTCTAATCGCCAAAGATAATACGATGAAGAAACTCCCAATGATTCTAGAAGCTCATCTTGCGTTTGACACGGATATTCACCGAGCATTTTCCCCAATTCATCATCCTCGATCATTTTCGGATGGCCTAGAGGTTACACTTACATACCACTTACACTCCACTTGGCTCCCGCATCCTCTGCGCTCTTTCAGTATAATGGCGACATGTTCAAAACAGATAAATATATAGTTGCGAAAATCTTCAAATCATCTATCGACTCCACAGTTCCAGATCACATTCAGATTTTAATAATCGATGGTTTTTATTTTTTGCACCTTCTGGGAGCTACAATCCCATCGACTTTCTACACTGTTTCAAGAACAATGTTGACCAAATCATGCGCAACTCAAGCGAGTGAAATCCATATTGTATTTGACAGATATCTAATTTCTTCTATCAAGGACTGCGAACGACAACACCGGTCCGAGTATGATATAGAATTCAACATCACAGGACCCCAGAAAACTAGACCAGTCAATTTCTTACTCGCTCTGAAAAACTACAATCATAATAGACAAAAAATTAATTCTCGCTGTTGATAAAAAAAGTTGATAAAAAAAGCAACCGCGAAGAAGCCGACACAGGAAGGATTTTTCATATAAATAAGGCTGATATTCACGCAAAAATTCTTATTAAAGCATCCAAAACGGATGTTCTTTTTCTAGCATCAAAGTTAGGTTCGTCATTGTATCTTGCTTTACCTGGATTTCATGCCTACACCGATTTAAAATACACTGCTGCATTATTTCGTATGAAATCAAAAATTGCTCCAGCGTAAACACTGCACATTATGAAATTTTTCAGAAAACATACTCCCAAAAAGGCAAGGAGAAATTTTTTTTGCATTCCGTAAAATGTTTTTATTCCAAAAACATTCCTCCGTGTTGGAAATGTTAGAAGCAAAAAGTCTTGCGTATTACTTTTGCGTCTTCAATGTGGCTGAATGCCACGAATTCATCGTGCGCATTCTCGAATCCTGAGGAATATGGCTGGGATCTTAGCGAAACACTGAAACATACTTATTTCAATGGTGACCCAACTGCTCTCACTTTTGAAGACGTTTTACTTGTAACCAAAGAAAATGACGAGAATGCTACAATGGACGCAAATGACTTGCAAAGTGAATATGAGAGTTCTGACTCAGATTCGGAATAGTTACATAGCAAAACTGTAACCCTTTATACGAACGACCTAGCTTAACTTTTATTTGTATTGTAATCTAATGTTACAATAAAATAACTTGTAAAAATGTTACTTTAGGTAGCGAAAATGTAATCAGTACAAATGTAACCTACTCTAACGAAAATGTAATATAATGTAAAAAAATGTAATGTAATAGAGCGCATTTGAGATAAAAAATTGTTTTTTAGTAAATAAATAATATTAGATATTGAAGTTCGAGTTATCACGGGTTATCTCTTGCCTCAGGTGTTTCGAACTTCATAACTTTCTGATTTTTTATTTGATTTCAAATTTTGCGGTGGTGCAATGAATCGCATTTCGAGTGGTATATGTTTTGCAACTTAAATGTGATTATTAATGCAGAATACATTAACCCCATAACCCCTTTTGTTTTATGGCACAAAAAATTTACTTTGCGATGGAATGGTGAGCATTTAGAGTGAAATCGATTGAGATTGTGTAAATATATAATATATTTGAAAGATGAGGAGCTACTAAAACAGGCTTGGAAAAATGAGGCGAAGCGACTAAAAATGATAAGTTAAGTTTGTAAATAGTGTACATTCATGTATCCGCAACATAGAAGATTTTCGTTTGTGTTTTTGGACCCCACTGACTAAAATAAATCGTTTTATACAATATGTATTAAAATTTGGAATATTAGCGAGGTTAAATAAAGTTTCATTATTTAATATTAACTACTAGCTAGCAAAGGCTTATAAATTAATGACTGCACGAATTATAATTATAAATCATATCATCTCGCTTGTATCTAAAATTTTAATTCCTTTTTTAATTTAAAAATACCGTGTTTTAATTATTATAAAGCCTTTACAACTCATGTAATTAAATTTATATTTTGAAATTAATTTTTTCTTAAAAAAGATCTCACTTCGTGGACTGGAAATAGAAATATAGAACAGTGAAGCGAAGAAAGAAGATTTTTTCAGAAAAATGTAATGTAAAAAGTTCTTAAATTCATTTTTCATCTAGTTAGAAGTAACGTTAAGTACTGCACAGACAAAACTTAACTTTTTTTTACCTAAGGCTGGAATATATTTGTACAAATTTTTCCTCTAGGTCATTCATTTCCATTTTTGATGATCCCGAAACGCATTTTTTTCTTCGAGATTTGACACAATAACGATTTGAGTTTCACACTGAATTTTACTTCCAGATCTGAATTTGATCTCCGATTTTGAAAATTTAAGACTTTGGGTATAATTTAAAAGGCTAGTAGGAGACTTCAAAATCTGTTATTCAATATACTCCACAAACAGGAAAAAATGTTATTTTTTTTTCCCAAATTCACAAAAATTTTGCATAATATTTACGAAATAAATTGTCTACGGGCATTCTTTATTTTTTCGGGCACGCTATTAACAAATTTATTATAAATAGTTATTAAGCCAGACCATGCCGTATTTTTGGAAAACAACTAGTTTTCTCGCATAGCCGAGATCATAGCGCAGATTTCTGGGTACAATATAAAACTATCATAAAAAAAGAATAAATATGTATAGAAAATCAAGCTTTGAATTTCATTAAAGGTAATAAAAAATCATTTCAGAAGGTGAAAAATATTTTTTTTTAGCAGAATACAAAACTTTTGTTTTGGAGTATGCACCTTCGAAAGATCAGACCATAACTTTTTTTCTGTTAGGATTATTTTTATGTAAAAATATATAATATTAAGTATAATTTATTATTATAAAATTTCGGGAAATTTATTATCTAATTATAAAAAAGTAATGTTCAGCCTATATTCGAACTCATTTAACATCATGTCTTCTCGCACGAATGCTGATTGTTCCATTACGCAATTTCTTATTGCGGTCCCTCTAAATTTAGCAGATAATGTTCTAAATCTGAGGCATTTTTAAACTTTCAGTGTGGGAGTAACAGGTAGATAAAATTAAAATAATCTAAAATAATGGATAAAACAGCGACTTGTATATAAATATGATCAAACATTTTTAAAAAGTATTCATCAGTAACACTGTTATCGAGATTCATCATAAGAGTGCGTCTTTTATTTTCAGAAAATGAATACCACTATGGGTATTCTGTATTTTATCTTATTGATTTTCCCTAATGTTACTGGTAAATATGATTGTATATATTCCACTATTTAAAGAGAAGTTTGAATTTCATTCTATTCATTGCCCTTTCCAATGAAAGGGCAATCTTTGGCCAAGAAAACTAAAAACTGAACCCTTACATCCGTGCACATGCCAATAGTAATCCAACATTTAATACCATACATAATTTCACACTTATACTGTGTTTTTGCAGAATTAGCTTGGCCACATAGTAGTGATGCAATTCATCCTTATCCCATTCAACTTCGTAATATTCATCATCGCGAAAGTTTATTACAACCAGGTTTAACTTTCCCTTTAGAACCAGGTTTTTACGCCGTAAAAACAGACGAGAATAACAAATACATAGTTGGAGTAATTCTAGATTTACATTTGTGTGCATTTATGGCTCCTAGAGCGGATCTTGGTAATAACTATGGAAGAGTTAAAATACGCATAAATGGCAACACTGCCAGCGAGATCGTGCCATTATCAAAAAGGGATCCTTTAAATAGTATTTTTGGCGAAAGCTTTGGCCCGAATAACATTCGAACTGTCGAAATATCTGAATAATTAAATTTAAGTATATACTTGGAATTTCCTTATTTTATCACCATTCACCACAAAAAAAAACAATGCCGTGACGTATGAAATTTTCTTTTTTTATCGCAATTATGCGCTAGATTTAATTTTTATAATAAGTTCACTTTTAGTATAACCATGCAATTGGATTGTAGCATTGAGATATATGTAAAATAAATATATTGAAATAATCATTATTTACTGAATTGTTGTGGCTCCTTATTGATAAACTAAACGATTATGTGTACGACGTGAAGTAAAAAAATCATTTTTTTTTTGTAAATTATGGAAATTTAGGATTCTTAATTTTTGAATTTTATGGACTCCATGTCAAAGATGATTTTTGAAGGTACATAATTTATTGCAGTAAAAACTTACGATATTTGTTTTTATGAATACTGTGAATACAACAAGGTAGCGAGAGAGAATTGTACTAAGCGTTAGATTCGTTATCCTTTAAGCCACAATAGTTTCTCCGGGTAATATAAAATTAGTGTGACATACTGCCAAAAAAATAACCCCCTGATATTTTAATCCCCCAAAAATAAATATGAGAAATTACTCCTTTCCAAGACAGAAACTCTTGGAAGACGCCCGCCTCAACTAGGCTACAGTTGTGCTTTGAGCTGGGCGAATTCTAACTGCTGGGTGTCGGGGGTTTCTCGGACGTTTGACCTTACTACCCAGGCTGAGGAACACTCACGAGGAAAATGGCAAAAGATCACCACTCACCTTGTAGCCACCAGGCCAATTCCTTTTTCGTCTTATCTGCCATTGCCCAATCCGATTATTTACAATTCTTCCTTGGATTTCCACCCCGGTGTCACGGTGACTACACTCTCCTTCAAGTCAGGAACCAAAAGTGACAGTTTTCAGCTTGCTTGTCCTCACTTCCGTTTGTTTTCCCCCGAGCTTCCGTGTTTAGTATCCCTCCCGCTCATTGGTTCGTCGCGCGTGCTACTGCGACTCATATTGGTCTTCAGAAGGCTATTACAACGTGGCCGCATTCCGGCCTAAGGGAACATGGCCGCCTTGTAGCGGTATGTAATATGGCTGCCTCCCCATCCTTGCCGGTGCCTTGTCGCCTGACAGCGTCGCCACCGCGTGCTACTGGATATTCACACTATGGTACTGCAGGGTTGGTTTGGTCTGATACATAGGGGTCGTCCTAGAACCGCTGCTCGCTTCTGGTACTGACCCCCTCGGGTTTCTTGTTGAGGTCTGTGACTGTCAACACCCACGGTCGTCTGATCCAGTGTTGACAAGCTCTCAGTATCTCGTGTATCCATCCTTACTAATGGTTTTATATTTTTAAGTGCTGCGACCATGAGCATACACCATGAGCACTCTCCTCTGTTGCCTTACATTATTGCTACTATATCTAGCATTTCGCAATTTCAACAGGTAATTTTGCGGTAAACCTGCAGATCGAAAGTACAAGGTCACTCATGTAGTTTACATGGAAGATCTTAAGATCTATGCGAAAAACAAAGAGCAACAATATCTAGTTCTAAGGATTGTCGAACGATATACTAAGGAAATTGGAATGGAATTTGGGTTATACAAATGCGCCAAGGTTTATTTGAAGCGAGGAAAACTTCATGGCACCTCTGAAGACCCTGAGCTCATCGATAGAAGCGCTCTACGATACAATTGCGCTGAAGAGACGTATGCATACGTGGGCGTGTCACAGAGCCGCATTTAGGATGTGATATCTATAAAGGATACTCTCCAAAGCAGATACAAACGTCTCATCCGGCAGATTTGATCTTCCGAACTGTCGGCGAAGAGACCCTCTTCTTAAGATGGTCAGGAAGCTCGAAGAAGTGGGCAAAGGAGCGTTTCTGCACAAAGCCGCACAATGTCGTGTGAGCTAACTTTTGCTTTTCTCAAATCACCCCGATTGAAGTCTGGTATGGAGGGTTTCATTTCGGCATGCCAAGACGTTGTCATTTCCACCCTAACATACCGTCGCCACATTTGGCGCCAAGACATTCCCGATGATAGCTGCAGGGCGTTCAATGTACACCCCGAGCATTTAGCTCACATACTATCTAGTTGTCCAACTCATACGGGACGACCTACATTCAAAGGCACAATGCAGCACTAAGAGTGCTTTATTACCATCTCTGTCACTCTTACGACATTAACCTTAATATCGCTCCTCTAAATGCTCCTAGGGAAATTGAGTCAATTGTCGAGAATGGGAAGTGCCGCATATACTGGAAATTTATATTCTCGACAATTGTTTCTGTTGCGCACTCGAGGCCTGACATGGTTCTCCTTGACTTCGAGAAGCGAACCATGTTCTTTATCGAATTTTCGGCACCAGCTGACAAAAACATCACAGACAAGGAGAATGAAAAGAAAGAGAGTTATAGAGACTTTATAAAGGAGTTGCAACGATTGTACCCGAAATATTCTGTTAGTCTAATCGTCCTTATCATCGGCGCACTTGCAGGTGCCAAGCTTTCACTTGCTAATAACCTAAAAAGCATCCCTGCGTGTCAACAATGTGCACGAACTTTTGCCGTATCGTCGTATTGATTCCGTTACATACTGTAACCACCCATCTCACGGTCTCGAGACGTGGTTGTAGCTAAAATTTTACCGCGATGTCGCTGAGACATATATATACATATATATATAATTAAAAATTTGTCATAAGGACAACCGCAGGATTTCGCCGGGAGCGGGTGCTAATCTGAAAAATTGCACCCGCTACCAGTGAAATCGCGGTAAAATTTCAGCCACAACCACGTCTCACGATCGTGAGATAGGTGCTTACAGTCTGTAAAGGAATCAATACCACGATCTAGCAAAAGCTTCGTGCACCCTAAGAACACGGAGCGACCCAAGGACAACCGCTTTCTGCATTTTTCCCGCAAGTGTTTTAGCATATCGCTGACACGCAGGGATGCTTTTTAGGCCATTAGCAAGTGAAACTTGGCCCCTCCAAGAGCGCCGATGATAAGGACAACTAGTCTAACAGAATATTCCAGGTATAATCGTTGCAACTCCCTTATAAGGTATCGATACCTCTCTTTCTTTTCATTCTCCTTGGTTAGGATGTTTTTGTCAGCTGGTGCCGAAAATTCGATAACGAACATGGTTCGCTTCTCGAAGTCAAGAAGAACCATGTCAAGCCTCCAGTGAGCAACAGAAACGATTGTCGAGAATATAAAGTTCCAGTATATGCGGCACTTCCCATTCTCGAATATTGACTCAATTTCCCTAGGAGCATTTAGAGGAGCGATATTAAGGTTAATGTCGTAAGAGTGACAGAGATGGTAATAAAGCACTCTTAGTGCCGCATTGTGCCTTTGAATGTAGGTCGTTCCCGCGTGAGTTGAACAACTAAATAGTATGTGAGCTAAATGCTCGGGGTATGCATGGTACGCCCTGCAGCTATCATCGGGCATTTCTTGGCTCAAAATGTGGCGATGGTATGTTAAGGTGGAAATGACACCGTCTTGGCATGCAAAGATGAAACCCTCCGTACCAGACTTTAATCCGGGAGATTTAACGAAAGCAAACGTTAGCTCACAAGACATTGACTGATCCTTCACATTTCTGTGGAAGATACCGTGCATCCTCTTATCGAGGAGCTGTTCACGAAAGTTTTTCTCTTGTGCTTTCCTAATCCGGGTTTTCAGGAAAGAGTACTCGAGATAGATAAGATTTGATGCATTTTGCTCACCCCTAATACTGAAGTCAAGTCCGAGTATTTCAGCAGCCTCCTCCGCTGCTTTGTACAGAAACGCTCCTTTGCCCACTTCTTCGTGATTCCTAACCATTTTAAGAAGAGGGTCTCTTCCATTTGCAACTCTATGTGCTGTACCCAGAATAATCCTGTTGTGAAGTCATTCAAGACTCAATATTCCGCGACCCCCTGGACGACGTGAGATGTACAGTCGCGGAGCGGAAGACTTAAGATGCATGTTTTTGTTCATGTACATAACCTTTGTTGTCCCGATATCAAGGGATCTGAGCTCGTTCTTCCTCGATGGAACTACTCCAAATGAATAGAGTAGTACCGGGACGGCAAGCATGTTCGTTGCAGATACTTTGTTCTTCGCCGACAGTTCCGAAGACCAAATCTGTCGGATGAGACGTTTGTATCTGCTTCGGAGAGTATACTTTATAGATGTCACTTCCTGAATGCGGCTCTGTGGCACGCCCAGGTATGTATAAGGCTCTCCAGTGCAAAGGTGTCGTATGGCGCTTCTATCAGCGAGCTCAGGATCTTCAGGGATGCCATTAAGTTTTCCTCGCTTCAAATAAATCTCGGCGCATTTGTCTAACCCAAATTCCATTCCAATTTCCTTAGTGTATCGTTCGACAATCCCCAGAGTTAGATGCAGTTGCTCTCTGTTTTTAACATAGATCTTAAGATCGACCATGTAAAATATATGAGTGACCTTGTATTTTCGATCTGCAGGTTTCCCGCACAAGTACCCGTCGGAATGGCGAAGTCCTAGAGTTAGTGGCAATAATGTAAGGCAAAAGAAGAGTGGGCTCATGGTGTCGCCCTGAAACACACCTCTCTGAAAGGTGACGTTGTTAGTTGTCACACGATTTTTTCCAGATGAGATAGTAAATCTGGTTTTCCAAAGCGGCATCAGTCTCTCTATGCACCCAACTATTTGCGGATGAACCTTCAAGATTTCCAAAAGACAAATGATAAGTCTATGGGAGATCGTATTGAAAGCTTTCCGATAATCGATCCAGGCCATCGATCGGTCACGCTGGTAGAATGCTGCATCTTTGCAAACACATCTATCGATAAGCAGATTCTCTCGATATCCAGCTACGCCTTTCTTTGAGCCTCGTTGTTCATACATTTCTTGCCACATAGGTTCGATGGCCCGAACAATCCTATCATTTAGAATAGCTGTGAATATCTTATAAAGTGTGTTCAGATAAGTTATTGGTCTGTAATTCTTCGGGTGGGTGTTCGACAGTAACTTGAGGGTCTTGGAAGAGTCGAGGTGGGTCCGAGAGAAACTGTTGATTTTCTCTGACCCACCTCACCCTCCGCTCTAGACTTCTCTTAGCGTCAGATAGTATCCGTATTCTCCCAACAATATGCTGCCTGATGGTCAGCAGCTTTGACTTGTTAAGTGTGTGATAACGGGTCCGGAGTTCGCGCGCGAACTTTCGAACCTTGGCGGTGAACTTCCTGCCAGATGTGATGTCGTTAATCACACACTGAATGCGGGACGCGTACTGTCTTGCCCAGCCTATCTTTATGGCAAGTTGATGCATTCGCCTTTTGGTCTTATGATTAACCGTTGGTTTTGTTTTACGGTTCGCATCGGCCAAAGCTCTCGCTGCATTATACACACAATAATTGATAACCCAGAGTTCGGATTCTCCGGAAAAATGTCCACGAAGCTCGTCATCCATTTTAGCCAGATCTTTAGGCTTGAGAGAAACCTTAGTGTTGATGTTTCTCGGAGTCGTAAAGCATCGCTCTTTATCTATTGGACGCCTGCCCGCGGTTGGCCTTAGTGTCGCCTCTCTTTCTCTGTTGCCGGCTTGGTCTAGCTGTGGTCGAGTAGGCGTTCCGCTTACATAGCCCCTTTTACGGAATAGTTCAGCATGGTTTCGCAGACGTTGCTACGAAAAGTGCGATAGCTCTAAGTGTTTGTCGCACCACAGAGCATGCAGCCGTGCCATGTAACCCCGTTCAGGGGCCACACTCGCATCGTAGCACTCTAGCAAGTCGTAATTTAGACATTCCGTCCATCCAAAGGTCGCGAGATCCCGCCGATCCATCGCATTGATTCCATTTTTGTTGGCTCCCCCAGCTCTAGATTGGTCGGCATTGTTGGCTGACCGATTGTCGGGAGCCCTGCGCGTTCTGTTGTTTTGAACCGCACTTACTACAACTATGTTTGGTGTTGTCATTGTTGTTCCCACGAGAAGCTAGGGAAGGGGTTCGTCCATACTTGTAGAGCCCCGCATACAAGAATAAGGCTGGTTTGTACTCTATGGGTACCACATGCTTTTACCGAGGAGCAAATGGCGGCGAGAGTAAAGTGGTGCCAAAAAATGCTAGAAAGATTTGAATCGGGATCTTCTCGGGATATGAATAGTATTATCACAGGCGACGAAACCTGACTGTATTATTACGACGTTCGAACAAAATCACAAAACAAGATCTGGCTGTTTGAGGATGAGGATGCTCCAGTGGAGGTGCGGAAGTCTCGATCTGCAAACAAAAGAATGATTGCAGTATTCTTTGGAAAACGGGGCATTGTGGATAGGGTCGTACTGGAAAACCAGCGTACAGTCTCAGGTATGTTTACCCCAAGTCTTAAAGCAACACAAAAATATCAGGCCTAAATCTCGACTCAGCACCTTTCTATTCCACCACGACAATGCACCAGCTTACAGACAGAAGGTCACAGTAGCTTTATTGGTCAAATCGAGACTCACTATTCTAGATCACCCTCCTTACAGTTCAGATCTTGCTCTCTGTGAATTTGGTTTTTTGCCGGAAGTAAAAAAACAACTAAAAGGGCGTCGATTTACTAACGAAACTAACCTTTTGACGGCGTGGAACCAAGAGTGTGCAGATCTTCCAGAATAAAAATGGCAGCGTTGGTACGATGACTGGTTTCGACGTATGGAAAAGTGTATTCACTGCGGTGGAAAGTACTTCAAAAAACTAAAAAGGGTTCGCCTGTATTGCAAAACTTTCTTAGCGCCCTATGTATATCGTAAGATTTAGAATAAGAATTAATAAACGAAGGGGCACACTGCATGCGAGCGTAAGTGGCTAAATCCGAATTTTAAAGGAGAGCTGAAAAGCTGTCTACCTTTCACCCAAATTATTTCAAACAGAAAAATGTAAAAACGTTTCGAG
The DNA here is from genome assembly GCF_010883055.1 of Belonocnema kinseyi. Lineage (NCBI taxonomy): Eukaryota > Metazoa > Arthropoda > Insecta > Hymenoptera > Cynipidae > Belonocnema > Belonocnema kinseyi. Next base: position 83,692,890 of record NC_046657.1, read on the forward strand.
GTGCTGTTAGGCTTAATCGAACCATAAAACGAACATCCTGAAAGCAGCATCCTTCTCCGGGAAAATCTTTGTCAAAGGATCATCCCCCCCAAACACACACAAAATCTGATTTTTATACAAGAACAGTTGCGTAACTTTCGTATAACTTTCCCAATAATAAATTAAAATAATTAGGTATAAAGTAGTATGTTGTATTCATGATAATAACTTAATGATAGAACGACTTTGTTAAAAATGAATTATTTTGTTTAAAACTAAATTTTTAATCTGAAAATGGCACTATTCCATTTTTGGTTGCATAATATTCTAAGTAAAATATTCTAATATTCTATAAGTATAATATTCTTTTAGCCAATTGGGTGAAAATTCATATATTCTGTTGAATTGTCAGTAGACGAATTTTCTACTAAATAAACTGATACATTTACATCTATTCTACGAAAAATTCTATAATGAAGAGAATTCAAAAATTATTTTCTGTCTTTTTTAGTTTTTTCCTTTAAGTATCTTAAGTAACGGCACAAGTAGAAGTTACGAAACAAAATCTAAACAATTTTTGGTGACCATCGCTTTCGCGGTCAGTAGCAATCATTGCCGACTGGAACTTGACATTTGCGGCTAGTACATTTTTATTTATATCTGGACAACCCGTTAAGATTTTAAAAGTTTTATTGGCTTAAATAAAAGAGAAAACTTTAAACGCTTAGTAGTAAAAATATAAGATGAACAAAATTCAAGAAATTCTAGAATTTTTTTGTAGCCAAAAAAGACTGAGTTTTAAGCAAATAGTTCCATCGTCAAAAAAAGGCATGAATTTTCAAGCGCATAGTCGAATCTTAAAAAAATGAATTTTCAAGAAATTCGTCCGACATTAGGTTCCTCCTAGATGGATTGTTAACCACATATTTGAAATGTCAATTAAAAGAAGATTAATGCTTCGTGCGAGAATCAGTAATGATATGATTTCTTACATTCTCATTCATGAGTGTATAATGTAATCGTCCAAAATTTCGATCTCTGGTTTTAAGTGGATCTTTACGTAATAGGTAGCCACGCTAACTTTTAAAAGATGTCACCAATCGAGTCACCCTTTGATACAAATCTTAAAGTTCCCAAAATAAAGCTTAGTTTTGTTTAGCTAATATTTCCAACCAAAATGAAAAAAGTTTAGAGCATTTTCGGAATAACTTTCTTTTCTTCAAAATTTAGAAATTTTTGTCAAAGTTTCATATAGATGGTAGTACTTGCAAAGTGTCAAAATGAAATGTTTAATTTGGATAAAACATAGAAAAGTTATATAGTTTTGAAAATTTTAAAAATGTTTCGAAAAATATGACAAAAAAATATTTTGATGATAGATAAGGAAATTTCATTTAAATTGGTCACTAGATATAAAAAATATATTTAGAAACTATCTTTGTTAAATTTTTTGATCAGACAAAAATTCAAAAAGTTAGAGATTTTTAAATTTTGAAAGTTTTCAAAAAAGGAACAAATTTATTTTCAAAAGGTTAAGAAATATGGATCCAAACTAGATAACAAATTATCTTGCCAAATTTTTTGACTTGGACACAAATTAACAAACTGAAAGCGCGAGTTTCGCAATAAAAATGCAATCGTCAAAGCCGTAGGTGTTTTTAGGACCTTCTTTAAAAACAAATAGAAAAAAACTTCAGTTACAATATATGGCTTTAATTCCTCAGAAGTTTAAATTACAGTTTTCCATCTGAGTAAACGCCAGCGCAGAATGCAAATGTGCCTGCGCGGCGGGCATATTTTTTCTGCTACAAAAAACGCGTTTAATATTTTGTGGGATATTGTCGAAAAATATTCTCTTACCAAAATATATATTACTGTTCTAGATTTTACTAACAAGCCCCTTACTGTCAGGTTTCCACTCACGTATTTCGAAAATGCAGTTTCAAGGGCGCCAGACATATGGAAGGAGTTGAGATTATTTACGATGGATGCATTATGTCTTCTGCAGTTTGGAAAAAAAAATTGGGTCTGTAGTATATACATAGTTCTTACTTTGCCCCCCCCCCCCCCCCCCCCGCTTAACTCAGATTCACCGAGAGTTTTGGCATAGGTTGAATGTTATAAGTTAGTTTCATTTCGGCCTCCTCATTCAGCTTTCGCTCATTATTATCCTGGTTATAGCGGACTTTGAATAAGTAATGTATAAGTTAAAAATAAATGATTGTAATCCGTACTAAATTAGTATTATAAATTAAAGTTTTTTGTCTCAAAAAGTATTATTGGCACATTAGAAAAAAGGAAACATAAATTTTAATATATTAAACAGTGTCGATGTGTGAATTTATTTCGTTGTGTATTTTAGTAATGAAGTCTGTATCCGTTCTCGTACCCAATGGAAAGTTTAGTATTAAAATAGGTAGATGGAAATTGGACTCTGGAGACGTGGGTTGGAAGAAAAATAGTTATTTCAGTTTCAACAATGTTCAGTATGAAATAAATATACTTTAATTAAAAATGTAGTACCAATTAAAGATGTAAGTATAATTACTAGCAATTGTAATAAAAACAAGTAAGATGCAGCAGAGCATACACATAGAGTTACTCATTTTTTTAATGGAGGAAATGCATTCATCCTCCTGCATTTGTTGGAATTTATATAAGTTTGTGCGGACTACAATCGTAAAAACACTTCAGGGTTATGAACTTGATATATGTATAATTTAGATGGATCAAACTGTCACTACGTAATGGAAAAATCTATTGACTTGATAAGGCACGCGTCTCGCGACTATATAATAAGTGAAGCAAAAGTAAAAAGTAAGAATTACGAAACAGATATAAATCATTAAGTATATAAGGGGCATTATTCCTCAACTGCCTCAACTCAAAAAGTCATGTTTTTCTATTGTCTCTAAATTCTGGAAATATGTTCGCCTACCCAACAGTAGTTAATCCACAAACTTATAGACCAGGATTACCAACCCTCCCCAAGTGAGGGGGGGTTGAATTTTCAACCCCAATGCCTGCAGGGGTAGTTTCAAACGCCTGTAACTTCCTTTCTAATTACGCGATTTAAAATTTTTATGAGGGTTTTGGAAAGTGCTTTTTGCACGCTTTCATCCTATTTTCTTATTTATAACAAAAAAAATTGTTTAAACAATTTTTTCAATAAATCAATTGTTTATTTAACTTTTTTTCGGAATTTAGGCATCTACGATTTTTTTTAAATAGTCTCAAAAGAAAGCTTGACTTTTTTACTATGAAAAATGTCTAATGAGAAAATGGACAAATTGAAATTCATTGAGTTACAGAGCCGGTTGTAGAGGGAATCCTCGCGCTCGCACTCGGGCGTTATGCGGCAGCATACCGCGGAACAGTTTTCAAGTATGCCATTTTTTTGTATTACTCACATTGATCCAAAATTGCATGAAGTCATTGGAAAAAACTATTCAGTAGTGTTAACCAGTAAGTTTGAAGAAGTTAAAAATTTTTTAAGTTATTATGAAAATTTTAGTGAGTCCCCTCGCCTCTCACTTTCTGGGGTGCTTGAGAATCAGATCTTAACAGCCTTACGAGTTATTTGAATGGGGCAGAGAAAACTTGAAGGAAACTGTCGTATTTTTCAGTAGCAAAGAAGAGCATGCAGCGATGACAATAAAATTAGCAGATC
>NC_046657.1:83696638-83718919 GCF_010883055.1 Belonocnema kinseyi
CCCGAGTGCGAGCGCGAGGACTCCCTCTACAACCGGCTCTGTAACTCAATGAATTTCAATTTGTCCATTTTCTTATTAGACATTTTTCATAGCAAAAAAGTCCAGCTTTCTTTTGAGACTATTTACAAAAAAATCGTAGATGCCTAAATTGCGAAAAAAGTTAAATAAACAATTGATTTATTGAAAAAATTGTTTAAACAATTTTTTTTGTTATAAATAATAAAATAAGATGAAAGCGTGTAAAAAGCACTTTCCAAAACCCTCCTAAAAATTTTAAATCGCGTAATTATGAAGGAAGTTACAGGTGTTTGAAACTACCCCTGCAGGCATTGGGGTTGAAAATTCAACCCCCCCTCACTTGGGGAGGCTTGGTAATCCTGGTCTATAAGTTTGTGGATTAACTACTGTTGGGTAGGCGAACATATTCCCAGAATTTAGAGACAATCGAAAAACATGACTTTTTGAGTTGGGGCAGTTGAGGAATAATGCCCCATAATCTATCATTTTTCTTCTTTTCTTCTTGATTCCTCTGCTTTTCTTCTCTCTTCATCTTTAAAGCCTCTGCTTTTTCACATGATTTTTTCTTTCTTCTTTCCTCGATTCTAAGGTGATTCTGTTATCTTCAGCCTTATGTGGTCGCTTTTTTTCTCTTCTTTAGCCACTTCTAAGGCCTGTTTCTTTTCTTCCTTTCTTGCATGATACTTTTGCCACAATTTCGAAGTTTCAACTGCTTGAAGTTTATAATTGGGCTGTCTTTCTTGCGTAAGCTTTGATTTCAAATTAGCTGCTCCTGGCCAAAATTTGGTTGCCCTCAATGGAGAAAACTCTGCCTTTTTATTTGCCTCGTCTTATTTATTTTCCTTATGTATTTCGAAGTTTATGTCGTTTAAAGGAATTCCTTATTGCAGAGATACAGTTTCAATTTCCTTTTGTATCGTTAGTGCTATCATCCTATTTTCTGGCAGTGTATCACGTGCAGAGCTTTATTTTCCATTGATAGAAACTTGATTAATTCCGAAGTCTACGTGAACAGGCTCAAGTGTGTTGACCATGAATCCTAATGATGGAAGTGAAGAAACAGAGATTTCAATCTTATTTATCACAATAGGTACTTAGCTTCGTAAATCAATCCATTTCATTTCTATCTGGTGATCGCAATGAGCACCTATCAAATAACACAACAAAACATTTTTAATAAAATGTGAAAATTTTTCCTTGTTTGAAATTTAACAAAAAGGAAAATAACAACTGTAAGTTGCTTTTGCTTCCATATTTGTTATGTTCCTAAAGAGACCATGCTTCATGGCAAAATGCATTGACGTTGCAAAATTTAAAATAAGGTCTTCTTTATTTATAAACCTTTAAAATTGCAAGACCAAAGGCTAAAAACTAAAAAACATAGAAAAATTCCAGGACTCAAAATTATTGGACAAAGAGTCGGAAGAGGTGGGCAGATAAGATTTTGTACTTTTTTGGGTAACTATGGTCCCTAATCACCATTGAAAAGATTGAACAAATCCGTTTATGTAGGAAAACGGCATAAGAGCGATGTGTTTTGACAGTAAGAGACATGGCAAGATTTTTCAAAATGATGTTGCTTTGTGTGTATTACCTTTTTAAATGTCATGAAGAACTTCCTAAATGCTTACATGCCTCTAGAACGATATTCCTACCAAGAAGAGAGTTGAAGGAGAGGCCTGACAAATACAGGCCAATCACAATTTTATTGGTGATTGTGAGAGGGTCATGTAGTATCCTCACAAGAAGATTGGCTGCTGCATTGATATTGATCATACCTCTCTATCTTGCATTAATGAATAGTGGCAAAGCCTTTTCATCAGCTACTTATCCCTCTTTTGGCAAATTTGAGATCGTTCGGTGTCCCAGATAAATTCGTACGGTATTTTGAGGATGTATACATTGTACTCCAACCGAATATACCCCTCGTGTGGAATTAAGTAGGCAGATCCGCTCTCCCTACCAACTTTTAACTCTTGGCACATAGGCTTTTAAGATGTCTACCCGCCGAGATAAGTATGGAGGATAAAGAGAACATCCTCAGAATATCAGCAAAAACTTCACAATGTATTTGCGACCATTAAGAAGAGATAAGAAGAGGAATTTAGACACCAGAAACACCTTGAAGGTGAGAGGATCTTGCGAATGATCTGAAGAGAGGATCTCTACGTTGGATGTCTCAACTGTTTCAGAAGTCTAAACTTCCAGGCCTGAGAAAAGAACAGCAGCTCGGAATAGTGAATCTATTCTGCGAGCGAGAGACAGTCTTGAGTGACCATAGACTCACGTACGAGAATGGTCACCTAAGCTAATTCGAAGATATATGAAAGTTCTAAGCCAAACGTCTTGGCAGTTCTGTAGGTGGTAACTTTTTTCAAAATTCCTCTATTTCTTATTATAATTTTTAAAACCGATTGCAGAACTTCCGAAAAATGGCCATGAAAAAATTTCTTGATTTAAATAAGTACTAATAATAAGACGCATAAAGATGAATGGTTTTTGAGGGCCCAGAGCGTGCAGTAACATATACAATGTTATATCAACTGTGGATGCCACTATCAATAGACTCACTTCATTCTACAAGGTTAAACAGAACTTTACTATCTGAAACTTTTTTTCTCTTAATGACAGTGAAACTTTAATTTCTACTGATGAAAACTGTATAAGATACATTGCGATATGCCTTGTCTAAAATAATTGGTCGAAAATCATAAAATAAAGCAGCTGTGGATTTTTATTTCAATTCTAGGCACTCATACATTTTTATCCCAGAAGAAGTAAATTACCACGTGCGCTTGCTTTTCCATCAGCACTCGATGAAGTAAAATTAGCTACTAATTAAGTGAAAATGTTTTAATGTTTGTTGCATTGGTCTGTCTAGTTAAGGGACTTCTATAATAAATGCAGGGATGTTGCGGCATCCCTGGCGAATTTGCTCCTCTCTACCGTGATATTTAATCCCTCTTTGTTATTATGATAGTTTAAATCGTTCTCTCTTCTGAATATCTGAACCATTATCTGTGATTAATTTTCGGATTTTCCTGACTCTGCTCATCCCGGTTTTTGATAACCACCCTGATGCAGAAAAATGCTAGTCCCAGTACCGGTTCGGTGCCTGTATCTCCAGTCGCCGTGCTCTCTTAAACCGGATTCTTTTCTGCTAGTTGAATTAACGCCTTTTTGCATTCCCAAAACAGCTCTGATGATATATCCGCTTATTAGTCTCATGGACCAGATTAAGATGGTCCGGATCTCCGTCCAAAATACCTTGGCTTTTATTTGAAGTCGGATTCTCAACTCCTTTTTCCTGCTCCGGGCTTCCTTCTATCCTGGAGCCGTCTGTGCACCACTGTACCGGATTTTTCATTGTAGGAGTGGGTTATAATCTACTGTCCATACATGCATGTTTAAGATGAGAACTTGGAAAGTTCTAGGGAATTTTCAACGTTTTGTTATTTTCTCTTGTCGCATTTCTAGAACTAGCAGTATATCGATGTCATCTGGGAGCCAAGGTTACGGCTGTAGGCGTATTTCTCATTGCTTATAATTGTAAATTTAATCGTAATTGTAAATTGTAATCGTCGCCGTTTATCCTGTATAATTTTATGTTGCGCCCATGCGGCCCAGATCACTGTCGCGTGTAAAAATCTTGCGCTAAGGACAACGCAGTACTATAGATCCAGGTAACCATTCTAGGTTTTGTATTGCTCCGGTCAAAGATCTCAGGCTCAGTACCCGCTTTGTATTTAATTATGTTCTTCTGTAGTGTATGTTTCTATTCATATACACTGTATTGGGTCATATTTTCTAGAAGTGGGGCACTTGCATCCATACCCTTCACGGGAATGTTGCCATTGGTGGTTTTAGCGTCTCTCCTTATATATGGAGTCATAACCTACTAAGCTAATGACTTCTCCACCAAACATGTACATGGACAGATGTCGGCAGCCTGCACTTACATGTACCTTGTTCTAACATTGCCTCAATGTCTTTCAAAATCTATTTCTTAAGTTTTCCCAATTTATTGAAGTAAGACAGGTCTCAGGATAAATTGTTGCGATAAAAACTCACCACGCCATTGTTCGCGATTTGTGTAAAAGTATGAGCAAGACCCTGTGTGTCTAGAACGGGAGAAGCTTCCTAGGAGTTTTTACTTACTTGATCAAGCCAATAAGGAGCCTTGTCTGTTACTTGAGAGCAGAGCTTCTCTGACACTCTTTCTATAAGTACCAGTATGGTTTCTCCTTTTGAAATAGAGAAGAGTCATTCCTTCGTGCAAGGTTTTCTGGTTATTCTTAACCCTGTTTCGTTATTGCTTTTCATAGCTTCTGGGATGACAATCCCTTTGAAGTCCTCTTTTTTCGACGGTATGTGAGATGTTTGTCCCGCGACTTGACGATTCTATCATTCCATAGGAGTAGAAAACTCGTGACCTCAATATTCTAGCGGCCTTCACTTCAGTTAATTCAGGTCCTGCAGACCAGAATCCTTTAGTACATCACAGCATCCACACCTCGCAATGCGATGCCTCTGATTTATTTACTCCAGGAATCTCGACCGATTACATTATATTCCATATACTCGAATATTTCACATACTTACTTGAAACCAGGATTCAAATTAATTTTGCATATAAAGAACATATCACACAAAATGGTGGCGCCATTATTTTATTTTCATAAAAAGACTAAAAGTAAACATTTCAGATACGAGATGTAACATAGAAGATAGGTTTGTAATACTTTTATTTAACTGACGATAGTGGTACTATTAATGAATTCAGTGAAAAAATATCAGTAAAGAAAATAATATTTTACACTTCAATGATAGACATCACTTGATGCATAATCTTGTTATTTAATTTTCTCCCCTCACACTCAGTATATTATAACAACGAAATTTCTCTAACATATGTTCATACGTTTAGATTTAACAATTTTTTCAACTTAAACCACGGGAAAACTAAAATTGATCTCAGAACCTCCAGGATTGGCCATTTGTAGTCGTTTGGCCCAACGAATGTACCTTCGAATCCCGTATGGTTGGTAGAATCGTCTTTCCAGAGGACTTCCGTTCGCTATTGGTATATGCTTGAGGGTGTTTTTATTGATCATAAATCTTACATCGCGATTCATTACCCGCATCACGAATGGATACAAAGTTGTGGGTAAGACTGCCCCAATGATCCACTCACCCTCTACTGCTACTTTGAAAGGCCCGTCTGGTAACGTAATATATTTATTTGAAAGATCTTCATAAAAGAAAGCTTCAAGAGTATAGGAAACGACGGGTGGCCGGGATGGCCCTCTACCTAATTCTGAAAAAAGAGAAAGTGCACTTCATAAGTCAATTATTAAAATAGTCATCTAATTAATTCAATAAATTTTAATTTTTAGTTTACAAAGAATTGTAGGTGTTCATCGATTGGCTCAAAATTTCTGTTCACATCAATTTTATTTCTTTATCACTTAATTCAATTTTATTTTTACTCAATTTAATTTTTATTTTATTTTTTGATATTTATCAAAATTTTTTCTGCCATAAAAAAATTTCATCGAGATGAGTTTAATGATAATTAAAGAAAATAATAATTTCGTTGAATAAAAATCAGGGGAAATAGTGTTGTGAATAACGTCAATTCAAATAAAAAGAAATAAGAGTGAATGTTAATTTTGAGGAATATATATGATGACAAAACTACAATTAGAAAGAATAATAGAGGATAGATTTTATATTTACCAACAGTGTAAGTGCAAATAACTAAAATAAAATACGGAATTCCAATCAATGCGCTCATTTTCTTCAAGCAAAGGAAACCGATTCAAGAATGATGTTGATATCAGTGTAATTAATGAATATTATAAGAATGATTCACTATAAATATATACATAAAAGACGCTATCTTATTTAACCTTCTAATTGAATTGTCTTTCACAATCTATTGCGCACAAATTATAATCAACAGATAAATCAGAATGTTTTTTATAAAGTCGTAGATGGGACGTCATAGATCCAGAAGTATGTGATGTAACCTATTCCCTATTTTCAAAATATTTGAACTGTTTATAGCATTCTGACAAATTTATATTTTTTTACTGAGTAACTATCAGTTTTCTGTTCTCAAATTACTAAATATTTCGAACAATTGAATTAGTTCCTCTTTTTATTTTTTATTTTAAATAGTTTCTCTAATGTAATACGGTTTATATGGTTTTGTAAGATGCATGACATTTTATTTTAGGCCTTTTGTCGCTTTTCCATATCATCCTGGTTAATTTTCAGTGAATCTTCAGGTGCAAAGGGCCTATCGCCGTTGTGATGATAGTGTCCTTCATAGATTTTTCCTAGCCGCTGTGTTTATATTTTTCGCGTTTTTTCCCTATGTTTATGGTTCTCTTTCAAAGGTTTCCTTGCTGTATAATGCCTATCTCCGTCGTGATACTTGCGGTTCCTGGACATCTCCCTGTCTGTACGTGCATGCTTTTTACGTTTTTCCATATCGTCCTGGTTGCTTTTCAGTCTATCTTTAACTGCATAACGCCTACCTTTGTTGTCATGGTACTTGTCCTTTTGACATTTTTCCATATTGTCCTGGTTTCCTTGGGGGCAAAACGCTTATCGTCGTTATCATGGGTTGTAGGCATAACGCATATTGCAGTCGTGACAGTTGTCGTCCCTACATTTCTCCCTTCCCCGATGTTTATGCTTACCTTGTTTTTCAATATCGTCCTGGTTTCCTTCCAGCAAAACCTTGCCCATGTGGAAATAATTTCGGGCAGACTGGAATTATTTTAGCGCCACTACTGCATTATTCATGGCTGCCCCACTGAAAGAAATCTCTGAGCGATTTGGGTCCTTTTCAAGATCCTTTTAGTGGTCCTTTTAAGAGTTGTGCGACGGTAATATAATGTACCTTTTGTATTCGTCACGTACCGGGCGGGCAGAGTTATTTACAGTAGTTGGTCGGGGCTAGAATTACATCTTTTCTAGGTAACACAGGCACACAAAAAAAGAAAGTCAAAGTCCACGGAGGTGACCTTTGGGGTTCTATGGTTTTTGGGTCGCTGATTCCGAATCGTTTGTCGGTTTTTTCAGATCAGATCGCTTTCAAGGTCATTTAAAGGTCAAATAAAGAAAATATTGCTGAAAAAATCTGAAAAAATTCAGACATAGGTTTTTTAGCATGCTGAATCCGAATCCGGTGTCGATTGACCTTCATTAGTTCAAGATCAACGTCACTTGAAGGTCAAACCAACAAAATAACCTCAAAAAAATTTGTAAAAATTTATGTATACCTTTTAAGAGACGTAGAATCCAAATCCTATGTCATTTTGACCATATCTAGTATTTTCAAGGTCATTGAAATATGAAAATAACAACTCATATATCGAGTTTGATAGACCTTCATCAATTCACGTACAAGCTCATAATAAGATCAAAAAATTAACAATCCCTCATAAACAGTTACGATAGACTTATTTTTTTATATCAACTTTTGTTCATGTTTTCCGCTCATACCGTACTCTCTTACTATCAAATGATCGACGTAACGCTTTTTTTCGCTTTTTGCCTGTAGTTTTACACTCTCTTTTCAGTGACAAGCAGTAATCAGCCATCATAGCGACATCCCATCTGCCTTGGTAGCGCTTTTCCATTTCTTTTATGTCTTGATGGAAGCGCTCTCCTTGTTCTTCACTGTAATCGTCACAATTCTCCAGTAATCGATCCAGGTGATTATGCACGAAGTGCAATTTGTATGACATCAGGCACCCCATTTTTCCAAAGTTCTTAATCATTTCGGCTACTATAACTTTGTAATTTTCACTTCTTTTATTTCCTTAAAAGTTTTTCACAACTTCCTTAAAACTGAGCCATGCATCCCTTTAAATTTTTGTCATTGTCGTTGGAAATTTATGATCTTGTAAAAGTCTCCTCATTTCTGGCCTATCAAAAATCCCTTCTTTCAACTTGGAATCAGATTTATATTGAAACTTCTTTTCCAAGTATTTAATACATCGACTATTTGCATCTAATGCTTTCATAAATTGCTTCATGTCTTTTAATTTAATATGTAATGGAGGAATCAATACTTTTTTTTGGATCAACCAGGGCCGTTTCAATGATATTTCCTTTCCTTATTTCAAGTGATTTCCTTTCAGCCCACTTATGATTCGTGTAATGTTTTTTGCGATCTCTACTATCCCAAAGGCACAAGAAACACGGATTCTTTGTAAATCCAGACTGCTGTACTAGCAACATATCTGAAACTTTCAAATCACCACATATGAGCCAATTATATGTTTTGTATTCAATGGCCTCTAGAAGTTTTTTAAGACTAGTGAAGGATTCTTTTATTGTCGTAGAGTGTGCGACGGGTACTGTGGCATATTGATTTGTGTTGTGAAGTATTACAGCTTTTAAGCTTCTTTTTAATGAGTCAATAAACAGTCTCCAATCATCATCTTTCTAAGTATTTGGCTTAAGTTCTTCCATCAGTCCTTTAACATTTGAACAGTACACTAATTTTTCTTCATCAAAGACTTTTTATTCGAAATACTGCTTAAAACTCTCATTTCTTTTTCTATAAAACGTTACTTTCGTACCTTTTTCTAATAAATTTTTACTTTTTATAACTGAAGCTAAATGCTCCACAGCATCTTAAGGTAGCCCCAAATCTCTAACGAGATCATTAAGTTATCGGTTTTACAGAAATAACAATCATCTTCGTTGGATGGCTCATTCCATTCTGTGGGTTTAATGAAGATCAATTTAGAATCGTCTTTAGCTTTTTATAAATAGAAAGCATTTTGCGGCAGTTATTGCAAATACTATCAGGAGCCCAGTCTCCCGAAACTATATCTGAATTAAAACATTCTTTGTATATATTCCGAAAATTTTTGTTGAACGATCGTCGATCGTTTTTGTTCGGAATAAATGTTCCACAAATCAAGCAAAATGCGTTAACATCTTTCGGGCACACATGTTTAGAAGATGAGGTTGAAGGTTTGTTTAAATTTTTCATATTTTTATACATAAACCTGCTCAACAGGGATCCTGGTCCGATTGCAGGTGAATCCGCCGCCCTGGAGGTGATAACCCTTTTACTTATCCAGGGCTAAGTAAAAGGGTTTTTCATCTATGACGAGGAAAATATCAACTCGTCGACGAACACACTACGGCATCATCCTCACATCCTGTCGACTCCCTGTAAGGCAGTGCACTTCCACTGGCATCGGTACCCCGAATAGCGTATGAGCGAATCATTTTACACATCCCCTTACGGGGCAGTTGTCATCGTCACACGACTAGTCGAGACAACAGGTGAAAAAGAATAGATTGCATACATCGAAACATCTAGACATCCGCACATCCACACATCCATGCATCCGCAGATCCACACATGCACACACGCAAACCTTCACTCATAACCGCAAATACATGTGGACATTTATGAAAAATATATTTTTTACCATATTAGGGCAAAAAGAACCCAATTCTTTTTTAAGGATATACCATTCTTATGGGTACAAAGCTTTCTGTTTCAAGAAATCTACAGCAGCTAATATGATGTTGATCTTGAACTAATTAAGGTCAACCGACACCGGATTCGGATTCAGCGTGCTAAAAAACCTATGCCTGAGTTTTTTCAGATTTTTTCAGCAATATTTTCTTCATTTGACCTTTAAATGACCTTGAAAGCGATCTGATCTGAAAAAACCGACAAACGATTCGGAATCAGCGATTAAAATTAAACAATTTTTCACCTTGAATAAAAATTTGATTCAATGCAGGAATGGGCCCTAATGACTTAAAAAAATATTTAATTCTAATATTTATGGAGTAAAATGACAATTCAATTTCGAGGTTGGCTCCTGTTTTCAAAACATTTACAATTGACATTTACTTTTTTATCAATAACATTTGGAAACATTCTGTCAAAATGCACATACGATCTATATTCCATTTTTCTTACCGAAATCTGGAATTTGTTAATTTTCTCAATGTAGCTCATAGTGCTTTTATGTCAGGAATAATTTAATTATAAAAATAAGTATTAAATTTTCAATCTAGGTCGCATCTAGATCTACTGGATTTTACTAGGTTCACTAGAACGCGCCAGTACCGCTGGTGTAGATAGCGGCTAATCGATTGGAGTGTTACATTTGCGCACTACCCCAGCATAGTTTCTCGAGATAGCGCCAGTATAGACTCGTGGCGGTCTAGGCTGGAACAGTATAGCGTCATGAATTATTTCCACGCGGATGGGTGCAATACGCCTATCGTCGTTGGCATGATACTAGTCCTTGATAGGTTTATCGTAACTGTTCAGCCTAGGCTTTTTGCCTTTTTTCCATCTCCGCGGTTCTCTCTCGAAGGTTCCAAGACATTTCCCTGCTGTTACGTTTCTGTTTTTGACGTTTTTCTGTATCATTCTGGTTGCCTTCCGGTGAATCCTTGACTGCATAGCGTCTATCGTCATTGTAATGGTACGTCTCCTTCATAGATTTTTCCTGGTCGCTATTTTTAAGCTTTTCGCGTTTTTTCTCATCTTTTCAGGGTTTTCCGAAGATTCCCTGGCAGTATTTAGCCTATCGCCAGTGTGATACATGTGGTTCCTAGATCTCTTGGGTGTCAAGCGTGTTTGGTTTCGTGTTGACTGCATTTTGCTTGTCTCTGGTAGGTGTCCTTTTATTTTCTGTGTTTTCTCATTGACTTTTTGCTGATTCTATTTTCTTGTAGTAATAGAACTCAATTTCAAACGCAAGAAACCAAAGTGTACACAGTTAAATAAATACTTAAAGTTATATTCGACTTAATTTCAGATTTGACTTCAATTAAGGAAATAACTGAATTTATGTGAGTGTGCAAACTATTTTAAATAAAGCACTAACTTATTTTAATTAAGAAATGAGCATTTTTCTACTAAAATAAAGTAAAGTATGCTCCTAAATTTCAATATTCAGTTTTAAAAGCAAGTTGAAGGTAACCTGAAATAACCTGCAAGACTTTCGTTACCTATAATAAAGGAATATAGTTTCCTGAATTTCAAGTTCATACTACCTTGCATAACGTTACAGAACACTTGCGCTACTATACAAATCGTGGTCATTTATCCTAGTGGGGTCCTACTCCATTACTCCATGTGACGTTCGTCAATGTCCGCTCTGATACTATGTTTCCATAGTTCGGGAAGTTTTAGTTCCACGGATTTAAAAAGTGCTGCAGTAATATCAGTTCTAATTGTCAGCCAAAATTTGGATTATTAAACCCATCAAAATAATTAAATTATTATGAAACTTTTTACATCGCAACGTGAGCGCCCTTTCAATACGCAACGTTATTTTCCGAAGATTTTGGAGCGCACCTGCCCCTTTTGTATAGTTTTTCCCCATTTTTCCTGTATTTTCTTGCAATTTAGAACCCAACTTGCGTAATAAATTTGTCGTTTTTAGTTACAATATTACGCTCAATTTCAGTTAGGATATAGTATTTACTTAAAATTACATTAGCTTTTAGTATACAGATGTTCTTAATTGAAGAGCGAGCATACCTGAATTTCAGGTCGTTTAATGTCCAGGTGTAATACTTAATTTCAGATTGCCTATGTTTTTTTTTGCAAAACCTTAAAATAAGCCGAATTTTTTATTTAAATTAGGTACTTTTTTTGCTGTGTAATCCCGTTACGCTTCGACGCGCATTGGAGGCTCATAACTGGGGATATTGCTTCAGGCGAGAAATTTGTAACTTGTTTTATCTTTTAAGGCCCATCTTAAAGAATACCGTGAACTTTAAAGATCAAATCACGTTTCCCAATGCTGGCAAGGAAATTGGAGTAAAATTTTCATCTCTCATAATAGAGACTCGTAGCAATTGTTTCACGTCGTAAACCACGTAGTGATTTTAGGTTAGGAAGGTACACAGAAAAAATGTATTTACAAGAGTATAATTCAATTCAAACTAATAATTATCCGCGAACAAAGTGGTGTTTTCAGACTGATTACTGAAACAATGTTGATAACAGTTTTATTTAATAAGTGAAATCATTCAGAAAAATGTAACGATTTTTTTACAGAATTTAAAACAGCTTATTTCTGCTTCACTGCTCTAATAAATCTTTACATTATACTTTTTAAATGATAATTCATCTATCATCCATAATGACGTCTTTGACAACATCACACCTCTTAAAAAATGTGTAATTTTGACAAAAAAATTATCCTGGCCAGTGCTCTGTCGGCTCCCAACCTTGAAATATAAACAGGGTTGGCTCGGACAGTAACCGGCCGGCTCCCGACTCGGTGATTCGAGAAATATGTAGCCCGACCGGCTGCCGACCGGTTCCTGTCCATGAAACCCAGCCAGAGGTAGCCCGGCCGGTATCCGACCAGAAACCTTGTTCTAGTAGGGCCAACCGGGGAAATTTCTACATGGGTGCGCTGACAGTGTTATTATCTCAATGTATACTATTACAAATCAGAATACTTATGTATTGGTATTAAAACAGGCGTATTTTTATTTCCTTGTTCGTTTTAATGTGCATGAGTGATTTAAGTAATTATTTCTTGGACAGCTGTTTGCGAAAAGAAAGATTAAATAGATACAGAAAAATTAGATAAGAGTAATGGCAAAGCAAAGCCACAATTATCATAAAACAAATAATTTCATCATCACTGTAAGCTATCAAGCAATACAATTCTCAAATCTGAAACTGAGCAGCATTTTGCAGCAATGGATTAAATATTGCAGGCTCCAAGTCTACGTAGATACTAAAAAATTGCATTTTCCCTGTAAAAAAGGACAAAATCTTACGAAGTAATCAACGCATAGAAATTTTAAGAGAAATAGTACTATGTTTTCAGCTGAAAATTATACTATTTTTCTAAGACTTTTTTTGAGAAAGAATTTGTGTTTTCATAAACACTACAGAACAAATCTTTAACAGCTGGAATTCGAAAGTTCAATATAATGAACCTAATTTTCTCGAGCTGGACTCGAAATACTTTTCAACAGCTTCAAATACTTCTATTCTTCTTACTTTTGCCGGTATTTTTTCACCTGAAGAAACTTTTCATACCGTGTATTTTTTATATTTAATTTACAAAAATGCCATTCTTGCCCCCTCCCACCTCCTTCAGTTGCAGCATATTTATTATTGCAACTAAAATTGTTAAATAATTAATTACTTTTAAATGATTTTCACGGTCTGGCTACTCAATAAACAATTATTTTTATTGAAAAACACTAGATCATCCAGTTTCCACATGGCGCTACAGTCGTACACAATTGTGCATTTTGAGTTGGAGGGGGGGGGGGATACATGATCAAACTGAATTTCAATGAAGATTTTATCAAGTTCAAATCATATTATAACCAAAAAATTTGAATGCAAAGTTACAGAACAAAAAATATTAGTCAAACGGGTTTGAACAAGTTCAAGCATTCAATTTTTGCACATCGTTGTCTTCGTATTGAGGTAAGACTGGATTAAAACCAAGAAACGGGTATCTAGATTTTAATCAAAATTATTTTATAGGTATCAACTTGATAAAAGATCAAACCTTTTAATTTTGTTAACATTTTCTCTTACGAAGAGTCATTATTTTCCTAACTTTTAAAACAACATATTTATAATATATCCACGCTCCTTTGAATAATTGATATTTTTGATGTAAAACTAGAAAAATGTACGGTTTTAAAAAATTTTGAAAGCCGCAAACAGAACTCTGTCAAGAAGTAGCTCACGAGGACCTGGCATATATACATAATTGATTTATGGCAGTAAGTGAAGAAAAAAAAGATGTAAGATAAAAATAAACTTCTTAGACACTCACGTTCATCATTATTCAAGGCAAATCATGCTTACAAAGTTTGCTAAATATTTGAAATTTTTCAATGGGTAATTAAAAAAATGTACGTTTGCACAAAATTTTGAAAATCGAAAAAGAACTATGTTGAAATGTCGTGAATGAGGACTCTGAATGTGTATGCTTAATTTGAAGCCCATTGATTCCTTGCTATTTTGATATTTTTTAAATCATCGTTTTTTAAACTTTTTTCAAACAGGCAGAAGGCAATGTTTTTCCAAATTGAAAACAGGTGACATGAAGTTTATATTTTCACAATATGATATTATTTCAATACAGTTAGGAATTTTGCACCATACTATAGCTTTATCTTTATTAAACTTTTCTTTTCTCGCATATTCCCGTTTTATAGCCCTTTTTATATTAACATTTAATATTGATTATATATCTAATTTTTTAAAATTAAATCAACTGACTGACAATTATTTTTTCGGGTTTAAAAGTCAAATATTTTCTAAACAATTTGAATTTAAAATTTTCGTGAAAAGTCACTCTATTTTTCCTGTATCGAGTGCATTTAGGCTGTAAAGTCCTAATTGTTAAAGAATGAGTAATGTAATATTTAAATTAAATATTCTTAAGTTTACAGCACTAATTGTTTAGCAATTAAAAGTTAAAAGTGTTAAAAATGAATACTAATAAAGATGAAAATAAATGTATATTACAAAAGTCTAAATTGGAAAAAAAATTCATGTAGACCAGCTGAGCTCTTCAGAAAAAAATATATATTAAACCCATATTCAGAATCTTTCAAGTTAAATGACTATTTTTTAAAAATTGTTTCAACTTTAATGTTTATTTCGATTGTGCCAGTCTCATTATCTTTATAGATTTAGCGTATCTTCAAAAAAATATGTTTTTGAACGTCTCTGGCAAATTATTTAGACATTGAAAAAAATATAAATATATGTGACAAAGCGCGGCCATACTCATCACGAAACAAATAAATTCAGAATCTTTGAAACCTAGTACGAATTAGAATACTTAAATTCTGCAGCTAGGGTGCTGATACTTTTCATTCAGCGATTTATTAATATATTAATTTAAAACCTAAATATTGAAAATTTTAAAGTACATTTCTTAGCAACAACTTATGTTGAGATTCTTGTATCAATTGGTTCAATATTTCAGGCTCCACGTCTACTGGAATACCGAAGAATCAAACTTTTCACATAAAGATTTTTATAGATTTAGAAATATTTCCAAAAAAGAATTTAAGGGATTTCAAAGGATTTTAAGAAGCGCCAAAGCATTTTTACGAATTTTCATGGATGTGGGGGATTTTAACAAGGTGTAAATGATATAAAGGGATTTCATAGGATTTCAAATGATTTTAAAAGATCTTAAACGATTTAATAGGGCTTTGCTAATTCCATGGGATTTCAAAGCATTTCGAAAAATTAAGAAATATTCAAAAAATATCCACGGATTTTTAAGGATTGCGGTTTTAAAAGATTAAACGAAACTTCAATGTATTTTTTACAAGTTACAGCACTGAGAAGCGACTAACCTCCGAGTTTTTTTTTTAATATGGAAAAATCTGAGTGTCGAGTTTTGATCAAACACTGCTATCTTCGCAAGAAAACGATATCTGAGACCAAGACCAAGCTGGATAAGTATTACCCGGACTCTGCACCGTCGATTGGAACGATTCATAAGTGGTTTACCGAGTTTCGTTGTGGCCGTACGAGCACAGTTGATGCTGAACGATCTGGGCGCCCAAAAGAGGTCACTACACCAGAAAATGTCGAAAAAATCCATGATATGATGTTAAATGATCCCAAAGTGAAATTGACAGAGGTAGCTAATGCTGTAGGCATATCATTGGAACGTGTGGACAATATCGTGCATTCAGTTATGGGAATGAAGAAGCTCTGCACGCGATGGGTGCCGCGTTTGCTCACAGTGGACCAAAAACGAATTCGTGTGACAACTTCCCAGCAGAATTTGGCATTAGTCTCGCGTAAGCCGACCAAGTTTTTGCGCCGTTCCATAACCATGGATAAAACCTGGATCCACTACTACACTCCTGAGTCAACGCAACAGGCAAAACAGTGGGTTCCACCGGGCCAAAGTGCTCCGAAGCGTCCAAAAACTCAACAATGGGTCGGGAAGGTTATGGCCTCCGTATTTTGGGATGCAGATGGCATAATATTCGTGGACTATCTTGAAAAATGTAAAACCATAACCGGAGCATACTATTCATCATTATTGGACCGATTGAAAATCGAAATTTCCGAAAAACGACCGCATTTGAAGAAGAAAAAACCGCTTTATCATCACGACCTAAAAGGAGAGTATGTTGAAAAATAAAACCGACTTTGGCCAAAAAAACGTCTCCGTGTTTCATTTTTCAGAGACTTATCAGACTGCCTAGTACTCGAACTTTTATATTGTGCTTGCGCATCATATAATTTTTATTTTTTTATTTCAGATTATTTTGTTTTCCTAGTCAACAGTTCGTAATTCGGTGACTGACTAACAGCTGTTGATGTATTTTGCAACAATTTATTTTTAAACTGGTCAAAAATTCGAGTGAAAAAACGTAATTTTAGTACTCTCGAAACCCACTTGGAATGAGTGTTTGAATGCTTGAAACTAACAAGAAGTTTGACCGGCAGCTTCTCGGTGGTGCCAAAGTTGACTGGCAGGCTGTCAAATATGTCAAAAATTTGAGTGAAAAAACGTCATTTTAGTACACTTCAAACACAGGAGGAATGATTGTTTAAATACTAAAAACTAACTAGAAGTTTGACTGGCAGCTCCTTTTATTTCAAATTTATAAACCTTTTTCAAATGTGTTAAGTCAATAAACGTAAAATATAAGATCGTTGTTCTCTTATTCAGACAGAAAAAGTCGTTATCCAATTTTATTTAAGGATATATAATTTTTATTCTTTGGATGTTCCAAAATTGTAATATTCCATAATTTTAATATTGAATATATATATATATATATATATATAGCTTTCAAATATAGTCGTCAAATTGCAATGCGCGATTCGCATGCGCTCAAACGGTTTTAACATCTGAATATGTTTCAGTTTAACATAAAAATATTTTAAAGCCTAACATCTCAAAAAGATGTTACATGTTTGGCATGAATATCTGCGTATTAGGTGCTACAACATTACCCTTCGAATATCAACATTTGAACATTCATTTTTCTCCGTGTATAAGGCACTTCTCTAAAACTAATATATATATAAAAACAGAAACTACGTAAATTCCTCTTTTCACGTTAATTCACAGCTCGCAACAATGGGTTTCAACAGCACTAAAATGTTTCTTCACTCGAATCTTTGGAATGTTTGACAGCCTGACAGACAACTTTGTCACCACTGAGAAGCTGCCAGTAAAAATTTCAGTTAGTGCTTAGCATTCAAACAA
Source organism: Belonocnema kinseyi (assembly GCF_010883055.1). Lineage (NCBI taxonomy): Eukaryota > Metazoa > Arthropoda > Insecta > Hymenoptera > Cynipidae > Belonocnema > Belonocnema kinseyi. The sequence continues at coordinate 83,713,912 of NC_046657.1, forward strand.
TTATTCCCAATCCCGTGTAGAAATTATGACCGGGTTCGGGCCGGATTCCGGCAGGGTTGCCCTGCTTGTTGCCGGAATCTGGTCAGGCTGCCCGGTCGGATTCTGGTTGGTTTCGTCACGCTGCGCTGGTCGGATTCCGGCCGGGTGTACCCAGTCGGCTCCAGGCCGGGTTACCCGATCGGATCTCGGATACAAATAGGGTAACCGGGTCGGAATCTGACCGGTTTTTGACTGAGCTCCTTAATCGCATTTTACTGGATGTTTTTTACCACAGCGAACATATTCTACCAACCGGTAGAGATAAGAATCTTTATCAGCACTCATTTCCACCTGTAAAAAGATGTTGGAATTTCAATTTAAGAACTGTATTCATAATAATAAATATATTAACTACAAAAATTGATTCAATGTAAGTACTAAGATATAGGTTATGATTTTTAAGTTTCTGTAAGAAATTGAATTGTAAGAAATCAAAGTTAAATTGCATATCAAATTTACCTTAAGCGTAACTTAGTTTACATAAGTTTTTTTACAAGAGATAAAATAAATTTCAGGGGTTTCATGTGACATCTTAACCTATGAAAACGGTTGAGAAAATTTATTTAACATTAACGTTAAAGAATATTAATAATGCTTACTTATTAATAAAATAATTCACTTACCTTTATAAATAATCCGCTTGCTCCAGAAAATTAGATACAATTTTGTGAAATTTAACAAATTTCTTAACGGAGAACCTAGCGTCCACCGACGTTTTACTGCGTTTTTAGCATTAAAGACTGGGAACCGCAGAACCAAAAGTGGGAAACCATATAATTAAAATTAGTTTAATTTTTCTTTCATAATTGATAAAAAATACCTAAAACACAAAAAATTGGTCTTTCGCCTGTCAGATATTTACAAAAGACCCACTGACGGCAGACGTTTGTGGATATTTCTTAAGATGTTTTTAAGGTTATGATACTTCTATTATGTACCATTTTTGGCCCGACTGGGTCCCGGTGGGAACTCGGTCAGATCTTCGCCGGGCAATTAACAAAATAGTATCCCGGTTTGATCCGGTCAGATTCTGGCCAGAAACCTTCTTCTGGTCTGGTAAAAACGGGCTATTTCTACACGGGATGAGTTTCAAGAGTACTAAAATGACGTTTCTAAATGGCCCCTTAATAGAAAAAGATATCTTTTTTACATGCATTTTAAAAATTTGTTTATAAATTAAACTTATTGCAGGGCGTTCTAAAAGTACGTCATACTGCCGGAGGAAGGAAGGGGTGCAGATTTTGTATCAATGTTCAATATACGGTTGGAGATGTAGGTATTCGCGCAGAATGTGATAAAACTTGGCAAGTATAAATATGAATAACAATTTTTTGAAATGCTTCAAACAATGAAAATTAGTGATTTTACTGCACTCTCTTACCCACATACCATTATTCAAAAAAATTTGTTTTCATATTCATCTTTATTCTATTTTTTAGGAAACTTGCCTGTTTTTATCGTTTTTTCGCGTTTTTGTTTGAAAACTAAATTTTTAAACTGAAAATTGATTTATTAAGTTATTGTTTGAAAATTGATCGTTTTTACTTGACAATTTAGAAATTTGGTTCTAAATTGATGGAATTTGTTCAAAATTTTTTCTTACATCCTCATCAGAGGAGGTATTAGATTTGGGGTAAAATTCGACCCCCCCCCCCCCCCCCCCCCCGTAGTTTTCATATAATTCTGTATACAGGTATGTATTACTGTATGTATGCCTGTATTCGAGCAAGATGGCTTTTGAAAAAATGTGTTTATGATATTGGTCTTTGGGATACTCTTTTATTCTCAAAAACTGAAGTTCAAGTTCGTTATCCAGCTATTCTGGATAAAGATTTAAGAAGTAAGAACATTTTGAAAACTCTTGAGACCACTTTTTTTCAAATTTTATTATTGTATGGACGGCTTTTCGCAGTACTCAAAAACCTAAACAATTCATCCTAATGACTTTCTTCGGTAGAAAAAAAATTATTAGTGTGTTACCACATACAGAATTGAAAAAAAACGAAAATCAGAATATTAAGCCAAACAACACACAATATGAAAAAAGGTCAAGAAGAGAAAGACCTTGATTTTTAAACACCCTACAAGATTGTCCAACTGCGAAAATTGCAAAAAAAGATGATTTGACCCAATTTACGCACTTAACAAAAGTTCTACAACTTTTTGAATAATCACTTTTGATAGAACGCATAGTTTTTATAATATTTGTAAAAAAACAACATTAAAAATAAATAATGAAATTGATGGGCAAACGACACAAGCTACAAAAAAATAATTTAACAGAAGTTTTCCATCCAAAAAGTAGCTGAAAATTTGTTATGGATCATTTTTTCATAGCATTGCGAAGTTTTTTGTTTTATTCGTCAAAAACAACCTTAAAACTGCAAAATTAAAATTTTACTTCAAATCACCCAAGCGCTGAAAAAAGTGACCAAAAAAAGTCTCTTATTAAAAGATAAGTGGAAACTCATCCAAATTTACTATCAAACAATTTTTGATAGGACGCGTAGTTTTTGTTTTGATCATAAAAAATAACATTCAAAATAAAATTACAATATTTTGAGTAGACGTCACAAGAGGTACGGAAAAAATAGACGAGAGTTATTTACTAAAAAGAGGGTCTGCAAATATTTTATTAATAATTTTTAGATAGGACAAGTAGATTTTCTTTTAATCGTAAAAATAAGATGAAAATAAAATAATTTTTTCTTTATAAAACGGTACAACAGGCGAAATGAATAGAAAGACGAAAGTTGTTTAACTAAAAAAATATATTTTTTCGAAAGAATGAAATTTTCTCTTTTCAGGTCTGCGAAAACATTAGTTTCAAAAGATAAGGAAGGACCTTCTAAAAAACGAATTCTTTCAGACTATTAATTTATTCATGAATTTAGAATGTATCTATAACGTTTTGAAAACCATATGGTTCCTCTCATCAAATCGTATGTAAATTTTTGTTTTTTTGTGTAAACAAATTTGACTAATATAATCAAAAGTAGAGATGCAAGATCATCTGCGGTTGTTTAAAGATGATATTATAATTCCATTAGTTTGTATTGGCGTTAGAGTTCAATAAATTTAAAAATCATGTAAAATCTTTAAATAAAAATCTGAGAATTACGCTGTTTATAAGTTTAAAAAAATTATTACGATTGATTATACTGTGATAAATATCAAAATTTCTCTTATTTATTAAATTTTGATGTTTATTACTGTATAATCAATAGTTATATATATTTTTTAACTAATTAACAGTGCCATACTAAGATTTTTATTAACAAGATTCGCATTGGATATTCAAACGTGATCATGTGGACCATTTTAATTTTGGTTGCATCAACAATGCAATGGAATTGTTGCCTTTAACGTTCTCCAGTTTGTAGAAGAATAAACAGATATATCGTAATTGAAGACAATTTCTATTATCTAATCTACACTGAGAGTTTGTAGAAGTTTATTTCCAAGAAAAAAATATTTGTTATTTTTTAGACTTCTAACATGTTGGTTATTTTATAATTGTTTGTAGTCAATTGAAATGCTTTCCACTGGGCAATAATTAATATCGGACTTTCTAGACTGTGAATAATAATGTCATAAATCTGAAACAGATAAAAATCTTCAAGATGGGAGAAAAAGATTAAATAATTTCAAACAATATAGAAGAAGTAGTGGGATAGAGCCTCGTATTTATACCTTCAAAATTTCCGGAGAATATCTATTAGTTAAAAAATCTTGTAGCAATTCTTAATAAGTTTCCACTAAACGAAGAAAATGAGGCCCTTCATTAGTATCCTGTCTTTCACGATACTCGTTCTTACTGATCTTGTTGGTAAGCATAATAATATAAATAATTTACAGATTGTTTTACAAAAATTCTCTTATTTTATACACAAAATAGTTTTAAGGTAAATAAATATTTATTTCCTAATGTACAAACGTTTTTCCTAAAACGCATTCCCTATATCATAAGGGTTGAATTAAACGAACTTCCAGAACAACTTTTACCATTTTCTATTGAATTTTCTAAGAATTAAAAATTTTTAAATATCTATAAATTTTGTGGTACTGCCTTCGAGTAAGAAGATACGAGAATCGATCAATAATTTACTTAATCTCAGTTTGTCCGTACGATACCCTAAAATAGTGTAGTTTTATGCGATCGAAAGTCTTAAAAAAATGTTCGATCGTGACGAGCTTCTCGATTTTTTCACCAGATTTGTTAAAAACGAAAATATTTAATACCAATTTAAACACGAAAAATTAAGTGCTAGTAGTTTTAATAAATTTCATATTAATATTTTTATTATCATAAGACTGATAAAAATATTTATGACCTTTAAATGTATTTCTTTATAGAAAAATACGCTTGCATATATTTATATTCATAATTAAAATTTTTGAAATGCAAACTATAATGCTACAGTTATATAATGTGAAATTTATCTTTAACAAATTTTTGAAACTGAAGAATATTTGTAACTTGGATTTGTTTAATTCTTAACCAAATAGCTAAACGTTTTATAAAAATAGTTCAATTTTTTAGCCAACAACACGAGTTTTCAACCAAAAAAAAGGATAGTTAAAAAATTAATTTTTAACAAAAAACTATATTTTCAATCAATTACTTAAATTCTCAACAAAAGGTTTAATTTTCACCGAAATCGATGAAATTTTTCTCAAAATATTTTAATCCGTTTGGAACTTAATATTAAAATTTTCTGAATGACTGCAGAATTTTTTTTACGCTTTATATGAAAAGTTGTGCTGTAATTTATGCAGCATAGGGACGCTGTGACATTATCAGATTTTAGTTTGTAATTATAATTATAATCTCAAGTCATTTTTTGAGGAATAGATAATTTCGTCGTCTGAAAACGAGCCTCTGTTTCCGTATCCACGAGCCCGGCTCGCATCGGTCCGCTTCGGATATACCCAGTATTGGTGAGTGTTGGGGCTAGTTTTCGTAGCG
>NC_046657.1:83719019-83782234 GCF_010883055.1 Belonocnema kinseyi
CACCGGGACCAGATTGTATCAAAACCTTCTGGTGGAAGAAGTTTTCTTCAACCCATCAGCATTTGGCCCATATTTTCACCTCATATTTAAAGTCGGAAGAGCCGATTCCAGAGTGGTTGATGGAAGGGCGCACAATACTTCTGCCGAAAATAGGCAACTTAGGTGACCCGAAGAATTACAGGCCAATAACTTGTCTGAACACGCTTTATAAGATATTCACAGCTATCCTAAATGATAGGATTGGTCGGGCAATTGAACCTGTGTGGCAAGAAATGTATGAACAGCGAGGCTCAAAGAAAGGCGTAGCCGGATGTCGGGAGAACCAGCTCATCGATAGATGTGTCTGCAAAGATGCAGCATTCTACCAGCGTGAACTATCGATGGCCTGGATTGATTATCGGAAACCTTTCGATTCGACATTCCATAGACATATCATCTGTCTTTTGGAAATCTTAAAGTTTCATCCGCAGATAGTTAGGTGCATAGAGAGATTAATGCCGCTTTGGAAAACCAGATTTATTATTTGATCTGGAAAAAATCGTGTGACAACTAACAAGGTCACCTTTCAGAGAGGTGTCTTTCAGGGCGACACCATGAGCCCAATCCTCTTTTGTCTTACATTATTGCCACTATCTCTAGCACTTCGCCATTCCGACAGGTACTTGTGCGGCAAACCTGCAGATCGAAAGTACAAGGTCCCTCATGTATTTTACATGGACGATCTTAAGATCTATGCTAAAAACAGAGAGCAACTGCATCTAGCTCTGGGGATTGTTGAACGATATACTAAGGAAATTGTAATGAAATTTGTGTTAGACAAATGCGCCAAGGTTTATTTGAAGCACGGAAAACCTAATGGAATTCCTGAAGATCCTGAGCTCGGTGATAGAAGCGCCATACGACACCATATACAAACGTCTCATCTGACAGATTTGGTCTTCCGAACTGTCGGCAAGGAAAAAAGTATCTGCAACGAACATGCTTGCCGTCCCGGTACTACTCTATTCATTTGGAGTAGTTCCATGGACGAAGAACGAGCTCAGATCGCTTGATATCGGGACAAGAAAGGTTATGCACATGAACAAAAGCATGTATTTCAAGTCTTCCGTTCCGCGACTGTACATCTCACGCCGTCAAGGGGGTCACGGGATATTGAGTCTTGAATGTCTTCATAACAGGATTATTCTGGGTACAGCACATAGAGTTGTAAATGGAAGAGACCCTCTTCTTTAAATGGTCAGGAATCACGAAGAAGTTAGCAAAGGAGCGTTTCTGTACAAATCAGAGGAGGAGGCTGCTTAAGCACTCGGACTTGACTTCAGTATTAGGGTTGAGCAAAATGCATCATATCTTATCTATCTCGAGTGCTCACTCCTGAAAGCCCGGATTAAGAATGCACAAAAGAAAAACTTTCGTGAACAGCTCCTCGATAAGAGGATGCACGGTATCTTCCACAGAAATCTGAAGGATCAGTCAATGTCTTGTGAGCTAACGTTTGCTTTCCTTAAATCGCCCGGATTGAAGTCTGGTACGGAGGGTTTCATTTTTGCATGCCAAGACGGTGTCATTTCCACCTTAACATACCGTCGCCACATTTTGAGTCAAGACATTCCCGATGATAGCTTCAGGGCGTGCCATGCACATCCCGAGCATTTAGCTCACATACTATCTAGTTGTCCAACGCACGCGGGAACGACCCACATTCAAAGGTACAATGCGGCACTAAGAGTGCTTTATTACCATCTCTGTCACTCCTACGGCATTAACCTTAATATCGCTCCTCTAAATGCTCCTAGGGAAATTGAGTCAATTGTCGAGAATGGGAAGTGCCGCATATACTGGTACTTTATATTCTCGACAATTGTTTCTGTTGCTCACTCGAGGCCTGACATGGTTCTTCTTGACTTCGAGAAGCGAACCATGTTTGTTATCGAATTTTCGGCACCACCTGACAAGAACATCCTAACCAAGAAGAATGAAAAGAAAGAGAGGTATCGATACCTTATAAGTTAGTTGCAACGATTGTACCCGGAATATTCTGTTAAATTGATCGTCCTTATCATCGGCGCTCTTGGAGGTGCCAAGCTTTTACTTGCTAATGGCCTAAAAAGCATCCCTGCGTGTCAACAATATGCTAGAACACTTGCGGGAAAAATGCAGAAGGCGTTTGTCTTTGGGTCGCTCCGTGTTCTCAGGGTGCACGAGGCTTTTGCTGAGTCGTCGTATTGATTCCTTTGGAGACTGTAACCACCTATCTCACGGTCGTGAGACGTGATTGTGGCTGAAATTTTACCGCGATTTCGCTGGGAGCGGGTGCAATTTTCCAGATTAGCACCCGCTCGCGACGAAATCCTGCAATTGTCCTGATGACAAATTTTTAATTATACATATATCTTACGCGGGACGCGGCGCGCGCCTATTTATCTTTTTATGAAAAAGAATATATCAAAAGCCTATCTTTTCTATGTTATGCATATTTAATAAATGTTACAAAATATTAGTATAAAATAATGAAAGACAACAAGGGATGAGTTCTTTGTCTAAAACTGCAATTAATCTTTTGTGATAGGATTCCAACGAATTATATATTTTTTAGTAGAATATGAAATTGAACTATTTTATTCCAAATGAGCTTTGTTTTATTAAAAATTAATTTACTTCTAATATTTATGAATAGCATTTATTGCAATTTTCTAACTCGCTCTGATGATAATCATATTGTTCAAATAATGAACTTTGCATTTTCATACTGCAATTTTTATACATCAATTTAGCAAAATTTTTGAACGCGCATTATAATAACCGATGACCTTATAGGTAGAAAAACACATGTAATAAGATTGTTGCCACTTGGTAAACTTTTCCCTGAAAATCTTGGGTAAGTCTCCCCAATATTAGTTCATGCGATCAATGTATTATACATACAATTTTTAGTAATAACTGTCTCATTATTCCGATTTATATAAAATCATTACACTACTTTGTAATGAATAACGCGATATATGATTACTGTTCGGATTTTGATTACAAGAGTAGATCATCCTCACAAAGTTGGAAAAAATTACATATTATTAAACTCAAATTTCTGCCAATTGTCAAACATCGGGCTTAGTTAAGTCTCCCACTTTCCCCTGGACTTTTCACATTAAAGTTGATGAAAAACATAAATATTTTCTTAAAAATTAAACTAATAATTATTATATTTCAAATTACATTGATATTCATGAAATTTTGTATTAAAAATAACACTTTCAACAAATAAATACTTGAAAACTTATCACGTGGGATGAAGGTGTCTGTCGAGAAAGCTGTACGATCATATTTATTTAGAAAATTAATTATTTTAAATTTGAATCTAAATATGTCTATCAATTAAAACTTTTAATGTCTTCAAACGTATAGTTTCATTCAGTAGAATTTCTACCGCTTCTTTTTCAAAACAACAAAATAATATTATTCATAGACAGTAAATTTTAATTTGCAAAATGACTAATTTTTCCATAAAAGATGTCAGCTACAAATATTTATAACGATACAATTACATTTTCATTTAATTTAAAAGTAAATCTTGTGCATCTACGTATTTTCTTGACGCGAAATTTATTCAAATAATTGATTCGCTAATTGAAAATAATCAATCAAAATTCTCGATATAAAATTTGTATTTTATATTTTTAAGTATTTAGTATTTACCGACTTAGTATCGGCTATTTGATGGACTTGTTCGACGGGTGAAGATTGCAGGGGCAAAGTAGTTGGTGGGTGCGATTTTCGGGTTGAGAGGCATGGGGGGATCGGGAAATTTTCGCCCGGAGCGCCCTCTACAATTAGTTCCTCGAACTATACGCGTGCCGCATCTAGGCTTATAATATCTTTGCTCCAACTATATCCTATGCGACTCAGCAGCTTTGCCACGGAGCATCACATTCTACCTACACACGTCTCCGTGTACCAGATTGCGGCACATTGCCAAGTCGCCTTGCCACTCAGGCCAAATAGTAGTCCACAACTGACTTCCAACGCAGCATCCGTACCGTAAAGTACAGACTTCGGTATACAGAACCGAAAATCGGCTTCTTTTCTTCCTACCCTTTTTAGTGCTACCCTGAAACGTTCTCTTACCGCTACTCATCATGCTAAGTCTTTAGACGGATACTAACTCTTCTCTTCCTCCTTGGCCCAATCAAACTCCTTCTCCACCTTCTACTTTTGGTTGTCCTAACACTAGTGACCAAATTATCTTCATAATCTCCGCCTTCATACACTCAGCTCTAGTTAAAAATCCCTTTTGTTAAAGCAGTTCATCCTATGAAAAAATGTGATAACATCTGGCCACTGGTTGTCATTCAACTAGACCCATCCGCTCATACTGCCACGTCCATATTCAACATTAAACTTCTAGCTGGCCTCAGCGTTCAAGTTGAAGCCAAACGTAAATCCAATTTAATTCCCCAATGCCGTCGTTGCCTCAAATTCTTTCACACTTCAAATTACTGCCATGCCACTTGGGCTTGTGCCTCTTGCAGACGTAGCCATGCTACCGCATCTTGTATCACCATAAACCGAAAAGATGCCACTTCATTCTGTCTCAATTGTAAAGGCCCTCACTGGGCTACCTACCGCAGATGTTCGAAAGTTCCTCAAAAGCCCGGCTCCAAGTTACATTCAACTCGCAAAAATCCGAAACCCAAACCTGCGGCTAACCCTTTTTCCCTTCCTAAACCACATAGTGCTTTCAACCCTACTCCCCCCCCCAAGCTCCTTTACTAACGTAGTCTCAGCTCTTGCTCTATCTCAGGTCCAAAATCAGACTTAATTCTCTCCCAACACTGATCTCCTACAGAATCCACAACTACAGCAGCTTTTTCGTGATTTCATCTCCACCTTCACAGCTGCCTTCCAGCTTTCAAACCCCGCACGTTCATAAAAAATAAACTAACTATCCTTACATGGAATGCTAACGGCCTTTCCGCTCCCAAACGACTAGCGCTGATTTTACTTCTTAACGATTAACCCATCGACATCGCCTGTATTACTGATACTCATCTAAATTCTAGAAAGAAAATCTATATTTCTGCATTCTCGGTCTACAGAAAAGACCGTTCTTCTTCCAATGGCGGTGGTGTGGCGCTTCTACTTCGTAATGCACTCCACCCCTCAGCCATCAGCACACGCTCTTCTCCTTGCGAAATAACTGAAGTCGATATTCATCTTGATTCTGGCCCTCTTCGCATTCTTGGACTTTACTACCCACCAGATATCAATGACATCTCCGAAATACTGTAACTCTTCAAAACTAACACCCCAACTGTAGTTACTGGCGATCTGAATGCCAAATACAAGGCTTGGAGCTGTCTTAAAATAACACCAAGGATACATAGAAGCCTCACTCGTCATAATCTAAATATGGAGGCCCCCTCAGAACACAACAACTTTCCTAGCTCTCCTGAACATCAACCTGACATCCTCAATATCCTCCTCACAAAGAATATTGTCATTGACAAAGACCCCTGCACTATTTGTAAAATATCTTTCGATCACAACCCAGTACTCCTTGAGTTATCGGGTACGCCTGAACTCTCACTAGCCACAAAATCTATAATCGTTTACCTCCATCTAATGTATTACCTCGAAACTTCCTCTTTTAAATGCTGCCGAATTTCTCTCGATGAGGAAAAAGCGAACATTTTCGCAGATTCTCTTAAAGATCAATGCTCTCCCTTTCCCAGCCTCGACACATTCGCTTACTTCCACAAACATGTCTCAGAAACTTCTCGAAATTTCACTATTCCAGACCTAGATTTCACCCTGATAAATATAAAAGCTATATATCGTGGCTATTTGCAACATTATTAACGCAATTATGCGGCTACAATACTTTCCCTTATCCTAATTCGATATCAAAGCTTCAGCTAGCCTCCGATTGAAAACTTTGTACTGTCTTTGACAAAAATGACAAAAAAATGTCTTTTTTATACAGAGTTTGATTTTGCTACAGTCATGATTATTTGTAACTTTTTCGGATCTGTCTGTAGCAATCTAACGTACTGGAACTCAATAAGACTTAAAGTGATTCGGAAATTGCGTAAAACTATTCCGTTATAAGAATTAATTATCATTTTAACTCTTAGCAAGGATAACGGATACGTGAATTCTATTTATGAATGAAAATTTCAATACCTACTTAAAGCCTTCCACACTGTTATAAATAAGTTGAAAATTATCCCACTTTTCAATCAATTGTGTGGTTAAAATCACGTTAATTCAGAGAACTGAGATGAAATTCATTCAAATGTAGTGGAAAAATGGTGAAGACGCATTCCTATATACCCATCTGCCATGTACTTCCCCCGAAGCCCCCACGACTCCTTGTTTATGTCGTGAGATCCATTTAATTAACAAACAAAAATAACATATATATAAATATAAACGGACGCGAAACTCATTATGGTAATACCATTTCAATGTACCTTTTGTTTTCATTCTTTAAACCTACTTATTTTTTTAAATATTATATGCACTTTATTAATCGCATGGCTCTCACGATACAAAGTTACGAAATAACTCATGATTCCTTATCAGAATTCTTGTGGTACAGTTAGAGAATTTTAAAGCACAGTATTTTTGAGGAGCCTTTATGGGTTTTATTTAAGATTTTTTATTATTTAAAAATCTGGAATCAAATCTATTCATTTGCTTGCACAATTATACTTGCTTTGATATTCACCAACTGTGCCGAATACAATTTTTTTCGATTTACTGAAATTTCAATTAAATGTTCTTGAATTTTGAACTGCATGGTTGAAGTTTCAATTTTTCGTGCTGATTTTTCATTCACACGCAGTTAACATTTTAACAACATTGATTTTATAAAACTTCAAACACGTGTGGTTGAAAATTTAACCAGAAATTTTTAACAGTGCATGATTCCTTCTCGTGAAAAGATTTCAGAACATTTAGCAGCAATATTTAAGCCTTATGAAAATCTGAGGGCCATCCTAGACTGCACAGAATTTGTTTACTCATTTAAAATCCTAAGAGCTATCACACTTAATGGCACAATAAAATTTGACACTTACAGTAAAGGCCAAAAGTTCAAATACACTTCCTTTTTGAGGATTCAAAGTTCTCTTTATTTTAATTATGTAAGATCTAAAATTTTTTCTTAATAAGAATGACACAATTTTATTCACTCACAATTTTTTAATATTGGCAGATTACTTTTTTCATTGGCAAAATAGGTTTTTCCGCTAGTGTTTTAATCTGACACCATACTTACAATATTTTCTAAACATAAAAATTACATTATTAAGGTCTTTCCAGATGAACTATTTATCTAAGTAGAATTAAATTCGACTGATCGTGAATAGTGACTAAAGAGCCTTTTTTGTTTCACAATTCAACAATTTTGTCACAAATTTTTTAAATTATTTTTTTGAATTAAAATTTAACTATTCCATGTTTAGGTCAATGTTTGATTCCATGTTTGGTTCATCTTCTTCAATTGAAATTTGAACTCATTGTTTGAATTTTGAAATTTGAATTTGAATTTGTATGTTGTTGAAACTTTGTTTTTTTTTGGTAGAATATTAGTCATCTTGGTGACTAATTTAACTTTTTAGTTTAAAATTTAACTATGAAGTTAAACATTCCTTTAAAAAATAGAAATTATTGATTGGCAGTTTATGTATTTTTTTAATTATTCTTTTTTGGTAAAAAAATAATCTTTTTAGTAGCAAATTGATTTCTTTTATTGAAAATTAAGTTTTTTAAAATTAGAAATCAATTTTTTTAACTAAAAATTTAACTAAATGTTTTGTCAAAATCTTCTTATAGAAATTTATTATTTTTAGTAGAAAATTTATTTCTATTGTATAAAATGTACGTATTTGGTTGAAAATTTATCTTTTTTAATAGAAAGTTTATCTTCTGGGATAAGAATTCAACTATTTGGTTAAAACCGCTCCGTTAAAAATATATATTTTGTAAAATGATGATAAATGTAAAAAAATTAGGATAAATGTAGGCAAACTCATTAAATTCTCAGTTCCAAATGTAGAATTTTCAATAATAATACATTATAAGAAAATACTACTATTATCTCGTCGTTGTCCACTAATGCCACACTCTCTTCATTTCTTCTTCAATAATGTTTTTAAACTTTTTCATTGATTGATTGAAGGTTCATTTTTCTTTGTTTTCTAAGCTTTGAATTGGAAGACATTTTCAACTTTTTGAAAAGAAAATCTCCAAAAATTGTTATTATTTTAATTATTTTCAATTAAAAGTATTTTTAAAAACAGGGTGTTTATTACTTACTGCTTAAAAATACGTAAGTATGCATCCCTAATTAATAGAAGAATTTTCAATTTGCAATGAGGGACGCAAAATGATCAAGCACGAATACAACGTAAATTCCTTTATTTATTAAAGAAAGTTATTGGTATAAAAGTGTTGAATGTAATAATAGAGATTAAATCAGAACACATGCTTATATTGTTAAAAATTTTATTATCAGTTTGATGCTCATTTCTGGTTCACCCAATTTCGAAACATATAACCCTTGGCCATTCTGTAGTCTCGACGGAAAATTTTATTCTGAGTCGGAGGTAACCATCCTTCCGGATTGTTTATATCTTGGATGCTTCTGGCGTTTAGAATTAACCTTGATTCCCGCACCCCAGCATTAGTAACAAAATCTCTTACTTCAACTAATTCTGCAAAAAGTATAGATAGAAAATTAATTATTGTAATAATTATTAAATTGAAGTTATAAATAACAGTAATTATTTTTAAAAATACATATATAAGATATGCACGAATATTTTTCAAGTATCACTTCACATCATTTTACCTAAAATAGAGGTACACGGAAGCTAAAATTTGTATAGTTATTTGTGGGAAATTTGACATTTGAAAATATTTAATAAATAATTACACTTTTGTATATAATTTGGCGAAAATCTATTTTTCTGAAGAAATTAGACGTTTTCCGCAATATTTTATTTATAAACTTCTTAACATCTTCACGCAATTACAAATAAATAAAATTTTCTACAAAAAAATAAATATAAATATTTGTAATAATAAAATAAGTTTTCATTTTTATATCATTTTTAAAAGGCTTTCACATTAAGTTATACTAACGCAGTAGTTTCCGACCATTCACCGAGTAAATTACGGATAAATACAATTTTGGTACGAATAAAATATGTAGGATCATCGGCGAATGAAAATTATAATTATAATTACAGACCAAATTCTGATAAAGTTACAGCGGCCCTAGGGTTGGAAAAATTACAGTATAGCTTTTCAAATTAATCATAAAAAAATTTCCGTAAATCTTTAGAGAATTATATTATTAAGTTCTGAATGGATTCATAATTGGTAGCAAATTTTGTAAAAAGTTCGAAATTTTTATAAATTTTAGTGGAAATTTTTTAAAAAATTGTCGTTGAAATTAATAGAAATGAAAACTACGAATAGCCAATTATACGATCAAAATTCATACAACAATTGTAAATATTGAGTATGTTCATAGAAATTTTCAGAAATTTTAATAGAAAATAGTAAAAGTTTTTCTAGAAGTTCATTTCACCCGCCGTCGGTCGCAATGCGATCTGACAGATCAGGCGACGGCATTTTTATCACCACCACTAAGTAACATGGGGACGGCGCCTAGGATCTGTGAAGCTCAATGCGACCCAACAAAAAACTTACAACTTTTTTCGAGCAGCCTCTCTCCAGCTAATCTGAGGAAGACTAAACTCTTATACATTTATTATAAATTAAGTTTTTTACTAATTAAAATTTCTTTTTCAATTTTTTGTGAGGATTTTGACCTAATGTTTAAAACACCATGTTGGCGAGTCAAAAAAGTAGGTTTTGTATTTCTCTAGTTTCTACTAATAGATCAAATTTTTTCAAACTTTTTTTCTTTAAACTCATTGTTTAGATCTCTAAGAAGGCCAAAGCGACGGGATGATTTTGTGTATGAAATAAGAAACTGTTTTTCAACTAATCTGTAAATTATTTATATTATTATGCTTACCAACCGAACTAATAAGAAGGAGTATAGTGAAAGATAGGATACTAATGAAAAGTCTCATTTTCTTGATTTAATGACAACTCATTAAGATTTGCGATAAAAGTCTATAGCCAATAGATATTATTCAGAAAATTTTGCTGGTATGAATACTCGGCGCTATCCCAACACTTCTTTTATATTATTTAAATTTATTTCATCTTTTTCTCCCAACTTGAAAATTTGTATCTCCTTCAGATTTATGACATTGTTATTGACACATTAGAGAGACAGATATTAATTATTGCCCAATGGAAAGTTTTGGAACAGTTAGAAAACAAGATGATGTTGAACCATCTGTAAAATATACGTAGAAATAAGAAAGTTAAGTTTCTGTGAACATTTAAAAATATTTTCCATTCAGAAGCTGAAGAATCAATCAAACTTTTTCAATATTGATACGAGTCCAGAGAAGACAAGTTTTCGGTCAACACGAATATATTTTCTCGTTTGCCCTTGATTTGTTTTTGATAAACCAAAAAACGTATGGCTTATTATTTTACGTTGATAGGAGAAGCTCGAAACCTTGATGTGAAATATTTAAATTTTTTAGGCGAAACTTGCAAAATGAAACGCTAGATAAATCTAAATATGTAGCTTACAAATATTTAGCAATAAAAACTCGATTTTATACATTTTTTCAATACAGTTTCATGTTCAAGACTTCGAGTTGAAAATTATTAAAATTGAATTAAGTATAATAAGGATTGTTTACCTGCTTATGAGTTTTTATAATGACATAACCAAATTTTTTAAAACAAAATTTCTATTAGGTAAAAACTGAAACCCCATTATTTTGAATTCGAGTACAAAAGTGCAGCCCTAAGTGTATCCTTTAACCTTATTATTTGTATATAAAAAATTTCTTCATTATACTTGGTAATTAGAATTATTAATTTATTATTCATTGTTTGTAGAAAGACATAGGAAATGAGTCAACTTCCCGTTATTAAAATAAGTCGTTTTCTTCACATGTGAATAATAAATACATTATTTACAGTGTAAAATATGAATAAACGTAGCAGTAATTAAATTACAGTTAAAATATTTAAATTTATAATAAAAAGTTGTGAAATTGCAAAAATAATAAAAGTCTAAAGAAGACCTATTTTTTTCTTAGAAAAAGATTTATGGAAAAACTAAGTATAAATGAGATAATAAAGATGGTTTTTAATTACCATATTTCTGTTTAGTTTCCTTCTTAAGTTAGAACGTTAAAGACAAATAATTTCAACACAATTGTTAATAAACCAAAATTAAAATTTTCCATATCATCATGTTTTAATATTTGATAAAAAAGTGGATAATTATTAATTATATTTCATTAATAAACTTAAAATTCATTCTGAGAAACTAGATTGTAGCCATGATTTATTTTACTGTCGTAACAAATAAATTTTTTTTAATTACCATTAAATATTTTATTTTAAGAATTAAAATGATAATTTATTTCTTTTTATTTTAATGATAAGACAAATAATTGAGCTACAGATTAAGTACCATTCATGTAACAACTGTCACATTTTAGTGTAGCTGTTACAAAAGTCTCGAGACGGCTGCATATTTTCTAAAGTAAGATATTTTTAAGGAAAATCAAAAATTTCGACGAGAAATTTAATGGTGACCTTTATTTTGATCTGGGCGATGAGCTTCTAGGATTTTTCAAGTTCAACTCTTTTTTTAATGCAAATCTCATTTTTTACATTAGCAATCGATAGAGTGGGCAATTTGACTTTTAAATATGTATGCATTTCATAGGTGCATTATAGCTTTGACGGTTAATCTAAGATCATTTCAACTTAAACAAGGTCTACACACCTCTGGGTCAAGGTCAAATTAAAAAATTCGACAGTACAATTTATAGCTCTAACGATTAACGATGTTCAAGATCCAAAATTTTATTTCAATTCAACTATTTGGTTCTAAATTATCTTTTTGTTAGAATTCAAATTTTAATTATTGTACTTTACAAATTATCCCGAAAAATATGTAAATTAGTTGGCTCATACTTAGAAAAGGGTCTGTTTATTACAAATACTTGGTTTAGGCATAAGAATGAAGCACATGTAAGCCCGGTCTAAAGGAAATAGCCACAGTCTCTTCAAAATAATCTTAGGTTTGGGGCGGAGAAAAAAGAGAACTAAGAACACAACATAAACGCAAATCAAAATTGAGAACCTGCAGAAACCGGATACGCGAAAAGATTTTTCAAATAATATAAACCAACGCATAGAAGGGGCAACTTGGGAGCCGCTGAAAAGAAACAAAGATTTAGAGGGCGCATGGACTAAGTTTCGGAATATCCTTATTAGATGTGCGATCCAAGTGTGTGGTACTGCAGTAGTGGGAAGAATGTTTGGTCATTCAACGTGGAATGACAAAATTTAGGATACCCAAAAAGCAAAAAAAGAAAAACAAGCGTACAGGAAAACTTTAAACATCGCTGATCTTAGCGATCAGGAAAGAGATAGACGTAAAAATGATGACAGACACAAAAAGAGGATATTTAAACGAATATTTAAGGAAATTAAAGATAAAGTTTGAACAGAAGAAAAGAAGAAAATACAAAACGACTAAGAAGAAAGCAAGAAACTGCTTTATTAAAAAATTAAGGGTAATGAAAGTACAGAATTGGTCCAGAGGATAAATAGTAAATGGGAAATGCTATATGATGCAGACGGGATACTAGACGCTTTGAGATACTATTTTAGGGAATTATTCGGAGATGAAGCTATAGGACACCACAACTGCGATGTAAAACACAAAAAACATACAAAAGAAAGAGAAATAAAAGTGACTGCAATAATTAGAGAGGAATCAGCTTATCAAGTAACGTAAATTAAATATACTGAAAAATACTTATTCGTAGGGTAGTGCAAATAATGGACGAAAAGATTTGGGAAGTCCAAAGTGGGTTTATGCTAGGAATGTCACGTACGGATCAAATATTTAGCTTAAAGAGCATAGAGAAAGCTCCTGACTTTATTTTAAGTGAAATTCACGAACCAATTTTTATTTTTCGCCCCATCAATAATTAAATCCGAACCCTAGTCAGATTTCTGACAGTTCAGAAAACTTAAATCCTTCAGATGAGGAACTGCACTTTTGTCATTAATATTTACCTGTGTTATTTCATAATTAATTTCTTAATAGCATAGTAGGTCAACTAGATTCTGCAATTCACAAACTTCATCTGAACTTTCTTAATTAGCGTTTATGGTCTTAAAAAAAATTTGTTGTTTGTCTTCCCAGACGAGGGGTGCATTTCTTCATTCGGTTGAAGGACTAGTGACTTTATACTTTTTTTCAATAAACCTATCATTTGATCCCGCTAAATCTGGAAATTGTTTGACGTTCTTTTGAGTTTTGTGGACAAAAAATTTTTATATGATTTTTATCTTTTAAGTATCAAGGTAAACTCCGTTTTTATCAATTATGTGTTTCAAAATTTATTTCTGAGCAGAGATAGTTATATCAATAATAAAACATTTGATTTATAGCATATGTGTCATTAAACAAACAATAGTACACATATATTATCACATGCTAAAAGTCCAAAAATTCAAGCAAAGCAAATTTTTCTTTATCAAACCTTATCTCTGTCGCGATTTTAATTATTGAAATTATGAAATAAAAATGAAGTGAAATAACATAGTCAAAGACTCAAATGTAGTTTTCGGGTACTTAATAATTATAATTATTTTATAGGGACCGACATTTAGAGAATATTCAAGCGTTAGAAAATAACTAGTACATTTGGAAAGTTTGCATCTGCCAGATATAATTTTCTATATATCGAAAGAAAAAGAATGATTTTTATTTTAACACTTCTTAATATACTGTATTTAAAAATTTATTTTAGGTTACTTATATTACATTTATAACTAATGGCGGCCCTAATTTTCTAAATATGAGCATAACACATGAAAAACTGTCAACATATTTTAAAGTATTTAAACTATTAGCTGTCTTATTCACTATTTGTATTTCTTAACATCTTTATTCAGGTGCGCAGAAATCGTAAAAGTACTTCAGAATGATGACAAAATTATCTCTTCTGTTTTGTCTCTCTTGTTTCTCTCTCTCTCTCTCTCTCTCTATTTTGTGAAGGCTGAGTCTTGGAAACACTAAATCCAAATTTGACTGTATCTGAATTTTTTTAAATATGATAACGTTTTAAGTTAAGAAACTTGATAGAAAAGTATACAGCGGCCAAAAACTCTCAGAGAGAAAAATTCTTGTGCGGTTGTTGCCGGGAAGAACACCCAGACCCTCAAGCATTCGCTTTTCGCTTCCTAATTTGATTTCTGATTGAGGAATGCAATAATAGACCAAAAATTACAATCGCTTATTTTATTTTATTGAAAAATTAAGAATTTGGATAAATTCATAACATTCAATATTTGCAACGAAACCTTTCGTCTTTCATCCTTTGAACTAGTGATTTTCACGTTCACGAGTATTCGGTGGACTATTATGGATGTTTCGAACATTTGAAACATTACGGGCTGCAATAACATAACCAATTGCAGTTGGTACAGGATTTACAATGGGATGACCATGTAAAATATTGTTGCAAACTGAAACAGACTCGCCATGTAAAACTTGTTGGGGAGTTGCCTCGACCTGAGCAGGTGAAACAGGTTCTGCACGTAAAATGGGAAATCCAAGTACAGCTTGACGTTGAGTTGGAACTGGATAGCCTATTGTCGGCTGTTGGCCATTTGCAACATTACCGCTTTCATTATTATTAAAGTTTTCGAATTCC
The DNA here is from genome assembly GCF_010883055.1 of Belonocnema kinseyi. Classification (NCBI taxonomy): domain Eukaryota; kingdom Metazoa; phylum Arthropoda; class Insecta; order Hymenoptera; family Cynipidae; genus Belonocnema; species Belonocnema kinseyi. The sequence goes on from NC_046657.1 coordinate 83,733,872, forward strand.
TGCTGCTCCGATTTTATGAACTGCGAATTTAGTTCTGCGAAAACACGATTCAGATTATTATAGGTCAAGTAACTTGAAACTTATTCAGGCTTTTTGAAAATAAAGGAGAAAATTAAAAGAAGCAATTTCCATTAAGTTGATTTCAGTAGCCGCGTTTACCTAACCCAGTTTCCAATTATAACAATAATCCAAGAAGACCGGACTGGCTTTACACAGATAGTTAATTTTATGCTGTTTAATGTTACAGCAACGTAAAAAACGCTAAGAAAATCGAAAAACGTAAATTCCCGAGTAAAAATGCTTCGACTTGAGTTCGATTTGGTGATGTCTTGAGTTCGTCTTACTTGTATGGTCATGACAGGTAATACAGCGTTTATTGTCTCAAGTCCAGCCTTTTTTTGGCTAAGACGACGTTTACTAGTCTCAAGACGAGCCTTGTCTTGGCTGAGATGGTCAAACCCTTTTCGGCTCATAAATGATATCAGAATGGATGAATGAAAAATTGTAAGTATTCAATTAGTTATTTTTTAATAAAAAATTCAGAATCTGTGGGTCTGAACCAGTATAACCCTTAAAATTTTTGTTTAAAAAAATTAAAATTGTAACTTTCTAGAAGGCTCTCCTAAGCCGTTAGGAATACGTAAAAATAAACATTTTCGGGATCATCGTCAGACAAGTATAATACAAATGAAAATCCGTAAAAAAGTTGATTGAATATATTTATATTGGACTGGAAGCTTCTAATGGGTCCCCTAAGGGTTTACATTTTTCTTGCACCTTCTTCTCTATTTCTTTACACACACCCCACACACTTACTTGGTGGTGGAAGGGGGACACCTACAGTTTAAGGTGGGTTCCGAGCCACCGAGAGCAACAGCTCCAAGTACTTAGAGAAAACTTTTTTCTCTAGAGGTACCGGTCCCACGAGTCTCCGGAGATGAACAACTCCCTTGCTAGGCTAGTGTTCACCGCATTGACCATCGAGACTCTTCCAGAGTGCAAGGTGGGAATCGAACCCGCAAGCCAAAGGAGTGGGTCCAAAGCCTACCCTTTAGCCCCCACGAGCATCGTCCCACGATGAATATATTTATATATATATTGTATAAAAATATACAAGATTACTTAATCAGTAACAAAGATTAGCTTTTGTGACAGTTAGAATGACCTTTCTTGTTATGACAGGTATACACTGGAAGTTATAAACCGCACGTATTAGAGTCATGAAATTTCGACTCAAGAGATAAATTCATGTCTTCAAGCCATAGAAACTTGTCTCCAAAACATTAATTGAAGTCTGGCTCTGTCTGAAAATTGAGACATGCTCAAGTCGATATTTTCGACTTCAGCATGTCTTGATTGGGGGCAATTCAAGACGAACTTAAGTCGAAGCATTTTTACTCAGGTGAGTTGGAAAAGGGATGTTCTAGTCGTTCCGAAAATTCAGAACGACTATCCAAGATTATGAATAATATTGGAATTGTCGTCCCTAATTTTGGGACGACGAGATACTCCTTTCTTTATATCATTTATAAGTATTATTTCAAATTATTAAAAATCTGTTTTAGTATTTTAAAAAAATAAAGTTTTAAAATAAAATATAATTTTAATTTCCTCTGAAATTAAGAGAGAGAAAAATTAGTCATCCTACAACACTATAAAATCTTAAAATATTTTCAAATTTAATTTAAAAATGTAAAAAAAAATCATCATTTTCTTTAAAATTAATTGCAATATTTTGAAATTTTCTAATTATTTTTCTATTTTTTTAAAGGTTAAAAGACTGTGAAATATCTTTTAAAATTCAGTTTTTTACCATTTTCAAAATCCTATCAAATAAAAAAACTTAAAATAAACTTCTTAAAAAGAACCTAAATCCTTAACAATTATCCCAGAAATCGTTTTATTGATACCGGTAATATTTCTTTTACAAATATCGACACTTTTTTACTGTTAGAGGTACCATTCTTCTTATCTCTCCTAACATGTTAAAAAGTTTACAAATTATATTGTGTTAAGAAAAAGTTTAGAACTGAATTTTTTTTTTTCAATATTCAGAAAAATGTACGACCAAAATTCGCTCTTTTACTAACAATGTTTAGAAACATTCAGAAATACACTTTATCATGAAATAAAATTACTTATTTCGAAAATTTGATTTACCAAATCGATTGTGAAAAAAATTGTAATCTTTATTAATAAATCAATAGATGCAGCCTAATTTAATATGGTGAAAGGGAGAACAGTACTTTTGTCATTTTTAAACGTTTCGTCACAATGTTAAAAACAGAATATCGCTGCTTCCATGATACAAGAATTATTTGCAATTAACATTTTTTATTTAGAAAATGAATGTTTAGATTTAACATGCATCACTGAAGATTTGTGACTTACATAATTCGAGAAATTGAAAAAAAAACTGAGAACAACCGCTTACAGTCATAATTGAAAGGAGAATATTAATAATAATAAAATAATTAATGTCAATTATAGTTACCAATGGAGTTTAAGAAAACCACAAAGGTTAAAAAGAGAGCACCAAAAACAAACTTCTTTACGGAACACAGCAGTACATTTTGAAAATCATTAATCTTAATAAATTTGTTGAAAATTTTTAAATCATATACTTTTACGATGTTTATTCTGGTAGATCTCAAAGTTGCCAAAATTTCATAATTATGTACTTTTGAATTTGTACAGTAAATAAGTTGAAGTTGATACAACGTATATAAAACTTTAATGCGAGTACTATAAAGCTTCATATGTCTACTCTATGCTCGATTACTTTTTGTACTGAGAATTCCAAATATTGAAAGGCCCTATATTATATGGGTGAAAATAAAGAAGCTGACAATATCGTGTCTCTGAAATATTGTAGCCTTGTGTTTGGATAAATGATTATTTTAATTTCAGAGTTTGATTGAGCACATTTTTGCCAATAACATCCCATGTGCTAATCATTTTCACTTTACTATGTATCAAAATAAATTTAATTAAATGTGAATAAACGTTTATCGGTGACGCATCTCAGGCTACTGTTTTTTTTTTCATATTTATGGTGTTATATATATTGAAAGAAAGCTTAAGATCTAATTGTTAAATCAAATATGTTATCCGAATTAATTGAAAAATTACAAAATATAGGTATGTTTCGTTTTACATTATAGTTATAGAGTTATAATTAATTTTTAGACATCACCGAGTTCTTATGTGATCTGGTACCAAAATATTTTTTCATTAATTATATGTGGGCGTCGGTATGATAAGGGCCCTAATGGCCGGGACATTATTGAAGTTGGAACTTCGAACAACTGCTGTTCGTAAAAAACGAATCTAAATTAGGCGAGTGCCATAAGCGCACGTGTCATACTTTTCCTTTCAACATGAAATATACTCACTTGCGGTTGCTTTTGGGATATGAGTAAGTTGCAAATAGATTCATTGTAGGCTTTAGTATCACCCTTAACTCAATACCGAAAATAATAATTTTGATCTAGACTCAAAAAGACCTAAAGCCCCTAAAGCCCCTCTTCATGAGGACGCCCACATATGGTTTATGAAATTAATCTAAATATTTAATTTGATTAATAGTTGGAAATCATTGAATATACTTCAAGATGTGAAAATTGAATTATACTGAAAGTGTCTTCATCAAAAAAAATATTTATTTCTAACACGTAAAGCACCTTACATTTTTGTTTATGAGAATTCGTAGGCTCCGGAAGTTACGTTTATGGTTTATTAATCAACGAATTCCGATGCGACCGGAACATGTACAGCATATACTCCTACACCTTCTGTCTTAAAGGTATTCAAGGGTGGGAAATTTACGCGACATGAGATCGCACAACACTTTTCTTTTAAGTCCTGTCTCTACCCGCGGATGAACTTACGCCGCAGACGGATAGTAGGAGATGCAAAATTCACCCCTGGATAATTTTTAAAGCAACCATTCAATTATTATTATTATAGTATTATGATTATCTAGACTCCATTACAAATGCTCTCAGATTCAAAATTCTAGACCGAAATAAAGCGAGTTTTCGGAGTTCTTGCAAAGAGTTAGAGTTAAGAAACTATAACTAGTATTATCCACTGAATGCGACAGTTGGAGGCTGCTTGAAAATGGAGGATCTAAAATCCGCATACGCAGGGCAAGTAGCTAAGATATGAAACGAATTCTTTCTTCCCGTGAGATTTGATACCGGTCAGTTTCTCGATGGCTCATATATAAATTTAAACTCAGTGATACGAATTCCAACTTCTAATTGAACCCCGGAGCTTGAGCTGAGCAATCGTGCTTGTGACATAAAAAGGGAGGTGGAAAGTAAGATATTGCTTAATGCCTGGTATTAAGGACAAGTGCGAAAACACCTGTAGACTGCTAGACCCTAGTACTCCACCATAATCTGAACACTTTGAATGGACTGAAAAGTTTTGCAAAATTGTCTCTTCATTTGTTTGAAAGGCTATTTCCTCTAATCCCGGCCATAAATGAACCGAGTTACACACGCAGAAAAACTCCCTTAATTGCAAAACCGATTTAAACTCAATAGTACCAGAAGGCTTAGCTGGTAAGGAGTTTAATTTCTTTAAGCAGCGTTCAGGATATCTTTGATCCTCCAGTGCCCACAGCCTCTCCAGCTAACTTGAGCTATCTTAAAAATATAAGAAGCCAATTGTATTCTATCAGCTTTGAATCGCAATGCATAATTTGGCGTAAAAGACGGAGATTTTAAAACCCTCTTTAAGAACTTCGATTGAGGCTTTTCGATCATTTCGGTATTTATGAAACACCAGGCTGTGATAGCAAAATACGATAGACTGAGTGTGAGACTCCGAAAAAGCGTGACTTTAGTGCACCACGCATCATATTTCGCAAAATAAAGAATTCTTAGAACAGCACACATACCAAAATTTGCTGAATTCATTTTCCTGGTAGCCTCTTTAAGGTTGTATGCAAATCCCATCCCCGTACAAATAGTAGAGTTCCATGGGGCGCCATCAAGCCATACTACATTGAAAAAATTTCACGGACCCACATGGTGAAGATTTCAGTGCGCTACTGGCATATTATTCGTAGTATGTGTGTATACGTATACTTACCACTACTATGCCAGCGGCAGATTCGTAAATCGTGCAACGTCGCAATTAAAACCTAGCCATGGCTGATCAACTTTCATGTGAGTTTGAATAGCTTGGTATAGCAGATACGCTGAATAGAGGGAACAGTCTTGCTGCTATGCGATACTATTATGTTAATCAGTTTAAGAGTGACTAAAATTTTAACATTTCTTTAATTTCTTTGCGAGTGCGTTTAATTACTATAAATTAAAATATGAAGAGCGCCTATGCACTGTTTATGAACTACATGTTAAAGTAGTCAACTTTTACATTATTTATCTCCGCATCGGCATGGTTGAAAAATTTGAAATTAGTTTAGCATATAAATCATTCTTTTTTTTAAATAGAGCTCTTTTTCAAAAAATTCAACCAGAGATTGATTTTTTTACATAAAACCTTAAGGAAAAGACCCGAACTTGAGCAAATATAACCTGAGTAGAGATAATCCCTAACTACATCAAGCTGAACCCCAGCGTAGAAGAAACTAACTTCGCTGGCGATTTCTGTGAAATACTAAAACTTTTGATTTAGATTCCTTTATTTGAAAAAAAATTTACTTTGTAATATTCCTTGATCAGGTTAAGTTTAAATTGAAGATCAACTTGAAAGTTTTTGAAGATCACTATCTGGTTAGCATAGGCTAGCACTATTACATCAATTAGGTGATTCATCGAAATTCTTATCGCCCCGTGGTTTCTTGTCTATTCCTACAGAATTCGGTTGAAAATTTTTGCAATAGAATTCACATCTTATAAAATTACCTTCCGCATCCTGTTCGCGATAGACTGAGTCTGGCGCTGGTAAGCCAGAATCTCATTGAGTTAACTGATAAATATAGCTTTGGTACCTCCAAGGCAGTAGTTTATAATAACTACAAGGTTGACTTTGTAGTCTTGGTACAGCCTGATGTGCTCGAAAAGAAGTGCTTGATATTTAGCCCGTTTCTCTTCCCCCTCCGCCGTAACATTACCAGAAGCTAACGCCGAGAATTCAATGACGAAAATGATCTTTGTCTTTAGACGTTGGAGAGCAATATAATGCAAATGTTACACTGATCATTCTTCATAACAGACTTTAGTTGCTCGTGGGCATATGGAAAGACATACGTTAGATTAATAACGTAGAACTGGCGAGGATGGTAATGGAGCCCCATTGTGTCTTTCCATGCACCCGTAGCGTGTATACTTTAAGTATTCACTGAGAACATGTTCAGTGTTTCTGACTGTTGCTTATACGTTCGGCATTTGGTATCGCATACAGTAGAGGGGGCTAAAATATAACCTTTTTTAAGAGTAACGGATTCAAATAGTGGACAAAAGTTGTGTTTTCTCAACATTAATAACCCCTACAAATTTCAGACTGATTGGAAAATATCGTCTGTCCTATGAAAACTCTTAAAGCTTGCGTTTTTAGCCAATAATAATTAAAAAATTTGAAATAGATTTCAAATAGGTAATTTTGATCTTTTTATTGTTAATTAGTTGTATAATTCTAATACATTATACTCTTTATTCAGTTATTTATAAATATGGCCTTGATAAAAGTAGCAAGGAAAAAGAAAATACTAGCTAAAAATGTATATTCACGAATGGTTGGGCGAAGACATTTAAAAATTTTATTTTTGGTGTGCATACTATCAAATTTCCGCTTTTCGGGGATTCGAAAACTTTCGAAGAAAGTAAGTTACCTTCCAACAAAAATGTAATGTAAGGCTGTCAACATAAAAGTTTCAAACTAGGGACAGATTCTAAAGGGAATGAGGAACCCTCGCATTTAGTAATTGCTGATAATGTGGCTAAGAAAGTAGAGACAATTTATATATCAAGCCCATCACAAATGTGTTACATACCCGAGAAGTTTAAATGATAAATAGTTATCCCCAGAAATATGTAGATGCTAACAATTGGTCAAGATTTGTGGAAAAAAGTTTATAACAAGAAAAGTAAACGATTTTAAGGCATCTCGCATGAGCTTTTTTATCAGAAGTGTCCAATATTGGAAAAAAAATTCCTTCAGTAGAAGTTGCTAAATAAAAAATCAGCAAAAGAAGAATTATAAGATGTGAGTGACAATCTTAGATTTATAAAGCAAAAAAATAAACAGTTTCTTGATCAAAATATTGAGGCTTCATGCTTTTGCTCTGTATTAGAGGTTAAAAAAGGTTCAGCACAATCTGATTCAGAAATTAATGACAAAGAAAAAGAGTATGTACCTTCCAAAAAATTGAAAATTAGCTCTTCTAATCAATCCCGTATTCTTCTTAAAGAAACTTCTCTCGTATCTGAAAGATTTGGTGTCAGCTCTATTGCTACAGCACTTACCGTATCATCTGCATTCAAAGACGCAAATATCTTTGAACCTTCTCTCATTATAGATGAAAAAGTAAGAAATTGCCTCCTCTAGGTCTGTATTATTGTGGTCGAAAAAATAAAACTCTAAATGATATTCAAGACGACGAAAAGTTTCATCCTAGAATTTTCACTGAGGAATATATTTCTCTTCTCGGATAAATCGTATCTCATTATTGAAGTCATGCGACTTCAAAATCTGGAAGAGCGTAAAACATTTGTAAATGCAACCTTCTAATAATTTTCTTGTTATTGTTTTAAAAGACACTGCTGTTAACACTAGATGGAAAGGTGGTTTCATTCACAAAATTGAACAAAAATTGGATAGGTCCCTCTAATGGATAATTTTTCTACTTAATTTAATGAACTTCAATTGTGAAGTCTTTTTCATCACGTAGATGGAGTCAAATATGGTCCTACATGATTTTCAGTGTTTATTGGGTCCACGCCTTCTGTATGTAAACAGCCTCCTTTAATTGACTTCAAAATAAGCAATAGATTCATAATTACCGACAATACTGATGCAATTTAAAAATTGCACTAAAAAATATATTGCGACGTTAAAACGAGCCCCTGAGCTTAAACTGATTGTGGAGCTCATTTTCAGCGTATATGTTCCGATGTGGTTTTGCATAAAACTCAAGAGCTTAATCAAAGACGGTGCAAGGCATCTTTTCAAAACTGTCTGAAAATTAAAGTACTTGCCAAAAAAGTACTTCAAAATGGTCATTCATACTACTGTGTGGAATGCTTTCTCTCTACCCCACAGAACATGCTCCTAAGCATAGTAACGGATCACAGATCTCATGTAAGATAAGATGCACGTCAAACAATTATTTTTGGCAAACAGAACGACGCGAATCTATTGCGCACGTTCAAGATTTCTGAGCTCAACGTCAAAGCCAAAGATAACGTTGATAAAATTGACTTGTCCAACTATCAAATTATATCACCTTCTGGGCTTCGGAATCTATCCATCAATTATCTCAAGGAAAGGCATTCTAGAATTGAAGATTCTCAACAGATTTCTGAATGGGATTTTGTGAACCTTGCTTGCCACACCTAGGCAGTGAAACGCACAGTAAAATTCGTGACGTCGGTTTTTGAAAAATTATGTGGCAGTCATTTGAGGGACGGTTAAATCAGATTTGTTTTAGAATCAAGAGAAAAAATTCCAAAATTTGGAAGTATAAAACAATTTTTATAGTTCACATGGTTCTGCAGTATGGTTGGGCAGTAAGGTGGGCCAGGACTGGAACAGAAAATGCGAGGTTGGTTCGTGGTTACTACAAAGTAAGCGAAATACTGCACAAATGAAATAAGAATGTAAAATGTTCAATAGTTATGCATTAAAATTAATAGTATAAAAAAAAATTCCAAAAGTTTTCGCTTTATCATTCGTGAATAGACATTTTTAGCAAGTTTTCTCTTTTCTCTTACTTATTTTTTCAAGGCCATATTTATAAATAAATGAATAAGGATTGTAATATGTCAGTATTACGGAACTAATTAACAATAAGCAAATCGAATTCATTGATTTGGAAATGATTTTCAAATTTCACATTTTGTCATTATTATTGGCTTAAAACGGAATTTTTAAGTTTTCACAGAGCGGAAGATATTGTCGAATCAGGCTGAAATATAAAGAGCTTAATAATGTTGCGCGAACGCAATTTTTGCCAACTATTAGAAGTCGCTACTCGAAAAAAGGTTTTGTCGGCTCAATCTAAAGTACATTCATTATGCGCTTGCTGTGAAATAAGGTGTTTATAACGCCGTCTTGACAAGGAAAAGGGAATCCCTCAGTTTTTAATCTCAATGCCAGACCACGTGTAATGTCGCTGGAATCAAATGGAAGACCAAGCTCCTCTGCGGCCCTATCTCCTCAGATTGCCTTATAATTGTGGTCTGTCTATGCCCTGCAGCCCTGCTGTTGAAACTTATTGTACTATTCCTTTTTATTTTTAAACCTTTGTGAAACAGAGTTCTATACACAAGTTCCCGCCGCTGGTAAGGTGTCATATAAGTCCTCAAGAACGAGGAAATATATCGGCATACAACTCCACGTCATTGGGTACGGGCCTGTGAAAGTTTTTTCTCTAACTCAGATGTTCTTGTCTTGCTGACAGGCTGGTGAAATTTTCCAAAAACAACGGTACCACAGATGAGTTAGAGGAGGCGACGGATTTTCTGCAAAGGGTTCTTACTACATCATATGAGAACAATTTCCCTACAAGTACAATTAAGTCTGTGAAAGTAGCAGAATAGCGCAACACACACCTGCAAAAACTCCATAAAAAATTAAAGCGTTGTGCAAAAGTTCAAACAAAACTAAATTTACTTCAGACTGGGATATCCATAAAATGGCTCAGCATGAGTACAATAGAAATAGAAGAAGCTCGCCCCGGGTTCATAAGGCTCGTTGATGTTGCGTTTTTCGAAGACGAAGAAGCAAAACTGAATCACCCAAAGAAAGTTCACTTCCCGAGTTTTCAGCAAAGAAAATTGACTAAGTGGTTGCAGGCTGCGCCAAGAGAAAGAGAGTAGATCGACCAGAACTTTGCTGCCAAAGTGTTTGATATAAAGAAGGTAGAATGGGCCGTTGGGTCCTTTTGACTCCTTAAATCAGCTGGAGCAGATGGCGCCTACGATGCTTACTTACAGGCGTAAGCCATCCTGGGCTATACCTACAGGATGAACAAAGTTAAGGAAATCCTGGGTTTACTCACGAAAGACGTGAGGAAAGTGGTTCAGAGGCTTATAGGGCGCAACCAGCTGAACTATTACATGCACAAGAGAAGACATCAGGTAGGCTCAGGCAAAAAACATTTGGGGTACATATAATGCAAACTGAGTTCAATATAACGCCATCAGTGGCTGACATACTGGACTTCGCCATGAGGTATGAGGTCAACTACTAAGAGCGAATAGTTGAAGATGTCTGACAATTGTCTCTGCAGCTTAAGTGCTAGACGGTCTCAATCGACGCTCCCCACTCCCATATAAACTAAACTAAACGAAGGTGGACTTAGAATCACTGTATGAATTTAGCTACATGTAGAGATAAACCGCGGTTCTCCGACTTTTTAGAAGTACTTGCATTTGGCTAAAGGTTTGGGCAGGTAACAGGAAACCTGTAGGAAACCACCTTCCCAGCACAGCCGTTTGTTTTAAAGTCAAGTTAACAGGGCGGTTCCTACATTGCAGATATTCATCCATCCAAAAGCTATCCGCGCTTGAAATGGCTTGACGTCTGGAATCTTCCCGAATCGAGATTCACCACGCAGCTAATGCCATCCATTATTTCAAGCATCTAATGGTCAAGTTAACCTTGATGTGAATCCCCGAATATCCTAGTGCCTACCATGATACATTTTTGCGTGCAAGAGACGTACAAATTGAAGTTTTGCTTGGGGGTTTCTAACCGTTCTTATGTCGCTCGATTCTAAGCAAATAGATATTTCTCTTATTATTGAATTTCAAAAGAGTTGGAAAAGTGCAATAATTTTTGAAACAAATTTCTTTATATATAAATTTTTGGCAATGCGAGTCCGACGTGGAATCCACTTACAAAAATTAAAAAATGTTATTAATTTTATTTTCTAACATTTGATATTTTCTGCAGAAAAAAAATATCCAACTGCAAAAAATTCTTTAAAAATGTATTATCTAAGACATTAGGTAAAGTTTAGTAAGCGAAAAAACATGTATAATATTTTTAAAATTTAATTACATAATTTATAATTTTGCATTGAACGGCGCAAGAGCATTAAAAATCACAATTGTTTCTCATTTCGGATCAAGCTTTCGATGATTTTTCATATTAAAAGAGATTATTTCAATAAATTTTTGTTATTTCTCATTATATATCTACTTGCGCTGTTAGATTAAAACTATTTGAAACATGTTTTAGGTTGCTGTTGTAGGCTAAACGAAATTTACTATTTATACAATAGTGTCAACTTAAAACATTATTCCGGTTTTCTAGAATTCTTTGTATAAAATATTAGTTTTTTTATTTTCTATTTTCTAAGTTGCCGAAAAAATGATCACGGAAACAGAAGATAGATTAGAATCTTTTAACAAGGTCAGATTCAAAAGATAAGGTAAAAAATCGCGTGTGTTTGTTTTTCTTATCAAACAGATTATAATTATACCCAGTTATATAAGTTATACTTAAATTTTACCTTTACTCAAATATTAACAATGAAAACAATAAATGTGTATGTGATATATAAATTTAGGATACTGCCTTTAAAAAATGGGTTATTTAGGATAAAAAATTAAAAGTACAACTTTTTACACGAGCTTCTTCATTTATAATATTAAAATCATAACACTTTTTTAAACCGAAAGGAACCCCTTGAAAAATTGAAATACGTGATAATAAACAAGATTAAGAAAATTTTTTAAAATTATATTCAGAAGCTCGCAAGACCATTTTATTTAGAATCGTTGTTATTAGGCGAATCAAGCTGCAACTTAACATTTCTCTTCATAATCAGCCATAGAATACAAATAAAATTGTGATTTTCTGCGATTATGTTAATACAATTTGTTTCTAATATATGAACTAGTACCTTCTACCGATAATTTCTTGTTTAAAGAAATTATTTCAACAATCTGGAAAATATTTCTGTGCATGCAAATAAATGATTTAAACATTTTATTACTTTTTTTAGTAATTTTATCTTATAATAGAATTATAAAGTTGCGGTTTTAAGAAATTTAAATTTTCAGATTACAATAGGAACTTTTTATGGTGGTTGCCAAAATTAGGTCGTTAGATTGTTAGTTTTATTTTCAGGAATTATTCACATCAATTAAGTTTAAAAAGATAACTCTCCAAACTATTTATTATTATTTAAAACATTGTTCTCTTAGAATAATGCTGGCAAGCTGAAGTTTTCCCTAAAATTGTCCAATTTTTATCCACTCTTTAATTAGAGTAAGATAATAATTCATTCAAGTTAACTACCATAATTTTTTATAAAATTCATTTTCATTTTGAATGATATCTTCTTTCAGTAAAGCTAGAATTTTTAACATATTCTTCTAAAAAAAAACAAGTACATAATTGAAATATCTTACCAATTTTTAATATGCATTATAATAAATATAATTTTCTTTGAAGTAGTTACTATCCAGCATTACTATAGAACAATGCAGTTTCAAATAATGATAATTTGATTAAACAATGATTTATGTTCAAATGCAATAATCACTAACTCACTCTAACTTAAAAGTTGAAAAAAGTGAAAAATTTCTGAAAGATTCAAAACTATCTAACATTATTCAAAGAGAATGATATTAAAAACAATCATATATTTAAGAAAGTTATTTTTGTGAACTCAAATTAATTGTTGACGCACTTTAATTGCAAAGTGCACCAAAAGTGGAGAATTGGAGAAAAAACTACAACTTTTTAACATGATTCGAAGAGATTAATACTATAAAAAATAATAAATGGTTTGAATAATACTGAATAGGTCTGTATAAGACTCAGGCGTGAACAAAGAGAAGCGTTTTCATCCGAAGCGGTATTGTTTTGGGGTGTATTCCTTATCACCGGCAATCCTAAAACCGACACAGTCTCCGAGTTTCTATGTACATTTATTTTAAAATGAGAGATGAACTAATGAATATTAGATTAACTGGTGAATTACTATTAACACAACATAGAATATTCTATTTATGTTCCCTTTTTTTTAACTAATTAGAGTGCGAACAATACAGAAGATTCCTTTACCTCGACTTAAATTTTTTTACGTCGAATCTAAATCAGCTATCAATCTGAAATTACCAGAAGGCCCTTTTGAAGTAGCAGTTCAGGAAATTGGAGAGACCGAAAACGTCATTGGAGCAATCGTAAATGACGTTTTGTTTCCATTCGTGAATCCTAGAGATAATAAATTTGCAAGATTTTTAGTAAAAATCAAGACAAACGAGAATTCACCTGTATCAAAAAAGGATTGATTTTATTGCAGATATTATGAGAGCGTGATACCAAAAGTCTAGATCTTTCCTAGAATCGCAGAATCTATCGAGGGCAAAATATGTTGTTTTTTAGAGTCAATGAGGCGGTCCGTATTTTTCCGACTTTCAGACAGAATTCTTTTTAAAAAGTGATGAGTATTTTAATTTTTTGTTTTGTTTTTCAAAAAACGCGATTTTTTTCTTTAAACCTCCATAACTTTCAGCTTAATTGAGATATATTTATTTATACTAACAGCCTTCATCGTATTTTTTTTTAATACATCAGAAAATTAAAAAATGTTTAATATTAACAAATGGCAAACGTTTAAAAAAATTAAAAATCGATTTTCTCAAAAAACCCACTTTTAAATTTGTTGACAATTTTTTTTTAACTTGTTCTTCGATAACGAAAATCTCTTGTAAATTTGATGCTTACTAATGAACTTTTGTAGCCAGGAGAATTATTTTCTAGTTATAAACCAATTTTTCACCTTTTCTGTGAAACAATGATAAATGCGAAAAAAAATTACATTAAAAGTTTGCAAGTCTCAAAAGGTTCTATGAAAAATATCCCTTTTCTTTTGCGATATTTTTCATAATTCACAAAAATAGTTCCCAAACTATATTTTTAGGGAACAAAATTCTCTCGGCCTCAAAAATGGTTTAGTCTGCATGATGCTGCTAAGATGCCTTTCTATATGAGTAGAAATTAGAAAAAATATATTTAGGAAACTAAAAAAGGTAAGGTTTTCCCAAAACCACACTTTTTTCCTGCTTTCAAATTTTGAAGAAAATAATAAAAAAGATTTTCTTAAGAACCCTATCTTTTTTATTTTTCTAAATATTTTTTTAAAGTTTATATTAATAAACTGCGCTTGCATCGCGCCAATAACGTGATTGATTACTGTTAGCGGGCTGATTTTGAGTTACACCAAAACTCTCGCTTTCAGTCACCGCGTTTTCAGCCATCCTAGAACTTCTGGCTGACGAAGTTTGTCAGGTAGCTCTCCCTGTTTACGTGTCTGCCCCCCAGAAATCAGTCCAAGCCATTTCAAGGCAACTCTCGTCACTTGACTGAAAGCGAGAGTTTGGTTTATATAAATATTCAGATTTAATATTTATAATAAATAATGATCGGAAATGCCCAAACAGAATTTTGCTAATCCTAAAATAAAACTTTGGAGTGACAGGTATAAAAAATTCGATTTTAATGGAAACGAAGTTATGAATTCTAAGTTTAGAGAAATAAATCATTTTTGTTTGCCTTAATGATTAATCTAATCTTTTTCGAGTTTTCAAATTAAATTTTCGTTTATTTGCAAAAATGCGCTTTAAAATATAATCACTAAAATGACCAAAAATGAATTAAGAATAATTTATTACTGCACTGATATATGCTACATCATACATTTTCTTAATGACTTGAAGATGACCTGAATTACAATTACTAATTATTTATTATATGAATATTATAAAATCTATAATATTGTATACAAATAATCAAATCATATTTATACTATTGAAACTAATATTTTCCTCTCAAAACTAAAACTTTTTATTATCTTTTTACCAACATTTTGAAACATTTAAAATGCCAAATTAAAGAAAAAAATTTTTTTCGAAGTCTGAACTAATATCGTGTTTTGCATAAAATTCGCGTTATTTTTTATCTGTCACTCCAAAATTCTAACTTAGGATTAAGAAATTAATTTGGATGCATTTTCAAATGATTATTTATGCTTAAGCATAAACATGTCCCGAACTTGACTCATTAAAGCGGTTAGAGAATGAGAACTTTGAGCAGGAGTTACTAGAACGTAAACCTACAACATAAATGGCAACGTGATACGGATACGGGGAACTTTCACCTGAGATGTTCGTCTTGAGTAAATGACATCTAGTCGCCGCCAAATAGTCACCGGACATCTAGTCGCGGGATATCTAGTCGCCGAGACATCTAGTCGCCGGGACATCTGGTCGCCGGGACTTCCATTTGCATGAAATTTAGTCGCGGGGACATCAGTTTGCGAGATATCTAGTCGCAAGGGCATCTAGTTGCCACACATAGTCCCCAACACTTTCAGTTGGAGAAACGTTATGTTATAAATCATGAAAAAATAAACATGCGAAACTCAAAACTTTTAACCCCAATATTCACGATTTATGATATAGTTTTTGCACATTGTTTTCATTATAAAGATATGTATATGCATATGTACTCTCTTGATTTGAATAAGGAGATTAATTAAAAGTAAAGAAATGTTACAGTTTTTCAGTATGGAATGTATGTAAGATATAATATTTACGTAGTGTGGATATGGATGAAAGGACCCCATAAAAGGGCTCTTTCGGGTGATTTGCAAAGATACTTTATAAAAGGTCGTTCCTGCTATGCATGATTGTGCTATGATAGAAGGGTGAAAGAGTGGGCTAACACGGGCCTTCCGAATCCTTGGGTCGACGTCCCTCCCGGACCGATTTTTAGTTTTTTGAATCGGCACAGGAATAACCTGCAGCCCGCACAGTGACCAAGAATACCATACCGTTCGTTGGTATCGTGGCCTGCGACAACCCCCCCCCCCCCACCAAAAGCTGTGAACGTAGAGTGATTGTGCCCGTGGCACTTTGGCACCTCAGGGTGACAAAGGTGTCCTAATGGCCTCTCGGGAACACCCGAAGACCTTCCCAAGTAATTAGTCTTACCTCGGCATGCACGGCTCTGCAAGGGTAGAGCTTTAATTGCCTTAGCTACTCGCGGGAACCAAAATGAATCACGCAAATTTAATCTCAAGGGAAAAAGAAGAAAATCAGGTGACGTAGGAGAGAAAGGGGTTTAGTTTTAACGGGTCTAATATAACCCTTTCCTTTCCATCTATTTCCTCGGCAGGCCAAACTCAGGCGGCAGCTGTGTAGCCAGCTCTTCCGGGAGCTGAAGGATCGACGGTACCTCTGAATAAGGCTATGGAAATGGAAGCGGCCAATCAGTCTCCCAATAAGTAGAAACACATCAATGGTTCCCTAAAAACGAGACTGCAGAGGCAAGCGCAGCGGGATAGTAGAGCAGCTTCGATATCTAGTACATCGGCGACCACAACGCCGATTACTAGCACCGAGGCTCAAAAGCGAGGAAAGGGCTAAGAGAGCACCCCACCAGGGCACAAGGCTGCCCAACAGCCGACGAACAGGGAGTCGTCGGGGGCTGGATTGACAGACGGTGTTAGTGACAGATATGAGCTTTCCAGACTCGATGCTCACCATAGAGCAATTTATGCATTTTAGGATGGCTACCTGGAGGGCGCCCGAAAGAGTATCCTCAGACCAATTGTCAAGATTCAGGACCTCCTTCTGTAGGAGAGGGGTCTTTGTGTCTGTAGCAGCTGACTCAGCAGCCAAGGCTTAGCTACACAAGGTTGTAGTCGAGATAAAGCCTTGGGAGAGTCGCCTGTGGCACAACTGCGCCAGAACCCGCGGTTAGCCAATGAGATTGTTACCCCATCCAGGGTCAGGTGGGCCCTGAAGTCCCTCAGTCCTTATAAGTCTCCTGAACCAGATGTTATATATTCAGTCTTTTCACAGAGGGCTGGCGACATCATCATTGGGCCAATTGTGAGACTTTCTAGGACTATTTTTCATTTAAGGATTCCCGTCCCATTAGCGATTAGGACCTTTATGGACATCGAAGGGGCCTTTAACTACACCTCAGGAGAGGTGTTCAGGGCGGCTATGATCACACACGGGTGGATTGGACCTGCCACGTGTGAGCCAACAGAAGCCTAACTACGAATGAGGGCGATACCACCTTTTGTGGTACCGTTACCTTGGGTTGTCCGCAGGGAGGTGTTTTATCACCCTCGCTGTGCTACCTGGTAGTCGATGAATTGCTTCATCTGCTCACGAGTCAGGCCCACCACGTTATAGGCTATGCGGCCGTTATACTGGTAATCTTGCGCGGCCAGCATCTGGATGCGCTCTTGATAAAAATTGATGATTATTTAAACAAATGTAATAAAGAAATACAAACTTTGTCCAAAAAAACCCCAGTTTAAGCTCATACAAGTCGCATCGACACTAACAAAGATTTATTGCCTTTCTCCTATTCTCTTCTGATCTTTATTTATCAAGTCTGAGAAGTGAGTTCGTCAAGCCAGAAAGACCACTGCATCTAGACGAAGAAGTTTTACTTTTAAAACAGGCGTAAAGTCTGATGTCTGTGCCAAACTGTGTATTTGTTTAGTATATGTGTTTAAATATTCAACAATTGTTATCGGGTGATCGAAACTAATTATTGGTTATCAGTTAATTCTGGCTGGAAAACGCTATTCATTCCATGACTAATAGAAAAGATGAGTGATTGTTCATGAAATTGATTATAACAATGGCAGTTGTTATTATTCATCCAAATCCCCGGAGGTTATTCGAAGATCAGTCATTAACAATTGAATAAATCCAAAGAACGGAGTTTGTGTGATGAAAAATAGCCCAATAATGCAATTGTTAACCAAGATACTTTGAACAATTTCGAACTGTTATTATATGAGCAGATATGATAACTGAGTATCATTCACAAACTCTATGGAGCTAATTCCATGAAAAATGACAATTCTTTTCATCACTAATAGCTGAAGCCAAAAATTGTTTTCCTTATTTGTTTGTAATAATAATTGTTTATTCATGTGTTCTCACGGGTATGACACAAAAATCATATTTGTTGATCAATTCAGGAAATCCAGTGAGAATCAAGGGACTGTACACCGCAAACCCATATGAAACCATTTTCATCCACTTATTTGTTTATAACAAATTGAATACATTTTTTAATTTATGCTGCGGTGCTGAAAAATTATAATGGATACTTTCTTTACTCATTTTGGGTATTTGGGAATGAATCTGAGTATTCTCTTGGAAATGGTACTCTTCAAAAGTAAGAAATTTTTTTTTACATTTTTGTCAAGAAATTAAAAAAATAGAGCTTCAATTTGAATATATGCTCTAATAAGATCATGCGGATTTTCATCAGCTCTAATTTTTTTTTTAATCATTTGAATCGGATAAAAACTGTATTAGACAAATCAATTTTTTCAGAGTCGTGATTTTCGTCCGAGTGTGCGGCGGTGCTCTCCCTGTGGAGAGGTCTGTGGGGTCAGGCATAAAGCTTATAAAGGACGCAACGGGATCACCCAAGCGCCAACGGCCATCACGGTATTCCTCACTAAGATCTCAAAAATATGGCAGGATGTTAGTCGGAAAGAGAATATGTAAGTTATAAAAAAATACTTTTAAAACCCGTGTATAGATCATAAAATTTCCTAATATATACACGGTTTTGTTTTTCAGCGAGCACAAAAACCCCATCACTTTGCTGTGGATGAAAAATGATATATGAAACTATTTTATTGGAGTAAGGAAGTATTTGAGCAATTGTAAGTAAAGTTTTGCATTCACATTTTTTTAATATTTATACAGATTTGAAAATCAAGAAAGATCCTTTTAATTTTGCAAAATCTTCCGGTCTTACTGCTCACCACAATCACAAAAAGAACATATTTTTGAAAATAGAATTAACTAAAAATGTTACACTGGAACCTGCTATTAAGAACGGTTTCGCGCATGGCCTTGATCCTAAATATGGGGGATCCAAACGTATAAGTTTAGGGCTGAGTAAACCATTTCTGTTGGATATGGACGCATGATTTATGTTTTATAAATTCAAGTTTTAGTGAGTTAGTTACCAGAAGTTCAAACCAAAGTTGTGAATTTGTCAGATATTCAATTATTTATAAAAAGTAGTTTGCTTCTGATTAGAATATTTCGTCTGCTTTTAGTTCAACTCACAATGAAGTAGGAACTTTCTAATATATTTTAATAACATTTTTCAGAAATATGCATTGTCATATTCTTTCATCGATGACGTTAGCAAAAGTTTAAAATGTTTTATTTTTTAAAAGACACTACCTTTTTTCTGAAGCCATGCATAATTCATGCCGAAGCAATATTATTCTTTTCGGAAGTCCAGCGAATTTTGAGAAAGCGAAAACTATACAAGGAAAATTGTTCAGAAGTATTTAAATAAGTTTTCTGAAAAGATTCAGCTTAATTAAAATAACTGTTAACAAACTGTTATTGGTCTAATTTTATATTCCCAATAATTCAATTATGCAAATTTTGAAAAAAAAATGGAAATTGAGAAGA
Organism: Belonocnema kinseyi; assembly: GCF_010883055.1. Lineage (NCBI taxonomy): Eukaryota > Metazoa > Arthropoda > Insecta > Hymenoptera > Cynipidae > Belonocnema > Belonocnema kinseyi. The sequence continues at coordinate 83,753,506 of NC_046657.1, forward strand.
ATTCTTAAAACTTCTCAAGAAATTAGAACAATTCAAAATAAATTAAAATTAAAAAAGTATATTCCAAAATCTCCTAATAACTTTGAAATTCTAAGAAATTTCTCACTTCTTGCGAATAAATTTTTTGAAATCTTTTAAATACATTCGAAATCTTATAAAACCCCGCGGAATCTTCTAAAATATTTTGAAACCTTATAGGTCCTAAAAAAACATTCAATACCTTTCAAAGTTCTAGTGAAATATTTAGAATCTCATGTAAATTTTCTAAATCCCTTAAAATCATTAAAATCCTTAGAAATTACTAGACGTTTTTTAAGTCTCTTGGAAAGGATTTGGAATTTTTTTAAATACACTGACGTACCTCAGATTCATTGCAATCACTTCAAATTATTGAAATATAATAGAAATTCTTTGGAATCTTTTAAAATTGCCTAGAACATTTCAAATCTTTAGAAATCCCTTAAAAATAACATAAAATATCAAAAAGTATATTATTCTTATATTAATTGAAAATTGTTAAAGCTCTTGAAAATTCCTTACAATTTTTGAAAATACTCTAAAATATTTTTTTTTAATTCTTTGAAATCAGTGCAAACTACTGAAATCTATAAAAAAATACTAATCCTTTTGAACGCTTTAAAATCCCTGGGCATTTTTAAAGCTTTCAAAAAAATCCTTAGAATTTGTAAAAAATATTCTTAAATCTTTAAAATTCATTAAATTTCTTCAAATTGCCTTCATCAAGTAAAAATTTCTTTGAATATTTATGAATATCCTACAATATTTTTAATCCTTCAAAATATTTAAAATTTCATTCGAATTTTTTAATCCTCTTCTGAAAATTCTTTAGAATTAAAATACATCAAAATATTTTTAATATTTTGAAATCACATTAAATTACTGTAATCAATTTAACATTTTCTTAAATACCCTAAAGTGTTAAAAATCCTTCGATTTCCTTTGTAGCTTTTTAAAGCTCTGGAAAATTCCTTCGAATTTTTAAAAATGTCCTAAAATCTTCAAAATCGGTCGAAGTCCCTTTAGATAATATAAATCTGATTAAAATTCCTTGGAATCTTTGAAGATACCCTAAAATATTTCAAATCTTTAAAAATTTTGCAAAACTTTTTAAAATCCTTGAAAATTCTTTATAGTGTTAAAAAAATACCGTAAAGTCGTTTGAAAAATATAAATCCCTTGAAATTTTGTAATGCTTTTTAAAAATCCTTGTAATTTTTGTATATTCTACAATACTTAATATCCTTTAAAATTCTTTGGAGGTCTTTAAAGATCTGGACAATTTCTTGGAATTTTTTTAAAATATCCTAAAATATTAAATATACCTCGAACTAATCAATCTATTTGAGTACATATTTAATATTTAAGTTTATAATTAATAAAATACAAACATTTCAGCGCTGTTAAAAAATTCCTGGGCATTTTTTAAAGCCCTAAATCTTATAAAATCCTTTCAAATCTCGTCAAATCATTAAAATCTTTTTAAAATCCTTTAAAATATCCTAAAATATTTTTAATTCTTTGAAATCCTTAAAAAAAAAAATTAAAGCTTTTGAACATTCCTTGAAATACTTAAAAATAACCTAAGATCTTCAAAATAGTTTATAATCCCTTTAAATTGTTTTAATCTAGTTAAAATTCTTTGGAATTCTTAAAATATTCGAAAATATTGAAAATCACATAATGGGGCTTCAACATACTTATTTATAACGATATGACTCGATGCGATTTAGTACAAGTAACGTCATCTCTTGGAGATCCCTAAAATTAATTCACACTCCCCACTCTAGTTCTCATTCCGATATTGCTGAACAAAATCCTGAATTTGTGGGATTACTATCCTCATTGAACGAAAAACATTTCCATATAAGTGCACTCCCAGTAACTGCCAGTTGGAAAGGCCTCTAGGGGAGTGTAATTTCAAGAATCCCCTCAAAATAATTTTATATCTCCTTTTTTCCAGCTGGCGCTTCAATTTATAATTGAGAGGAATAAGGAATTGAAAAAATAATACAAAATGACTATTCACAAATTCAAGTTCTTCTTTATTTATTGAAAAGAGCCATTGGTGTGAAAGTGTGCAAGATGATAATAAGGAATGAACCAGAGCTAAAACAATTATGAGACCGGAAAAGAGCCAGCTTGTTGGTTCAAGACTTCATCAGACCTGGTTTAAGGTTGCAAAAAATCGGAGCCAGGATTAGTTTCTCCTCTCATACGCCTATATATGTTCACAAGAAAACGTACCTAAAAATCGTGTACACTTAAAATTTGAAGAAATCTTTATTTTTTAATTTGTATATTGTTTCTGAGGGATCTTTACTATATTAGGTGACGATGTGAGTCGACAGAGCCAGCCTGTTTCAAGCGATTCCTTTGCGGCTTTCGCTTCATGCAGTACAGGGATTACCTCGCCGGGGCCATTACGGGCCAAACAAGTATTATTTATTGAGACTCTACGGCCAAACCGGTTATTCAGAGGGTCATTCTTCTTAATTTTTAAATTATAGTTTGCAACTGTGTCCACCTTAATTCTTACTTGCACACCACCTGCTATAGCCCCGAGGGGATACATAGTTTCACCAAAGACTACTCCAATGATGTATTCCTTATTTCCTTTTTTCTCCACTACTACTCTATAAGTGGCGTATTTTAGGTGAACAAAAAAGTTTTCAAATCGTTCGTAATAACGAACATTCATTCGATAGGCAGGGACCTCTTTTTTCCGTGGTGGAGGTTTTGTTTCTGGAAAAAGAAAGGTTGGAAAAATAGATATTGAATTTTTTAATTTTTAGCAGGGATCCATCTGAAACTTTCGTTCTACTCCGTTATTAATCGTAAATAATTTTTTTTTTTTTAGTAAATTTATTTTGCTTTCTTCATATTTGGCGGAAATCATATATTATCTGAAATTACAGTAACGATTGGATTACAATTATTTTGTTTAACTGACAGTAAAGGAATGAAACAAAAGTTTCGTCCAGGTCCTTGATTTGTAGTAAATAATAGTTCTTACTTTACAACAGACAAGATAGGTACGCATGAATATTTTGCGCAGATTTGACTGAAAATGAATTTCATTTGATCAAAAATGGAATTATTTAAAGGCTCGGTCTGCACTAGAGTCAGTGTATGCTAACATTTATTTGTCTACAAAAACTCTTTTTACCCCAATCTGTGGCGGATTGAAAAATGTAAAGTTTTTCATTCGTATAGTTCTAATGTTGATACAAGTTTTATTATGTGTGCCGAAAATAATCCCTTAAAGTTTCATATAAAAAAATTGTGACATACTGTTTATTATTTCACGATAAAATAAATGTAGAGTTTCTTAATGAAGTAACATTTTTTCCCAGTATATCTTAATTTGCATCCCTATAGTCGAATGACGCCCTTTTCGAATAAAATCTCGAAACCAGCTCGAAACTATTATTTTCAAAAAACCCTCGTTTATATAAAGTTTCTCAAATCATTGGCAGATTTAATTTATGTATTGTGTATTTAGAGATTTCCAATCGTTCCAAAATAAGATGCAGAATTTTATTTATTTACCCAGAGATCAGACAGTCTGTCCGGCCTTTTCGTGAACATCATTTTGGCAGTGCCTCTTAAGTCGGACAACTACGATCAGGTGATAAATAAAACGTAGTCATATGTTTGATGAAATAAGATTTATCATTAAATTTCTTAGATCAATTTATTATTTCTAACAGTAAAAGAAACTTGTTTGTGCATTCTCCATTTTAAAAAAATGTAGTTGAGCGCTCTAAACCGCGTAGGAGTATTGTTCACTCTGGACAATCTATCGAAGACAAAAAAAAACGTGAAACAAAATATACCTTCTTATTCAGCTTGACGCTGCTAACGAAAAAAATGTAGATAAAAAATTTGTTCATTCAAAAAAGAGTGACACATTTTGTATTAATATTTTTTAATAAAATGCTTTTGTTTTTATCGTAAAAAATAACATTGACAATAAAAAATAAAATTTTTGGAAAAACAATGCAAGGTACGAGAACAGATGATTGAACAAAAATTCCACATTCAGAAAAAATCTACAAGTTCGTAATAAGCTTTTGTTATTAAAATACATGCAAAATGAAAAAAATAACTTTTTTGATAAACGACATGAGCTACCATATCATTTTAATTTATACATTTTTTTAATCTAAATTACATCTAACAATTTTTTTAGAACCACTTCACGCGACGATGCGCATTTTTGGTTCACATCATCGAAAATTTCATTAAAAATAAACAAATTAAGTTGATGGTAAACCGAAAAAAGTTGCAATGAAATTTATAATAACAAAATTGTTTTTACATTATCATCATGAAAGGTATTAGATTTGTGTAAAATTTGACCCCACCTACTTTTTGTCAAATGGCCACGTGTGGGACCTTATGTGTGTCTGTAGATTTTTAGTCTATTAGACAAGAAATTTCGAAAGAATTGAGCGATTGAATGGGCGTTTGATGTATTCTTTAACTGCCCGAAACTGAAGGTCAATTTCGTTATCCAGTCATCATGGATAAAAATGTAAAAAGTTCAAAATTTTTCAAATTTGTCAGTACTATTGTTTCATGATTTGAAAATTCTGTGTAAAAAAACGAAAATAAATATTTAAAGCCAAACAAAATAAAATATAATGAAAGTAGGAATTAAAAAATTGTTGATTTTTGAACACCCTTCAAGATTAACTTAAAAAATTTTGGCATTTTTTGAAAATTCAATATTTGATCGCACAAAAAAAATTAAAAATGATAAATTCCATTTTGCGTTCAAACTATACAAGATACCAAAAAAGATGAGCCATTAAAAATTGTGCATTAAAAAAAGATTGACAAATCTGAGATAATTCACTTTCTAATAGAGCGTGTAGTATTTGTTCTATTCATAAACAACAGCATAAAAAAATAATAATCTGCCCGCTGCGTGGGCACATTCTTATTGCGCGCTAGATACGCAGCGCTTCGCACTCGTTTTCATACATTTAATGCGTACACCTTAACTACATTTTTTCAAATATCATAAAGATTGTAACCTAAATCAGAAACTGCGAGTTAAACTTCTGAGAAATTACAGCCATAAATTGTAACAGCAATTATTTTCGATGTGTTTTTAAAGAAGGTTTTCAAAGCACCTACAGCTCTGACGATTACATTCTCATTACGAAACTCGCACTTAGCGCTGGATACTTTGTGTCCATAGCAATTGGCAAGTCTTTTTGCCGTGTACCAGAAAAATTTAGTCAAATTAAAAAAACTTAACTGAGATAGTTTCTAAATACAGTGGAACCCTCTAATAGCCCTCCCTTCTATAGCCTTCTATAAGAAAAATATTCTTTTCTATTTTTCTAAACATTTTCTAAATTTTCAAAAGTATATAACTTTTCTAATTTTCATCGAAATTCTAAATTTTATTTTGATAATTTTCAAGTCTTCTATCCATCTATAAGAAACTTTGACCAAAATTTCTAAAATTAAAAAAAAATGTAATTTTGAAAATGCTCTAAATTTTTTTATTTTGGTAGTAAATATCTGCTCAACGCAAGTGACCTTCATTTTGAGAACTTTAGGAAGTGTGTGAAAGGCTGACTCGATTGGACAAATCCTTCAAAAGTTAGCGTGGCTACAACTTTCAGGTACACATCAATAAATACATACATACATACATACATACATACATACATACATACATACATACATACATACATACATACATACATGCATACATACATACATACATACATACATACATACATACATACATACATACATACATACATACATACATACATATACATACATACATACAGACATACAGATAGACAGACAGTCTGCAGACAAGCACCAACAAAATTGTATGATTTTTGGACTTTGGAAGTGTTGAAACGCAATGATCTGTTAAAAACCAAAGATCGAAAATTTGGATGATTACATGCTACGGACAAAATTCGTTGAAAATTAAGTCACTTATCCTGGCCTACGAAAAGCTATGTATTAAAAAGAAGGTTTTGATTAAATGTTTCTCCCTCTCTAAAAAATTGAATGAATTGATCACAAAAATTTGGCAATGCCTCAATAGTTTAATTTTAGAAATGAGCGATATTTTGTTTCAAGAATGAATGCTACGTCACGTATTTTTTGCTAGTATTATTTTCATTCGAAAAAAAGTTAATTAATTTAATCAACAAAAATTCACCGGTTTTTTTATCTAACTTTCTCGTCTTTTTGTGAAATTGTGGTGAAAGATTATCGTTCTAACATATTAACTTTTAATTTTTAATTTTTTACTGTTACATTCTCTTCATAAAAGGTATTAGATTCGTTTTTGTCAGTTTTTGTCGTATTCCCAGGTTTTGAGAACCCCTAAATCTGAAAAAACAGTTTTTTTACGAATGCTTCTGTTCGCCTGTGTGTTGGTGCTTGAAATTGTAGATTTTTTACTTTGTTGGTACGATATATTTTGAAAGAATTGACTGATTGGATTGGCCTTTCGTATACTCTTTTAGCGTCCTAGCCTAAAAATTATGTTCGTTAGTTGGCCACTTTTGAATAAGAATTAAAAAAAAGGAGCGCATTTTGTGAAATTTTGAGAACACTTTTTCCGAATTTAAAATTCTGTGTTCAGATGTTTACAGTATTAAAAAAGACGAAAAATTTATCCTAATGACTTTTCTTGATACAAAACAAAAGACCAGAGTTAAAGCATATACAAAATTCTAAAAACAAACAAAAGTAATAATTTAAGCCAAATAACGCACGATATGAAGAAAGCCAAAAGAAGAAAAATGTTGCTTTTTTAATGCCCTAGAAGGTTAGCATAGCAACTTTTTTTATTCCCTTCAAAAATCTAAAATCCAATGAAAAAAATATGTACACAAAAATTGCCCTTCCAAAAAGAGTTACAAATTTGCCATTGATAATTTTTTAAGGATGCTTGGTTTTTGTTTCAATTGTCAAAAATGACATTAAAATTTAAAATTTTTGGAAAAACGGAACAGTTATCAATAAAACTTTAAAAAAATTTTTTTAAAGAGGCGCCCTCTTTTAATTATGAAAATAAGGCAATGAATATACTAATGTTTCAATAGCAATGCTTATTATGAATTGTGATAATATAAATTGATTGAAATGTTAGATTTTTCAATGTAGCTCAAACAAACTTTGCTTTCAAAAAATCGCGGCAAAGTTCTCTACATTTGTAGAATTTTTTTTTAAACGAAGGATTTGGAACAGTGAGTAAAATACTGAATTCATCAATGCACTTTAAATTATGGATATTATTATATTTACCAAAAGGATGAGCAACGATTGCTAACGTGTAGCACACAATGACAGTCATAGTCAACATCTTCTTTTAATATTTAAGAAATCCTCTCATGAAGAAATTCGACAAGAGTGTAAGTAACGAATATACACCCAAAATATTTCAGTGTATATATACTAGTCGCTATCTTGTTCGGCCTTCTACATTATCTGTATTTCAAAGCGATGTTTTCTTCTACGTTGAAGTTATGAGGTGTTGCAAATATGAGAGATAACTCGTATATTTTGCAAGCATTAATGAAAGAAACCTTGTTTTAGCAAAATGATTTATAGATACCGAAATAAGGTGAGGGGCCATCCATAGAAAGCCATGCATAAACTACGTTACAAATTATAAGCTTTTTTAAACCCTCGTCGCCCTTTGTTGGCGATTGTTATTTTGTGTTATATTTTCGTAAAAGTCGAATTCTCAAAAGTTAATTTGGTAACAAATATTTTCACCAAAAAGATTAAGTTTCTTGTCTGACAAACGAAAATTCACGCGTTTTCTGTTAAAAACGCCGCAAGATACAAAAACGCGAAAGAAATAAAATTATTTTTTAACAAAGTTCTAAAAAAACTGTGTCTTGACACTTTCTTCTATCTCGCTTTATTTTCGATATTTTTGCGAAAATATTGATAAAATCTAAATAATACTATTTTCCTTAACAATACTATTTTTAGGTGTCAAAAAACAAAGAAGAGCATAATTTAACATTGATATATGTTTTTTTAAACAGGAAAATTAATTAACAGTTATAAATTTAAATTTTTTTGTCTGCTTGCTCTAAATCAATATTATTAAAATATTTATTAATCTTAAGATTGTGAAAAAATGTTCTTTAGCTCCGCTGGGATATGAGCCAATGTCCTTCAGATTTTTTACACATTTGCGTACAAATTTGAAAAATAACGCTAGATAACAAAAACTTTTGAGACATATTTTTCTAAAGTTTTATAATGTATTAAAGAAAAGGGAGTTTTAGAGTTTTAAATACCCAGGGATATTGTGAGGGACAGAGTTAACCAAAAGAATATTTTTATATGAGAAACGTGCAATATTAAAAATCGATTTCGGGAAGTATTAAGTTTGTCAATAAAAACAATAAATAATGAATAAACGAATATTTAATGAATAATAAAATGTGCATTGATAATAAAATCGCAGTGTGTGTATGGTTAAAAAATTGTCGTTAATTCAAACCCCTTTTGCAGCTTGTTCAGGAAAAAGTTTACGTAAAATTCCATAAACATACAAAGTCCTTAGGACAATAGAAATGGAATAATATGTGTATTTGTGAGTATTTGCACTAATAAAGGGAGATTTATTCATGAAATTTACTGAATTACTGCGCAAAATATTGTCAAAACATCTTTGGAAATAGAGATTGCCGCAATTCGTGACACATTCGTGACGCATCTCGGAAAATAAAGATTGCTGTAATTCCCGGCCTAGGTTGGATAATGATAAGTTGAATTAGTTGTTAAAGTTTTTTTGCTCCTGTAATTAGTTTGAAAAAACTTAAAATTTCATAAATTTAAGGAACATAATTGAGACGCTACGAACTATCACTAAATAAAGCCCACTTTGGTCGAAACTCATTGTTTATATTTAAAAGTACTTTAGGTTTTGGTATATTGATAAATAATAGAAATATGTATAGAAATGAATTTTTATTTACCATAAAACGTGGTTAAAGTTGAGTTGCTTGCTAAGAAATGATTATGACCACAGTATACAGCTCATTTTGTTTTGTTTCCTCTTCTTAAGTGAAATAATTATAAGTATTGAACTCGTGTTTTATGTTTCGTGCGATTTGTTTATACAGAAAGATCATTTTCAAGGATTTTTTAGTTTTTTTTTAACTTTGCCTTAACTTTTCTAATTTTTCTAGTATAAATTCACAAATTTTCGGTATATTTTAAGATATTTTGGGTAGGTCCCGGAGTAAAAATGCTTTGACTTGAGTTCGATTTTGATTGCCCCCAATCAAGACATGCTGCAGTCGAAAAGTTCGACTTGAGCATGTGTCAGTTTCGAGATGGAGCCAGGCTTCCATTTAAGTCTTGGAGACAAGTTTCTATGTCTTGAAGACATATGTTTATTTTTTGAGTCGATTTTTTATGACTCCAATACTAACAGAAAGGGTAATAATTTGTATTATACTTGTTTGATGATGATATCGAATTTGTTGTTTTTTCTTGACGTATTTCTAGCGGCTGAGAAGATCTTTCAAGAAAGTTGCAATTTTTATTTTTTTGAAGAAAATTTTTAAGGGTTATACTTGTTTAGACCCACAAATTCATTTTTACTCGGGATCAGGCCTCTCTTCATTTGAGGACACCACTTTATATAACCACTTTGCCACTGCTTGTATTAACTTTATATATATATGTGTGTGTGTGTGTGTGTGTGTGTGTGTGTGTGTGTGTGTGTGTGTTTATATATTAGGGTGGTTTTATTTATTTTCTCAAACAGTTTTTTTTAATAAATAAAAAAATCAAATGAAATAGAACACGTGCAATTATGTTTCTGACTGTATAGTGTACAGAAAGAATACACTAACCACTTTTAAATTGTTAAAAATTAAATCTGTTTAAGTAATTACTATTACAAAATTACTTTTTTCTGTGGACGAAAAATAACTGTTTGTGCAAATAAAAATTTGTTAAACATTCAAAGAAATGTATCAAAATTATGTTATTATTAAAAAAAAAGTAGCATAGGATACCAATTTGAAAAAAGCGGACATGTCAGGCTCAATTTTTAGAAATTTAAAGAATAAACAATAATTTAAATAATTTAAATTAGCTTAAACCATTAAAAATGGGTGAAAAACTCATGGAAAATATTCAAATTGTCCATAATAAGTATTTGTATGAAAAAGATGACGGAAATTGCTAAAAAGTAACAATAACACGTAAAAATGTTTATTTTTTATTTTTGGGATATATTAGGGCGCTGCAAAGAGGATGAGGGCGGATTTGAAATAAAAGTTATCAGTATCGTTTTATTTTGTAGACACTTCTCGTCAATCCGCAAAAATTTCAGCAAGTTTCGATGAAATCCTGGAACATGATTTCAATTTTTCGAAAATTCAAAATTTCCTCCCTAGCGCCTGAAAAATATTTTTGTTTGTGAACCTTATTTATTTATGGTAAGAAAATATTTTTGTTTCAATTTACTAATGTATTGGTTATGGTACATAATTTACTGGACAATAACGCTTTATATATGTTACAGTCTCTGCTGCTACTACTTTAGTTTTGTTCAAAGCTTTTCAAATAATGTTAATATTTGGTATGGTTATGAAAACGAAATTGAAATGTGCGAAGAAAAATACATCTAAAATATTTAAGTTTAAAACCAATTTAATTGAAAAATTTCAATTAAGAAAAAGAGCCAGTTCTTAATATATTGCAATATTTAACTGCTTATATTCAAAACTAAATCACTTGAAACTGAATTGTTTGAAATAGAGTCTTAAATAGTTAAAATTTCATACGACTAAATTTAAACTTTGAACGTCCCAACGTAACAATGATTAATTTTCGAAAATCCGCGTTAAGTTTAAGAGATATTTAGAATTTTTGAAAATATTTCATCTTTTTTAGTTGAAAATTCAACTTTTTGTCTCGAAATTCTTTATTATGGTTAATAATTCGTGTTTTATGTAGAAAATTGTTCTTTTTGTTTAAAAACGCATGTTTTTTAATTGATACTGTAACTTTTTGATCAAGAACTCTGGAATTTTATTAAAAATTTATCTTCTTTTGGTATTATATAAATCTTTTTGTTTAAACATCGTTTTTAAGTTCAAAATTAAACTTTTTATTTCCGAATTCTTGAATTTTGTTAAAAAAATCGTCATTTCCTCGTTTTGAATTTTATTGAAAATGTTACTTTTTCTGTTGAAATGTCACATTTTTGATTGAGAACTCTTGAATTTTATTAGAATTTCGTCTCTTTGTTAGCAAATTAATCTTTTTCTTCTAAAATTTATCTTCTTTGTTGAAACATCAACTGTTTGGTTCAGAACTCTAGAACTTTATAAAAAATGTATGTTATTTGGTAGTTAATTAATCTTCTTGTTAAGATTTTGTTTTCAGTTCAAATATCAGCATTGTGTTTTCAAATTCTTGAGTTTTCTTAAAAATTCATCTTTTTTGTAGTAAATTTATTTTCTGTTAAAAAGTTCATCTTTTTTAGTCGAAAATTCAACTTTTTGTTTAAGAATTTATTTTTCTTAATTGAAAATTCAACTTATTTTTTAAGAATTTATTTTTCTTTGTAGAAAATTCAACTTTTTGTTCAAGATTTATTAAATTTTGTTAAACATTTTTGTTTGTAACAATTTAAGATTTTTGTTTAAAATTTCATCTTCTTGCTTACAAATTTTACAATCACGTTTAAAAGGTGAACTACTTTCTTAAAAATTTTTTAAATTTCTTTCTTACCCTAAAATTAAACTTTTTGGTCAAAAATTCCTTAATCTTTTTAAAAACTGGTCTTTTTTCTAGTAAATTATTCTTTTTTTCAATAACTAGGTTTTAAAGTTGAAATACTTTCTTAAAAATACATTTTTTGGTTGACGATTTAAAAAGTTAGTTGGAAAATTCATCTTTTTGGTTATAAATTGAACTTTTTTGCTAAAAATTCCTTTTTTTCTGTTAAAAAATTACTTTGAATGTGAAAATTGACTTATTCCAATTTTTGTCAAAAATGGTTCTTTTGTTAGTAAAAATTAAACTTATCGTTACAATTGAACTATTACGTTGAAATTTTGTTGTAGGTCGAAAATTAATCTATTTCAGTTAAAAATTTAACTTTCGGGTTGAGAGTTCTTGTATTTTGTTGTAAATTTGTCTTTTTTGGAAAAAAAATGAACGCTTTAATCAAAATTTAATATTTTATATTTGTTAATTCAACTGTTTTATATGAAAAATTCGTTATTTTGTTTTAAAATTTTAATAACTTAGTAAAAAAATCCCAAATATTTGGTAGAAAATTATTTTTTTTGTGATTTAAAATAATGTTTTTAAATTAAAATTTATCTATTCCATTTTTTGTGAAAAATGTACATTTCTTAGTTTAAAAATTAAATAGCACCTGGATTAACTGTCACGTAAAATTCAATTAATTTGATTACTCTAAAAATAAATTTTTTTATCATTGTTGATTTATTACCGAAGTTTATAATTTACCACATTGGTGAAATTGTGTTTTATCTAAAGTCTGAGTTACTTTCGGGGACAGGGGAGTCACAACCAAGTCAAAAGTTGTCAAAGAGGGGGGGGGAGGGGGTCAAAAATTGCCCAAAATTGGTAAGGTAGTTTATGGATGATCCCTTATTTGTCCTTATAATTAATTATTTACATTTTTGTTTACCGAAAAGACTTGAGAAAGCTAGACGTATGTGGAACTTTTAATGGAAATAATTTTCTTGTTCAAAAAGTTTGTAGAAATACGTGTTTTCATATGCAAAATATATATGAGTACTAGAATAACAAATGTCAAGAGTTATTTAGATTAGAAATATTTCTTTCATGATTCGTAAAAAAAATTTTTAACATTCATCGGTCAATTTTCCGAACCTGCATTAGTGTTTCGATTTCTAGAAAAATGGGTATTCTAAATTGTTCAGAGTCGCTACATGCGAACTCGGTAACAGAGTTTCCAAATTGCAGTTGGCTAGTCCACTGTCACAAATTAAAATTTTTTAAATACTCCCCGTTTTCTGAAAACGGGTATGCTAAGTTTTTCGGCGTTACAAAATAAAAATATAGTAATCGAATTATTATTTCCGAAATGGCTTACCCAATACGTAGAGTAAGAATCTAAACATATAAATAATGAAGATTTTAAATTAAAATTTATAAATATAAGTTCTTGAACTTTGCCAAGTGTCAAAAGTTGTCGATTTAAAATTAAATGTAGAAATTCTATCGGTATATCTAAATTAAATAAACCACACAACCTTAGGATATCTGATATTTTTTATCGATTTAGCGACCTTAAGAACTTTAAAATGCTCATTTTTTTGAAAATTGGATCACTAATCGAATTTTTGTTAAGAGGATCCTTTTCCAAGTTTGGTAAATCTCGTTTGTTTTAATTAAAAATATAATTCTTTCATTTCGTATAGGACTTATGAATAGAAAAATAACACAAATAATCATATAGTTCTTGTTTTCAAAAATATTGCTTTGAATAAAAAGAACCGACTATGAAGATCTTTATTAAGAGTGTAACTGGAATATTCATAAACAAGTTTATTCATATGTCATCGCAGAAGCACTTCAGATTTATGACATTATTATTTACGATTTGTAGGTAACAAAATTATTGATTACGCAGTACAAAGAGTAATTCATTTGATGTTACTTATAATGCCTAACTATATAAAGTATCAGTCAAAATCTATAATATTCTATAAATTAATAAGTGTTATGTTTGTAAAAGTGACAGCATGTCTGAGATTTCATCGAGGCCATAGCGGCCGAGCCTCCCCTCGCATTCTTCAGAAGAAAAATGTACTATTTTTTTTTTAAACTTTAAAAGTTTAGAAGTTTTCCCAGAATTTCAAATCTGTTCAAGGAGTTCGTAACTCATTGTTATGACCACCACAACTTATAGAAAAAGTAAATTAAGAAATTCAGTATAGGCCCTTGATAATCTTCCGAACATATAATGAATTTCGCAAAATTTTTCGCAATTCTAGAGGAATCATCATAGTACATCATTAGGAGAAATTCCGGTCAGATATGAGTAATTTAGAAAAACATAATGAAGGAAGTGATGGGAAAATAGCAAAACTACAAACAAATGATTCATTGATTTATTTACTGAACGTAAAAATAAAAATTATTGCAAAGGATTTACACACATTTCAAAACATCAAAAAGAGATAAAGGATCTCACGAAAGATTTTCAAAGATTTCAAAGAATTAAAAAAAAATTCAGGAATTTTATAGGACCAAAGATATTTGACTGAAATTTAAGAGAATTCTCGTGAACTATGGAAAAGTAATAAAATAAAATAAAATTTTATTGAATTACTATAACGATTTTAAAGCTTTCAAGAGATTTCAAAGAATAGCACAGGATTTAAGGAATTTTATAAGACCTATACTTACTTCAAAGAATTTACGGCCTTTTAAAATATTTAAGATGATGTCGAAGACGAACCTCGCCCTGGACGTCCCAGCACGTCAACAACAGATGAAAACGTTCAAGCAGTGGAAGAAATGGTGTTGAAAAATCGCCGAATTACCATCAGAGAAGTTGCTGAAGATGTTGGCATATCGGTTGGCTCATGCCATGCTTTCTTTTCGCACGTTTTGAGCATGAGACGTGTGTCAGCGAAATTTGTTCCAAAACTGCTTAATTTTGATCAAAAGATCCATCGCATGACCATCGCTTAGGAGATGTTGAATGAAGTCAATAATGATCCTGATTTTCTCAAAAGGGTTATAACTGGGGATAAATCGTGGGTATATGGTTATGACGTCGAAACTAAAGCCCAATCGTCTCAGTGGAAGCACCCTGAGTTTCCAAGACCGAAAAAAGCACGTCAAGTTCGGTCAAATGTGAAGGTTTTGCTCACTGTCTTCTTTGATTACCGTGGCGTAGTGCATCAGGAATTCTTACCAAGAGGTCTTATGGTCAATAAGGAGTATTACTTTCAAGTTATGCGTCGTTTGCGAGAGGCGATACGCAAAAAACGTCCGGAACTTTGGAAAAACAATTCGTGGCTTTTGCTTCACGATAATGCACCTGAAGAGACCCATGAAAGGACATCGATTTTCAGCGATTGAGGAGATAAAAACTGCATCGCTGAAAGAACTCAAGGCTATACCACAAAATGATTATCAGAAGCGCTTCGATGTTTGGAGAAAGCGTTGGCACAAGTGTATTAATCTGAGGGGGATTACTTTGAAGAGGACAACATAAATATTGAGGAATAAATGAATATTTTTTGAGAAAACCATAAAGTCACCTTATTTTTTTAACAAACCACGTATCTTATCGTTTTTCACTTAGGCGAGTGATGTCCCGAAGTGTGTACCCTGTGGGAAGCCTTGCTTACATTGCCTAGGGCCTAGGCTACTACATATGCCTTTTATCTGTCGGAAATGATGTATCAAAGCTTTTATACTGTGGGAAGACTTGTTTACTTTTTTCAGGCTGCAACATATCGTTTGTCACTGTTGAGGGCGATGTTTTAAGGTTGCCGTTTTGTGAGAACACTTGTTCACTTTTGTCAGGCTGCTACATATCGTTTTTTCACTGTAAAGCGTGATGTCATGGCGTTTCCACCCTGCAGAAAGACTAACCCAAAATTTCCACGTTGCTAAATATCATATTTTACTATAGGGATTAATGGCCCAAAGTTTACAGCCTGTGGACAGACCTGTCCACTTTTTCCTAGCAGCTACATATCTTTTTCGCTGAAACGAGCGATGTCTTTATTTGCCGTCGTTCGTGAATACCCGACCACTTTTCCTAGACAGCTAAATGCTTATATTGGCAAAGCTGCTAAATATGTTTTCTTACTGTGGGGAGTGATGTCCCAAAGTTGGCACCCTTTGTTGAAGAATTGTCCACCTTTTCCTGGCTACTATATATCGTTTTTCACTGAGAGAAGTAATGCCCTAAATTCGCCACTCTGCGGGAAGACCTGTTCACTTTTTCCAGGTAGCTATACCGTCTTTGTCAATGTGGGGAGAGATATCGCAAAGTTTCCATCCTGTGGTAAGACGTTCCTAAATTTTCCAGGCTGCTAAATATCGTTTTTTACTATTGGGGTTTCCAGTGATGTCTGTGATTCAACGCCATGCGGAAATACCTGTACACTCTTGCGCGGTTGTTAAATATAATTTTTCACTGTGGTGAGTGATGTCCAAAAGCAGCCACCTGGCGTAAAGATTTTTCACATTTTCCAGGCGGCTTAATATCATTTTTCACTGTGAGAAGTAATGTTCTGGGGAGGATTGTTCGACACAGGAATCTTCCTAGAGGACTAGTTTGAATGATTTCGGAAATCGCTGTTGCCGTTTCGTTAAATTGTTCAAATTAGTAAATTATATATGTAAACCATTTTACAGACAAATATAGACCTTTATATTTTTGTATGAAAAGGCTTTCTAGTTGATTGCGCAAAAATTAGGCGTACTCCTTAAAAAATGGTTAAAATGCACATTTCCTTATATACATTGTTTATATACTTACAAATTTGTATAGCTAGTTACCATGAATTTGAAAGTCTTAGAATAAATGATATCACAAAATTTTAGTTTCTCTGTGCGACACAGGGAGTGTCGTGAGACGCTCACGCTGCGCTGCAGCTCGGCGACGCGCGCGGTTCCCTGCAATAATGATATCTCGTGATCCAGAAAATTCAACATCAATTTCCTTTTAATGAAAGGTGAAGTATAAGGACATTAGGCTCAATTTAAGTAGTAGTTAAGAAACTGTTAATGTTTTAATTTTCTAGTGCGATCGATAATCCCCTGCATAGGCTGCAACTCAGTTAAGTGGAACTCTGCCTTAGAGCGTGGCAGAAATCTTTTAACTAGAATAAAATAAAATATATAAAATCATGGTTCACAATGATTTTTGTTTCCCGCGCGTCCGATGTCGGACTTCTATTTGTAAACATACTTTCATACCATTTCTGATGTTTTTAATTCTAGTGCGGCCACGTCTTCTAAAGTTACTTTAGTAGTAATAATTCTACTCAAATACTTTAAATAATACATTAATTTTATATTTCATTGGACAAAAATAATGATCACAATAATATTGTAAATTTTAATGACCGCAAAATAAGCATTTGATGTAGAAAATCTACTCTTCGCTTAACAATTCGGCTCCATCGAAGATATCGAAACATTCCATAAAATACTACAGATTCTTTTAAGCAAAAGTGTTAGGGTTGATTTCTGAGGGCTATTGAATAATATTATGGAATCGGGAGATTTATCCACGCAAAAGTGGTAAAAGTGGCCTGACGAGGTCGTTGAATATTATTGTGTTGTTGAGAATTTTAACTTTGGGTTTTCTGAAGGTGGGTGATGTATTATTTTTAATTTTTTAATTTCTTAAGTCGTTTAAGGAATGATCTTCGGATCTGTTCTGGTAAAAAATCAGCGATGGTCTTGAGGATTGCTGAATATTATTATGGGGTTGTGAATATGACTTGGCGTATCTAAAGGTGATGTAAATGATTTTTTCAAAGTTTAGAATTTTTTGATTGAGTTACTTAAAGGTACTTTGCATTTGTTTAGACAAAAGTGTTAGTGAAGACCTTAGGGGGGTTCTGAATATCATTCTGGGATTAAGAAAATAATTTCAGGCTCTCTGAAGGTAATTTATGTGATTACTTTGTATTAAAAAATGGTTAAAATGGTAAAAGCGGTAAGCGTCTTATTAGGGAGTTTTTGAATATTATTGTGAGTTTTTGGAATTTTATTTGAGATCAGTGGAAGGTGATTTCGGTGATAATATTAAATATTAAATTTTTTGAGACTTTTACGTAAAGGCTCTTCGAATTTGTTCAGTTAAAAAATTAGGGATGGTTTAAGGGGTTGCTGAATATTATTGTTGGTTTGGGAATATTATTGATGGTTTTCTGAAAGTAATTTAAGGGCTTGGGATTTTATAAAGGGATTTAGGTAAATAATTCAAATTTTCAAATTTTTTTAAAAGTTTGCGTTTTACTTTGAGTTTTCTAAAGGTACGTTGTGTAAGTATTTCAAATTTGTGATTTTAAAAAAAATCTACATTCTTCTGAATATACAAGTCATACAAAATAGTACTTAAATTTTCTTTGTTTGAAATGCACACTTGTCCTCTACCAAATATTTCTGTATCTGTAAAATCTGTTCCTAAAATTGATGATCAGATTTAAGTAGGTAATCGGAATACTTATCTGAATCACTTATTTTATGTTCCAAATTTTCGTTCTGTAGTCAATCACGACAATAGAGTCCCGGTCGCTCAGACAATATCGCCCCACGCTTCCAAGCAGAAGGACTGGGGTTTGATCCCTGTGGCAGTACCAATGGAAATTTTTCTATGTACTTTAAACCAGGACTCTGGTGGTTTGGAATCTAACTTAATCTGTAGATCTCCCCAAAGAGGTCAGCGTCCTCCCAGGGAAGAGGATCCATGTCGACGGGACGGTTCCTTGGGAACAGAGCGCCAGGGAAGACCTCACGGATTCCTTCGCCCACCAATACAACCAACCAAGCAAATCACGACAATTATCAATTTCGACCATGCTTAGGACATCACTCGTGCTTCGCATCAAGCGAAAAAATTGTTTAACGATAGTAGGCGCGTTTAGCTCATTTAGGCTGAAAAAGTATTTGCAAATTTGTAAAAAAGAGGCAGCTTGCACGATTCTCTGCGCAGTTGCTTGAAAATATAGATGAAGCCCTTAACTGAGAATAGCTAACAGGAAGAATACAACAGTGGAAGAGTTTATAGTTGTGTTTCTAAATATACCAAACCGTCAAAAGCGCATTATGAAAGCTACACGGGGAAAAAAGGAATTCGAAAAATAGAAACGTGGCTAATGATATTGACCCACTTATGCATAGGTCCTGATTTTGGCTTTGAGGCACGCCTAGGTATGTATAGGTCTCTCCAGTGTTAGAATATCTAATTACACTTACATCCACAGGCACAGTGTCACTGGAAACGCCAATACTCTTTCTTTTTTTCAGATGAATTTGTGCAAACACATGTCCAATCTAAAGACCATGCCGTAATCTAGATCATCAATAAAAAATACACGAGTGACATTATGCTTGCGTTGATTAGAGTCGCCACAGATATATCCGGACAACTTCGAAGTGCGAAAGATAAAGGCAGAAATGTAATGCAAAGTAGCAAAGAGCTCAATAATTTCTAGATTAGGTAGTAGATATAGTATTTATATAGTATTTCACTATGTGTGGATGAACGATCGAACTTTTTTAATGAAATTGGATAAGATTATAAGAGGTAGAACTGAAAGCTTTCCAGTAGTCAATCGAGGCCATTGATAAATCGCGGTGATGGGCTGCTGCGTCTATTCAGACGCACCTGTCAATCAGCAGTTTCTTTCGTCAGCCTGCTACAAACAAGTTATTGGCCTGTGATTGTCTGGGTTTAACAAGAAAAAGTCCTTCGTACATCTAAGTGTTTCTTTACCTCTTCGACAGTGATTGATGAACATTCATAATCAGATGTTGTGAGGTTGTCGTCAAACTCCTTGAAGCGGATGATATTAACAGTATGTTATATCATTTTCAGTGTTTTGGGAACCTTGTATACCTCTCTAAAAGGAAGTCTCTACCTCGTTAGGATTGGATGAATTTTTGACAGAAGCAGGGTGATAGCTGAAAGGGACTGATGGGTCAGCGAGAAACTGTTGATTCTACCTCTTGCGTCAGAAAAAACCTATATTTTGTCTACAGTATACTGCTTGATAGTCAGTAGCTTTGACTTGTTCAGTGTATGATAGAAGATTCTTAGTTCTTGGGCGAATCTTCGAACTTTTTCCGTAAACATCATACCAGATGTTATATGTGTTCAATCACACACTGAAAACGGGACGCATTCTTTCTTGTCCTTCCAATCTTTATGTTCAATTGATGCAAGCGTCTATCGCTTTTTTGATCCATCGTCGGTGTTAGACTCCGATTTGAATCAGCCAAAGTGCTCGCAAAACTATACACTGAACAATTTATGTTTTAGAGGTCGGACTCCTCCGAGATTTCCGCACGAAGGGAGGCATACATTTCAGCCTGATCTTGAGGCTTACGAGAAACCTGCATTTTAATGTTTCTCCTTGTCATATGTAGAATCGCTATCATCTCTTAGCAGGTGCTTGTTTTCCACAGTTGGTCCTAATGTCGCTTTCTTATCTTCATCTGCAACTTATTTTAACAGCGTCTGCAAAATCGCTCCGCGTATATATACATTCTTCAAGGTGCAGGCACGTCGATTTCGCAATGACTGGTGCAAAACGCGCTGAAGCTCTGACTGCTTCTGATACAATAGAATGCGTGTATTCGCCATAAAGGCTACACCTGCGTGAGCAGAGATAATACTAGCATCGTAGCAATCTAGCAAGTCATCCTTGAGTGGATTCATCAACTAAATGTGGATGTTTCGCCGGTTCGCAGTCCTTTTTGCATCTAAATTATGTTTAGCACCCAGAACTCTAGGGTGAACGGCTCCGTTTGTGGAGCCATCATCGGGTGCTCTGTGCGTTCAATCGTTTTGAACCGTATCTATAACTAGTATCCATAAGAAGTATCTATGAGAAGTCCTTGGTGCAGAAACCCTCTATCCGCAACCTTAGGACGCACATCTAACGTGCATATTCACCTCATATTTAAAGTCGGAAATAACTTGAAATAACTTGACCGTTACAGCTGTTCTAAACTATAGAGTTGTTTAGAGAATTGAGTCGGTGTGGAGAGAGATATACGAACAGCGTGGCTCGAAAAATGGTGTAACAGACTATGGAGTGAACCTGCTAATTGACAGATGCGCCTGCAAAGACGCAGCAGCCCATCAACGAGTCCTCTCAATGGCATGCGTTTCCTACGTGAAAACTTTCGTTTCAACCTCTCATAGACTTATCGTCTATCTATTGGAAAGATTAAAGGTTCGTACACGCATATTGAGATGCATAGAGACATTTATGCCCCTTTGGAAAACTAGATTCACTATCGTATCTGAAAATTATCATCTTAAAAAGAACATTGTCATCTTGTAGAGAAGCGTATTTCAAGGCGATACCATAAACCCTTTCCTTTTCTGCATACCACTTCTGCCTCTATTTCTCGCACTACGAAATACTCCAGGATACTGCTGCGGCGACACTAATCATCACAAGCATAAGGCAAATTATGCATTTTTTTATGTCCTGTGAATCTATACTTCTGGTAAAAGCAAACTTTAAAGTGCTTTATGTATCGTTAAGAAGTACACACGAGATATTGGTAAGGACTTTGAATTGGTAAAGTGTGCATCTTGACAAGTATATTCTTCAACAGATTTGGTCTTTAAATCTGTTGGCGTTAAACGAGGTATCGGCGCTTAACATTCTTTCCGTCCAGGTTCTACTTTACTCTCTTTAGGAGTGGCTCAATGCACGTAGAACAAACTAACTTCTAAAAGTCAAAGTATAGAAAGCAGAGTTTAACAAATTCTAGCGACAGCTATTTGACAAGAAAATGCGCGAAAACTTTAACAGAAATTTAGAAAAATATTCCTTGTCAAAGAAGCAAACATTTTCTTTCCTCAGATCATCAGGAATTAATTCAAGTACGGATGGTTTCATTTTCGTATTTCCACCTTTTTATTTTTATCTTAGTGCTGTATAAACATCTTTGTTGATCCTACATCGTTCATCTTCCAAACGTAATTTATTTTTCTATTCCTGAATTGCAGCATTTTCGTCTTATTCACGTTCACCATCAAATCATTTGCTTTCATATACTCTGCAAAGATTCTCATCATCAGGTTCATCCCCTTCTCATCATCTGCTAACAGAACTACTCCGTCTGTGTATGCTAGAAAGTATAATTTGCTATCAACCAAAACTATTTCCAGAACTACATTGTCGGCGTATACAAGAGAGTATAGTTTGCTATTACCCAGAACCGTTCTTCCTTTCCCTTTCTCCTTCAGCTTCTCCTCTATGTTTTCCAGCAGCAAAATGAGTAGTAACGGACTCAACGGGCACCCTTGCCTTAGACCTCTTCCTGTCCAGAAAACCTGCCCTTTTTTCTTTCCCATTTTCAACCTAATCACGGTTTATATACAAATTTCTTTTATCCTTTCCGCCAACTTGTCCTATACACCCCTCTCTTTCATTGCCTGCCCAAATTTTGGTTAACTAAGTAGTTAAGTACGCACATGTTGTGTATAGTTCCTATCCCTTTTCTAAATGCCTCTGTATTCCTCTACCTTCTTTCCTTCCCGTTTCTTGACAAGCGGTACCGCCAGCCCTGTCATCTACTCTTCCGCCCGACCTTCCACTTTCCAGACCTTGTTACAGATCTTCCACATCCCACTCCTAACAGTTTCTCCTCCATACTTTATAGCTTCGTTTTCCATCTCTTCTCCTCCTGTCGCCTTGTTACTTTTTAGCCTATTTCTGGACTCGTCCACTTTTTCTTTTGTTACCTCTTTCCCTTCTTCCATTTCTCCTAAAACCATTCTACTCTTTTCACTTTGATCTTGTTTTGTTCTCCCCCTCAAAGACCCTTGAAATACTCCATCCATTCCTCCATTTCTATTTCTTCATTTAAGTACTTCCTTTTTCCTCTATCCTTATTTATCATATCCCACACCATACCTTCTTTGATCGTTTTTTCCACTTCTGCTTAATATTTCTCCTTTCCCTTTGTCTTTTTCTTTCCAGCATCTTCTCGTGTTCTTTTTTCTTCCTGTTATACTCCTTCTTCTTTATTTTCTCTTTTCTTTATTTTCTTACACACTCTTTCATTCTCTCTTTACTCTCCGAGAATTTCTCGTCCCACCAGCCTCTCTTTATCCCTACTCTTTCCTCTTAAGTACCAAACTCATCCTTTACTTTCTCAATCGACTCATGCAACCTTTCAATTAACGAGTCTTCTCTTTCCTCTTTTTCATACCCAACCATCTCCTCTTCCATCTTTTGTTTAAACTCTTGTAAAATTCAGTCTATTACTTTTTCTCCCTTTCCTATGAATATGATCTCCCCTTCCACATTCCCTTTTATATTACCATTATATATAAACCATTCTGTTTGTCTTATCATGTCTAGTAACTTCTTCCCCTATCTGTCCGTCTCTCCATGTTTGGAATTCCTTATATATGCCTCCTTTTCTTTATCCAATATCCCTCCCACCTTGTTCGCCAGGCTATGAATTTAAGTCACCTCCTATTAAAACCAATTCTTCCTTCTTATCCTCCTCCATTTTTTCCTTTTTCCCCTGAAACCATGTCGACCATACGTCTCCCTTTAACGTGTTCTTTTCTTGCTTTTTGCATTGTCCATACATAACCTTTCAGTAACAGCTTTTTTATCCCCTTCCAGTCCTTGTCATCTGCCCAAGTTTCACTCATCATAATCGCATCCCACTTTTCTGTCTCCTCCTAAAATCCTGTATTCTTGTTCTTTAAACCTGACATTCCAAAAAGCTATTTTCACGTTTCTCTCTTCCTTTTTGTCTTCTTTCCGCTTCACGTTGTTTGCCCTTTGACGTTTGGAAATCCCTCTGATTTCTCTCTAAACTCTTTTTCGTCTCCCTTCCCTCTACCTTTTTCAAAACTTTTTTCTGTTTTCCTTAATTCTTCGTCCCAGTACCATTCCTCCCCATTTATCCATTACCTGTTTCTCCCTATTTGCACCATTTGGCCCTTTTTCCTTTCTAACCAAGCCCTCTGCTCTATTTGCAATCTCCTATTCCTATTGTTCCATGTCAGACCTTCTTAAATTGTTTCCCTTCTTCCTCTCAATAATTTTTTTCCCTTCATCATTTTCTTTATCTTGTCCTCCCTCCCTACTTTTACTAGAAACATTCGTTCTTTTCTTCCTTCGTCCGTCCTATTTACTTGACTCCTTCTACCCTGACCTGCACTTTAATGTCGCTCAAAAGCTTTTTTATTTTCAATTCTCCTGCTTCACTCTCCTTTTTTCAGCGTTTACCTTTATAGTTATTTTTCCTGTTTGCCCTTTCTTTCACTTCTAATCTTTTATCAATCGCACTTAGTCCTTTCTTCAATCTCTAATTTTCACTTTGCACGTTCTTTTCATTCTTCTGAACTATTTCCTCATTCTCTGTTTTCCCCATATGTGCATTCCTAATTTCTAAGTTTCTTACCTGTCCTTATAACTGTTTTATCTCTCTAGTTCTCTGTTCGCTAACCTCTATCTGTATAATCCTAATGCTCTCTAGCTTACCCCAAACCTTGTCTTTCTCCTCCTTTCAGCTTTTATCCGATCCTTCCCATTTTTCTTTTACCCTTTTCACTTCCCCCCTTGCGTCGTTTCCCTGCATATTCAAGTCCCTGTTCATATCATCCAATCTCCCTCTTGTTTCCTTTCTAAACCCTATTATGAAAGCTTCCAATCCTCTAAACATCACCTCAACTCTTCTATCTTTTTCCTCCTAGTCGCCTGCCTCTCTTTTCCTTTTATACTTCTCTTCACTGCTAGTAACGCTTGACTTTTTTTGCCATTCGTCCAGACTCCTATTCGAACACGCGTTGCCTAGCTTGTTGAGGCGCTGTAAATTTGCGGGTCTTCCGCGTTGCTTGCCCGTACCTGAGTCCGCTATCACCCCCTCTCTGGTCGACTTCTGGAATCTTTCCTCACCACTGTTTTCACTGCGATTAACGTCGCCCTTTGCGCCACTGCGCACGCTTTCGGCAACGTCAACTCTTGTTGCCACTACAGCTTCCTGTTCTGATCGGCCATCCAGTAAATGTTGCCCTCTGGCGCCAGTTTGTGGACTTCGCGTTGTCGGCATCCTATCGTACCCAAAGTTCCATGACGTCATCCGCCTTAATCACATACCTCTTGCCTCCCTTACCCAGCCACTATTTTTCCTTCTCCCAACCTCAAAAACTGGGCACGGTCCAAATTTTCACTTTAAACCACTCACTTTCACCCTTGACACATTTGCCTTCACTCACCCTTATTAGGAAATTCCGAAATCATAAAATTCTCAAAGCGAGGATTGGAAAGTCCTGAAAAATAAAATTTCTGAAACTTTAAAATTCCCTAATTGAAAAAATCTCGTATGATAAAATTCCCGATATGGAAGAATCCCGTATGATAAAATTCCCAAATTGGAATAATCCGAATAATTAACATTCCTGACAGTTTTTCGAATGACCGAATAATAAGATTACAAGTACAGAAAATCCCCGAATCGTTTTTATTATTATCAAACTGAAAGATTCCCAGTCAATGGCATTTTGGGAAGTGTATAATATTGACGGATTTGAACATTCCTGAATTATAAAATTCTTTAAGGAACCACTGAATGATTTAGAAAAATAAAATTCTTGACTGTAAGATTTTACAATTTAAAAAATCCCGAAGAATAAAATTCTCGAATAAAAAAATTCCAAATAATATAATTTCCGAATTGGAAAGTTCTCGAATATTAAAATTTCTGTACAGTTAATAATCCTACAGAATTCAAAAATTAAAAAAAAGCAAAGCGATGATTATAAAGTCCTGAAAAACAAAATTCCTGACACTGTAAAATTGCCTAATTGGAAAAATCCCGTATGATTAAATTCCCGACATGAAAAAATTCCATATGATAAAAATGATAAAATTCCCAACTTAGAGACATGCCGTAAGATAAAATTTTCGAATTGCAAAAATCCTAAATATTAAAATTTCCTATAGATTTTTGACATCAACAAATAATAAAATTCACCACAGAAAATCCCGAATCGTTTTTATTATTAACGAACTGAAACCTTCATAGTTAATTAAATTTCAGGCAGTTTGTGATATGGCCGAATTAAAAAATTCCTGAATTATAAAATTCTCGAAGGAACGACTGAAAATTTAAACAAAATAAAATAGTCGTAACTGTAAAATTTCCGAATTAGAAAAACCGGAATAATAAAATTATCGAATAAACAAATTTTCGAATATAATAGAGGAGAGTACTCGAATATGACATATTCTTGTAATATGAGATAGCGGGGTGCCTGCTAAACTAAGAGACCCACTCTGTTGGTTCTATCATTAACTTGTAGCACTTGAAGAAAGCGTAATTTCGTGGTATAGTCCATTTTTCAATGGGCTTCTAATGATTATAGGCAAACTTTTTGTGAAATCGATGGTTGTCGAGTTCTTGGAAGGGAATTCTTTAAACCTTATTTATAATTAATTAAATATGTATTTAGCAGTAAAGTTTGCCTTGGAGTGATGGTGATTAAATAACTAAGTAGGAAAATTTAGATAGTGTTGTAGTTTCTTATTGTACAGGTCAGGCATAGTAAGTGCATAGATGCACGGTGTTGTTCTCATACTATGAGATACCTGTGGTTTTTATAACGTTGTGGCTGCGCGAAGGAAATTAGTTACAAACGTTTTTGCGACTACTGCAAAAACTAAATTTATCTAAATAGCAGTAAATTTATACTTTGGAAATATAAAATAAAATTTTTCATTAAAAATAATACTTTATTTAGCATTTTATTAGCTATTTCCTGGGGTATCTCATATTATGAGAATAGTTTGACGAGTTTGGAAAAAGCACTTTCTTACATTTTTTGTATTTTCAGCATAAAAAAATTTTTAATGAAATTTTTTATTTGAGCTCCTTATGGCAAACTAAATTTCCTTTAAAATAACCTGTATGACTTTTGAATTCAGTACATAGAATTCCGAAAATCACGCCAAACATAGTTGTTATCTCATATTTGGGTACTCTCCTCTATAAAATTATAAATATAAAATTTTTTTTTGTTTGGTTGAAGGTTTATGTCTGTGGCTAAAAATTTAAAGTATAAGTAGGAAAGTCTTTTTTTGATTAAAAATTAATTTGTTCACTGAAAATGTTACTTTTATACTTTTTTGATATTGATGTTTTTAAGTAGAAAATTATCCTTTTTTTGGTAAATAAAAATTGTTTCCTTGTTTTGAAATTTGATTTTTGTGGGGTCAGAAATACTTCAGTTTCGCGGAAAATTAATTTTTTGCTGAAAAGTAATTTTCGTTTTGTTTAAAAATTTATTTTTTTAAAAAGAGAATTTGTCTTTTGGCGTTGAGTTTCGACAATTTAGATAAATATTTATTTATGTTTGGAGTGAAAAATATTAATTTGTTGCAAATTCGTCGTTTTGGTTTTTTTTTTATATTTCATCTTTTTTTACTAAAATTTAAACTTTGAACATTATTTGTTAGTGATCTGTCTTTTAAAGCAGAAAATTCAACGATTATGTTAAAAATTCAATTAATTTGTTAAAAATTCAAATACTTTGTCAAAAAGCCATCTTTTACAGTAAACAACAAATTTTTGTTTAAACTGAATTGGTCAATTTAAACATTTTTCATTTGCATCTGAAATACTGTTTTATTTCGTTTACAAAAGATTCTGTTGGAAAAGTATTACAAGATAAATGCGCTGCTATTTGAATACTAATGATCAAGGAAAATGAGAAATTAATGAAGGAAAAATCAGAGGATTTTGAAAATTAAGTTCTCGGACAAAAAACACTTATGGAAAATAAAAATTACCTACAGGAATACGTCGGGGGGGGGGGGGGGGGGGGGGGGGGGGGGGGGGTAGAAATATTTGTCATGGTTTCTTACAAGGTGAAGGGTGGGTCTTAGAAAGGGCCTATAATCCGTTACCTATGGTGTGAAACGTTAGGTATGAAATTGCCCTTGTTTCTTAAATCGGTTTAAACAGATCGGAACATAATATCTTTATGTATTTTTGCGCGCTAAATACGATCAGAAAATCTGTTCCTTCATTCGACTGTAAATTTGACCAGGCTGAGGAGAAAGTTTTCAGCTGCAAAGTTGCATTCATTTTAACGCAATTTTATTTTAAAAAAAGAGAGCTCTTTAGGAAAGTCTTCAACTCTATGGAAAAAGTTTAAGGGTCTCAAGCGAAAGCTTCCATCTGTATTTAACCTAAAAAGTACCCTTAAAATAATTTTTTTGGATAATTCCACAAAACAAGGTGTGTTATACTAAAACAACCAGGTTTTTAGGGAATTTTTCGTATCGAGGGGAAAACTTTGGAGAGCTAGCAGAAATCTGAGCTCAAAATGTTATTCAGAATCTAAAATATATACTATAAATATACCAGATGACTTCATATCCAGTGGTAATTTGCTACACAAAAACCTGCTTTTCTAAGCAATCTTCTGCATCTAGTGGAAAAACCGGATCTGCAGGAGGGAAACAAAGATCACGTTCGTATTCAGCACCCTAGACTACATCAAAATATCGTATTCGGATCGATTTCCCGATTTCACCACATCCAGGGACAAAACCTGAGGCGCTGAAGGGAAACTAATGTCAAATTCATATTCAGCGCACTAAAATACACGAAGATATTCTGTCCAAACTGTTTCCTAACGATTTCAAAACTAAAATTAATTTCATGAAGGAAACAAATGATTTTCTAGGAAAATATCCGCATTTAGGGAAAAACCCTGATGTTCTTTGCGAAAACTAATGTGAGATTCGTATCCAAAACACAAAAAAAAATATCATGCAAACGATTCCAATAGCAAACTCTGAGAGAATGGTGGAAAAATAATGTCAGATTCATATTCAAGTCATGAAAATACATATAGATATCATGTCTGACCTATTCCGAGATAATTTCAGTACCAAGGGTAACTTCATGCCGCAAAATGTAA
>NC_046657.1:83782334-83799520 GCF_010883055.1 Belonocnema kinseyi
ATGCTCTCACGTGTTTACAGACGATTTGATTCTGATTCTGATTCTAGATGATTTCAACAACAGTGGTTATTTCATACAGGACAAAGCTGATGTTTTTCAAAATTTTCAGCGTATAGGGGAAAACGCTGATATTTTAGTGGGAAATTGGTGTCAGATTCGTATTCTGCGCACAAAAATGAGTAAAAATATAATGTCTGGACTTTTTCCAGATGATTTCAATACTGATCTGATCTCTCGCACAATCCACTTTTTTGTGGGCTTGTTTAATTATTAATTGCTAATTGACTAATACTTATAATTATAAATAATTTATAATATATTTTCATTATAATAATTAATGATTATAATAAATAATTATTGGTATTTATTGATTATTAAATTATTAATAATTGATTATAATTAATAATAGTAATAATTCAAATGTTTTATTATGTAAAAAAATATTTCTAGCCAAAGATTCGAACTCCACAGCAGATTAGTCGCATAAAGACGTGATACATCCTTGCCAGAGCCATGAAGTGAGAGACGCGCGGCGTGACTGACACTGGAGAATCATTGAAGATAGCCACAATTTGTAAAAATTATTATTTTCAAAACTGGCTCCACTGACAAAAATCCATGAAACGTGTGGAATAAAATTCGATAATCTTTCGAAGTGTGCTCACGCGACTTTGATTTACATTTCGACCTTCAGGCTTCACCTTTGTTAGAGGGAGCGTACTTCACATATTTTTAGATATTTTTATAAAACCATTTTTAAACCCTCCCGCTTCGATGCGACCTCAAGTCAAAAAAGGCGAAATATTTTAATTAGAGAAGGAAAAAATACTTTTTCAAAAAAAAATTCAAAAACTGAAAAGACTTAAACTTTTGCTATTATCCGAACCTAAACATGTATCTTGAAAATTAAATTTCGTAATTTTATTATCGAGTACTCAGAGTACCCCACTTATTCAAAATACTCCTATATCTCCTATTTGCATCTGGCGCCTCAATTATAATTTAAGAGGAATAAGGAATTAAAAAATGAACGCAACACGATAAATCAGCAATTCAAAATAAAATCCATTATTTATTCAAAAGATCCATTGATATGCAAGTGCCAAACATGATAATAACGATTGAATTAGAGCAAATACAATTACTGGCCAGGGCTAGAGCAATGATAGGCCAAAGCTGCATTAGCCCTAATCCAAAGTTATGAAAAATCTGATCCGGGATTATTTTATTTTCTCCTATCCCTATATATTTTCACAACAAAATATACAGAAAAAGCTACTTCTGGATTCTATACCTGGACACTAGGATTATTTTTGTTAGCTGGCGATGCGAATCGTGAGAACCAGCGCCAGCGGTTAGGTGCCTTTGAGGATTGCGCTGGGAAAACCTCGCCGGGGCCATTACGTGCCCAAACTTTTTGTTCATTCCAGGCTTTCCAGATTTTCTCAGATATTTTGGTGTTAATAAATAGTTTATTCATATCTTCAGTTACCTTCATTTCTATATTAAGTCCCGAACTTACGTCTACTTTAATTCTCTTTTGCTTCTTATTGACGTCATCCCCGATTGGAAACAAATTTTCGTCCAGGTATATTCCTACTATGTACTCCTTATTGTTTTCTGTTATCACTAATACCTGATAGATATCTTCCTCCAAATTAACAAACCAATTTTGTTGACGTTCGACATATTTAATTTTCATTCTGCGCGTAGGGATTCTCTCTTGCGGCGGTGTTTTTCTTGGTTCTGGAAAAAGAAAATTTGGAAAATTAGATCATAAATTTTTTAATTTTTAGTATATCGTAGGTCTGAATTTACATTCAAACATTGGGCACGCATGAATATTTTGTCCATATTTTATTTAACGTAAATTTTATGCTTTCGAAACTAGATTTATATAAAGGGAGTATCTGCGCTAGAGCCCACAGTGGGGCAAACCAAGTTTATGTAGACAAATAACTTTTCAGCCTACACTATTCATTCGATTTGGCCGTTTTCCTCTTCAAATAAAATATTTTTTATTTTTAAAAGATTTGTGTATTCTAAATAAAAATATCCTTAAGCTCTTATTCGTCAACAAAATTTACATTTCTTTTTAACTTTTCATAATTACCCTTGTTTTACGATTTTTAGATTTATCAAACAAGCTCTTTTATACGAGCAGCTGAAAGAAAATACAGGACATATAAAATTTGGGAGTAAAAAGGGAACAAACAAATCTTCTTAGTAAAAACGGAACAAAATTTCTTCCGAGTAAAAATGCAACATACTGAT
The DNA here is from genome assembly GCF_010883055.1 of Belonocnema kinseyi. Lineage (NCBI taxonomy): Eukaryota > Metazoa > Arthropoda > Insecta > Hymenoptera > Cynipidae > Belonocnema > Belonocnema kinseyi. Next base: position 83,784,609 of record NC_046657.1, read on the forward strand.
TCTCCGAGTAAAAAAAGGAACAAAGGAGCGCGCGGCTGAACGGAGGGCACTCGAGCACGGATGTTAGATGGGGATAAAGGCTCGAACCGTGCCCAGCTTGGGATTATCATTTGATCATGCCTCAAGAATCCCAAATGAAAAACAAAGCAAAAAGGCAAAATACAATAGTTTACAAAAATAAATGATAACCGCTATTCTGATTACAAATTTAATTAATTTAACTATTACTTTTGATTGAAAAAATCGCATAGTTTAGCGAAGGCTACAAATGATGTACAATGTAAAAAAATTTTTTACAAATGAACGTTGATATCTGACAGTGTTTTTTTAAATTTTCACGAGAAAAAGTATCACAGCATTATTTAATTTATAAAAAACTTTAGCGGTAAACTTACTCTGTATCGTAAAAAGGAGCTGTCTAAAGATACGAAAGTACAATAATATGTTTTTACAACAATTCGTACAAGCAAACGTACGGCCGAGCTCCCTGAACCATAGATTTTTCATTACACGATTTCTGATTTTCATACTATTTCGTTATTCTTGTCCTCAAATATTTCTTTAACTAAAACCAGTAAAAAGGAGTCATTTCAAATAGATATACATGTACAAAATTAGTCCGTGTATAGGCGACAAGAACACAACTCGTCTGTTTCAACAATGATAAAAAATATGTTAAATAAAAAATTTTACTGTTCATCTTCATGAACGGTATCATTTATTCGAAAAATAATGCATCCTCAAGATTGACAAGGGGAAAAATTTTTTCAACAAATAAGATTTGACAAAGACTTCATTATTTCATAGAAATTTCCGATAAATTTTAAATATTGTTCAAAGATTTCAATAATCATGCAACGATTTTAATAATTTCACGAATATTTCAAAAATATTACAAATATTGTGGAAATATGTCCAAAGACTACATATATTTCGTAAACATTTTTGATAGATTGAAAAGATTTTACAAAGAAATCAGTAATTTTCCAAAGATTACAAAACATTCACATATAAAAAAATATTTGAAAAGTATTTCCAAAATTCCAAAGATTTTTAAAGATTTCAATGATTTCCCATATATATCAAAGTTTTTTAATATTTGGAAAAGATTTTGCATAGATTTAAAAGATTTTACAAAGAATTTAATAATTTCACAAATCTCCAAAAATATTCGTAAAACATTTAAAATATTTCATAAAGGTTTCCAAAAGATTTAGCAAAGATTAGAATGATTTCCCAAAGATTAAAAAAATCTCGCAAAGATTTCAGATATATTTAAATGTCATAAAGACCTTAATGATTATTCAAAAATTTTAGAAAGATTTTCATCATCTTTACAAATATTCTCAAATATTAAAAAATATTTCTAATATTTCGCAAAAATTAACTAAGATTTTTGATCAATTTAAATGATTTCGCAAATGTATGAATAAATTGATAATAATTGAACAAAGATTAAACAAATTTCACAAATAATTCAAAAATATTTTTAAAGACTTTTAATGATTTCCCAAGGATTTCAAAGATTTCTTAAAGATTTTAAATATCTCGCAAAGATTTCGGATAAACTGACTGATTTCAATCATTTTTGCAATTATTACCAAATATTACCAAAAAATTTCAATAGTTTACAAATTATGCAAAAATATTTAAAAGATTTTCAAATATTCCGGAAACACTTCTAAAAGATTTCAATGATTTCCTAAAGACATAACAAATTTCGGTAAGATTTGAACTATTTAACAAATATTATCATATAATTAAAAAATGTTATAAAGATTTCAATAATTTCCTAAAGATTTCACAAAAATTTCCAATATTTCACGAAGGTTTCGGATAGTTAACAAATATTTCACAAAGATCTCAAATGTTCAGTGAAGATTTTCAACGATTTCACAGAGATTTCAATGTTTTCCCAAAGAAAAAACAAAGATTTTAAAGGTTTCGCGAAGATTTCGGATAGAGTTCAAGGATTTTACAGGCTTCAATGATTTCTCAAAGATTTTAACAGTTTCAGAAATATTTCTAAATATTTCAAATATATCTGATGAATTTAATCATTCGGTTTCTGAGGATGGCAAAGGCCACTTTTAACGAACATTTTCAGCATTAGAGATTACATATTATACGGTAAAATTAAACCTTTGAAGTATTATAAAACTAATTTTCAGTTTTTTAAACAATTATTATTGTCTTAGACAATTTTTTCCACTATCAATCCTAAAAATGTATTATTTTTCGAATCAATGATACTGCTTATGAAAGTTACAGGTAATATTTTTTAAATAAAATATTTTGAAAGTGTTAAAACAAATCTTGCATGTTTAATTTTTTTCCTTAATAAATAAATAAAATTGGTATTTTTCTGGAATTGACGATCCAATTAACGATTGCTGAGAGTAACCTTTTTTGTTGTTAAAAAGTTAGTACTTTTTAAAATTAATATTTATATTGAAATAAAATTGGGAATCATTTTAAAAACTACTAATCGCTATATAATGCCCTTTCCTGGGAAAGATAAAGAAAATGGTATATTTTCAAATCTCTTACACAATGTCGTTTGTCGCAAAAAGCTCATTTGGATTTTTGAGGGTGATTCTTGGAGTACAAAAAACTACCTTCTTGAATAAGGTATTGAATTTCAAAATCCATGTGTCTTATTGCAAGCTTTTCTTGTAATCGAATTTTCTTCGGAAATGAAACAAATTGAAACTCTTGGAATGCAAGATATGCATGCCATTTTTTAGGGAGAAAACGCTTTGTGTGCTTGTCGCCTACACGAACTAATTTTTTACGTGCATGTCCATTTGAAATGAGTCCTTTTGACCCATTTTAGTTCAAGAAATATTCGAAGACAAAAATAACGAAATAATATGAAAATCAGAAATCGTGTAATGAAAAATCTATGGTTCAGGGAGCTCGGCTGTACGTTTGCTTATACGAATTGTTGCAACATACATATTATTGTATTTTCGCATCTTTAGACAGCTACTTTTCACGATACGGATTTACCGCTAGAGTTTTTTCTAAATTAAATAATGCTGTGTTACTTTTTCTCATACACGTTCAAAAAACACTGTCAGACATCAACATTTATTTGTAAAACATTTTTTTACATTGTTCATCATTTATATCCTTTGCTAAACTATGCGACGCGAATTCCTTTAACCTTACACAGTTTTTCATATTTCGCTCTGAGTAACTGCAATTTATATTTCCAAAAAACTTTGATTTTCAGGTAGTAAAAATGTCGATTTTTTCCATCAAAAGTAATAATTAAATTAATTAAATTTGTCATCAGAATAGCGGTTATTATTTGCTTTTTTAAGCAATTGTATTTTGCTTTTTTATTATTATTTTTCATTTGAAACTCTTGAGTCTTGATCAAATGATAATCCCAAGCTGGGCACGGTTCGAGCCTCTATCCATCTTAACATCCGTGCGTACGTCCCCTCCCTTCAGCCACGCGCTCGTTTCTTCCGTTTTTACTCGGAGAATCAGTGCGTTGTATTTTTACTCGGAAGAAAGTTTGTTCCGTTTTTACTCGGAAGATTTTTTTGCTCCCTTTTTGCTCTAAAAAAATTATGTTCCATTTTGACTCCCAAATCTTATATGTCCTGTTTTTACTTTCAGCTCCTCATATTTACCAAAACAATCTAGAAATAGTCTACAGTGAGTGGGAATAATTTGTAAAAAATATATATTACGTCACAAACAAATTAATGAAAAAAGTTATTTTTTAGGATTGCCAATGTTTAGCTTATTGATAAGCAAACTTTTTATATAAAATATGAGAAAAAATAATTTTTCATTATAAATAACTAAAATAACCTTATGTGGCACTTATTTGTACAATTCTAATAAATAAATTAAAAGTTTAAAACTTTGAAACAAATAAGTTCGATTTTGTATTACGATGGCCTCATAATCATACCTCAAAAAGATGAGATATGCACGAAAAATGTAGTATTTTCTATTTTAAGCAAAAAATATTTAAATTTTCAATAAAAAAATTATCAATCTTCAGCCAAAAATATTATAATTAAATTTTCAGTTAAAGAAAGTAATTTTAAACAAAAAACGCTTATTTTTATTAAAATAGCTTATTACAGTAATACAAGCGTACTTTTATAAATAAATCATCATTTTTATTGGATTTCATATTGTAATAAAAGAAAATGATCACTCAAAATTTCGCTGCCTTAAAACAAATCCCTGAAGTTTCGAAGTTTTTAAATGTTATGCAAGTAGCGTTAACACCCTATTATGATGGACCAAAAACGAAACTTTTCAATGTTGAATCGTTTTTAATTTGTTAACATTATTATTCTTGATCCATAGGAGTAAATAACTTTTTAGAAATCCTTCTCTGAAAGATAAATGTGTCACAAAAATCTCAAAAACATTGTTGTCGCTTTTTCCGATCTCATTGACTTATCCATGATAAATAAAATGAATTTCAACCAAAAGTGTCGAGTTTGATACTTTCACAAAAAAATTAATTTTTAATTTAAAAAACTGTTGAAATAAATAATAGTAATTTTTAACAAAAGAGTTGAATTAAATCATTTAATATTTAACTGGAAAAGATCAATTTTATAGCAAAAATATAATAACTACATTTTTAGTAAAAATACATTTATTTTCAATAAAGACAATTTTTCTTCGACGACATGTTAACATTTTTTAACCAAAGATTAAAAAAAACTAACTTTTAACCAGAATGATGCCAAAACGCCACGACCGGTACACTGCTCTTCAAAGTCCAATAACTAAGACTGTTCGACACTACAAAAAAAAAGAGATAAATATATTTTCATTTCTTCAGATCTCCTCTTTCCGATGTGATTTTTCGTGCCTATTTTTTTGTGATCCATTTTTCAAAGTTTTACGAGTCTGTAATTATTCTGGGACCCCACTAACCAGTGGAATAAATGTCTAAACCTGTTGAATGCGTATAAGCTTGTGTAAGATTCTAGAAAGATTTGATGACGTCATAGAATAATATTGCGCAATTATGTGAAGGCACAATTTGCGAAAAACAAGTATCAAGGTTATGACATGCATATGCTAAGGTTAAATGAGAAAAACAAGGATGATTTATTGCTTCCTGACAGATAAGACATTCGTTAAATGTGGAAAAGATTCAGGTGTATATGTGAAATTTCATATTGAGAGCACGCATGGCATCCTGTTTTGATTATTAATTTGACTTATTGCTTCCTGATAGATAATACTTTTAGCTAAAAATTCCTGCCTTTATTTCTTTAATGCGTATAAGCTTGTAAAAGATTCTAGGAAGATTTGATGACGTCATAGAATCATATTGCGCAATTGTGTAAAGGCAGAATTTGCGAAAAACAAGTTTTACGGTTATCACATGCATATGCTAAGGTTAAATGAGAAAAGCAAGGATGATTTATTGCTTCCTGACAGATAAGCCATTCGTTAAATGCGGAAAAGATTCAGGTGTATATGTGAAATTTCATATGAAGAGCACGCATGGCATCCTGTTTTGACTATTAATTTTATTTATTGCTTCCTGATAGATGATACTTTTAGCTAAAAAATTCTGCCTTTATTTGTTTAATGCGCAAAAGATGCAGGTGAATAGATGAAATTTGATATGAGGGTTATGAATGGCATCCTGCTTTGATTATTAATTTGATTTGAAAATTCCTGATAGATGATGCTTTGACTAAAAGTTTTTGCCTGTGTGAAACATTCTCCTGCAGTCTAGAATCTGCGAGATAAGTTAGAATTAAAAAAAGATATATATATAAAGTTAATTGAAGGTAAGAAAGGAATAAAAAAAGCATTTTTTATGGTAGGTCATATACTCAGGGATGCTTGTTGCTTTATTCCGGCATCAAGTAGCGCGCACGGACTACACATAACAGCCACACGCGTTCAAACTCGCAGAAGCATTGATACATCGGCAGTCTAAGGCTAAACACATTTTATTATCCTATGCTATCGATCTGTAGAGAGATTACTTCTTTTTACAGCTCGCAATCGTTCGCTTTTGTATTCATTCTTTTCCATATTCTAGGTCCGTCAACCTCTGAACGAGGTATATGTAACAAGATACTGACAACAATTTCGAGACTCGAGAGAGAGAGAGAGAGAGAGATTATAGACAGCATGAATTTAATTCGAGAACTTTCATGGACGTTTAGTAAATACCAAAAGTACACTGCCCGGCGCTTATCGTGCCTTATTTGGTGCAACGATATTCGCAGATGTATGCTCACTTTTCAGCTCTCATTTGGAAAGGTCAGTTTTGTCCCTATTAAACGCTAAAGATTTCAAATAAAATTAAAAAATACAACCAATTAATATAATAAAATACTTGAATATTTTTCAGTCATTCACTTAGACTATTCTTCGACTATAGAGAATCGAGGATGATTTAATTCAGCGTTAAAAATATTTTTTCTATTGTGCTGCATTTTGTAGAATGAATGATATCAAATTTTATTGCGCAATTTTTTTTCGTAAACAACTTCAAGGTTATTTTTAATGGCGCATTACATTTTGCAATGTTAAAAAATTATATCCGCATGTGTGGATTATAATGTAGAAGGTTTTAGAACAATTAGACAGAGAGAGAGATATATATATATATATGTTACTAGACAAGGATAGCAAATGTGCACCTATAAAACGGCGATTTGCATACATTTCCCTCAGTTGTCATCAAGAATTTGTTGAATACACACGAACCTAAAACCATGAGGTGAAGTGAAAATTAATACAGAGATTTTGAACTGTTTTCTTGTTTTATACAATTTATTATAAAAACTTTTGCGAACATTCTTTTAAAAAATTATTACGAACGTCAACATATTTCGCCTGTGCAGTGAAGATAGGAAACCTGGTGTCTCTTAAAATTCGGTTAGTGCACCTTCTATGGTTTTTAAAAATTTTTAATATATTGAAAATATTAAACTATTTAAATTTAAAATCAAATTAAATTACATTTTTTTAAATTTAAACTCAGTTCAATTCGTTGACTATATTATTTGTGAAATTGTTGCAGTATAAAAGTCACTTCATAGCGAAAAATTTGTTTACAGTTTTCTGCTAGCGATCAAGTGCTCATTCAAAATGGACTCTCTGGACTGCAGAAAGCTTATTCAAATTTATGAAGATGCCTATGAAGTGCTGCATGAAAATGAAACTACTTTTGAAATCTCCTACTGGACACATTAGTGCACGCAGGATATTCAAGGTTGAACAAAATTCCGAGGCAGGAAAAGGAGCATCTCTCTCTAGGGGCAAAAAATAAATTGCAGTCAACAATTGGTCTACTAACATCCAAAAACCGCAAATTCAAAAAACGTCAGAAGAGTGGAATTGGCGTGAATGAGGGTTTGGATAGGAAAGGAGATAGAATCAGATGGCACGATCTGGAGTCTGCTTTTTAAAAGTCGAGTGAGAATAGGTTTGGTTATAAATTCAACGCGTAAAGATTTAGATAAATTTTTCATGGATGCAAAAACAATGAATACACATTGACGAAAAATTAATTTGAAAACTTTTGTGGGGAGCTTAGAAACGAATATCATTCTTGCCGCAAAATTTAGTGCTATAGAATGGGACAGGGAGATCGAATCAATAAAAATTGTTAATACTAAATATGAACTTATTTTAGAAGCAACCGAAATAAATTGAAAGTAAAGTTAGAGAGAAACTTTGAACTAAAGTAGAGGAATTCCAGCAAGAAAGGTCTGGCTGGAGATTAAAAGAGACAATAAATTTAAATGTTAATATAAATAAATACGCACCTTTTGCAGTAGGCTCATCAACTTTTGTACGATTACCTAAATTTATTAGAGAAAAAAGAGCAGTTGTAAATGTTGAGAACAGTGACAAGTACTATTTTCTCTGGTCGGTAATGGCCGCTCTTTGCCCTGCTGATAAGAACATGGATCGCGTCTCTTTCTACCCCCATTTCATTACGCTCTTGAAACGTGATGAAATCAACTTTCCCACTATTACAAAATTTGAAAAAATGAATCAATTGCGTATAAATGTTTATGGTATAGAACATGAGGAAAATAGGAAAAAGCATGAGACTGTCCCCCTTTATATAAGCTAGGAAATTTAAAAATGTCCTACAATTCACTTGCTAATGATTAAAGATACTGATTTTGATTATGATAACAATGACTCTGAAAGTAATCCAGTGTATCATTTCCAATGGATTAAAAATCTCTCTCGAATCATAAAGTCACAGTTTACATATTTTAAGTGTCGCACATGGTTCTGTGAAAGGTGCTATTGTCACTTTAAATTGTAAAAATCTCTGATTAATCATAAAGCTGAGTTCGAAAATCTGAATCATTGTCGAGTAATGCTTTCAACAGAGGAGGAGGGTAGGAACATATTAAAGTTTAAAAATCACAGATACAAAGAAAATGTACCATTTGCAGTATATGCAGACATTGAATGTTTGCTGAAACCAGTTAAAAATTCACAAACAGATAAAGCGGCGTTTTAAAAGCATATCCCTACTAGTGCTGCGTATTATACAAAATGCAGTTTTAATGATTCGGTCTCAGAACCTAAATTCTAACGTAAGAAGGATTGCATTGAATGGTTTATAAAAGAATTGAAAGATTTATCAGTTAACGTAAATTCTCGTTTAGAAAATCCAGTACCAATGGAAAAATTAACGTCGAAGCAAAAACAAGATTTTCGAAATTCAAAATTGTGTTACATTTGCGAAAAAGGTTTTAAGAAAGATGATGTAAAACAACGCAACCATTGTCACTTTATAGGTGAGTACCGTGGTTCAGCACATGGAAGATGCAACATTAATTACAAAGACTCTCATATATCATGCCAGTAGTTTTACATAATTCATCCGGCTACGACTCACACTTTTTCATTAAAGAATTAGCACAAGGTTTTGAGGGACATGTCTCCTTACTGCCTGTAAATAAAGAAAAGTATATCTCATTTACAAAATACGTTACAAATACTAGAGTTAAACTTAGATTTATCGATTCGTTCCGATTCATGTCGAGTAGCTTGGAAAAATTACCCTCATATCTCAATGACAGCGAAAAAATAATAACTAGAAAATTTTGTAAAAATGACAGTGAATTCAATTTGTTAACAAGAAAAGGAGTCTTCCCATGTGACTATACTGATATTTGAAAAAAATAGAGGAAGACAGTTTACCTCCAAAAGAGGCATTTTATTCAAAATTAAACGATTGCTACATTTCTGACGAGAATTACTCTCACCACGCTTGTAAAGTGTAGGAAACGTTTAATTTGCCAAATTTAGGGCAGTATTCACATCTATACCTGAAAACGGATGTTTTACTTTTAGCTGACATGTTTGAAAATTTTCGAAAAACTTGTTTTGCAACATATAAATTAGATCCATTTCATTATTACACAACATCGGGACTTTCTTTTGATGCAATGTTCAAGTACACTGGAATCAAAGTACACTTACTGACTGATGTGGAAATGCTGCTCTTAATTCAGAGAGCAATCAGAGGTGGCGTTTCACAATGCTCTAACCGTTTTGCAAAAGCAAACAATAGATTAATGGGGGAAGATTTTAATCCATGCGATCCGGAATCATACATTTTTTATTTGAATATTAACAATCAGTATGGTAAAGCTGTGATTGAGTTTTTACCATAGCAAGATTTTGAATGGTTTGAAAATATCGAAAATGGTCCAAACTTTTTCAATGTGTCTGATGATTCACCTGAAGGTTACATTCTTGAAGTGGATCTAGAGTATCCTGAAGAACTTCACGATTTGCACAAGGACCTTCCATTATGTCCAGAACAATTTGTGCCTCCTGGTTCTAAATGTCAGATTCAAAAATTAGTAAGCAATTTTCTACTAAAGAAAAACTATGTACTACATTACCGATACCTAAAAATGTACTTGAAATTGGGTATGAAACTAACGAAAATTCATCGAGCGCTAAAATTTAAGCAAAAAGGGTGGCTAAAAGAATACGTCGATTTAAACAATGAACACAGAAGAAGAGCAACTCACGAATTTGACGAAAATTTCTATAAATTGATAAACAATTCTGTTTATGGAAAGACAATGGAAAACGTTAGGAAGTACAAAGATGTCAAGCTTCTGACAAAATGGGAGGGGAGATATGGAGCCAAATCTCTAATTGATAAGCCAAACTTTCATAGCTGTGCCATATGTGATGAAAACATAGTAATTATTGAAATGAGCAAAACAAAGATTTTTTTTATAAACCTATCTACATTGATTTCACAGTCCTTGATATCTCAAAAATTATCACGTATGATTTTCATTACAACTATATTCTACCAAATTTTGGAAACTCTGCAAAATTGCGAGATACATATACAGGCAGTCTCATTTATCACTTCACTGTTCCCAACTTTTACGAATATATTTAACGAGACATCTATAAATTTGACACATCAGATTATCCACCAGACAATGTTTACGGAATTCCTCTAAAAAATAAAAAAGTTTTGGGACTAATGAAAAATGAATACAACGGAAAAATAATGAGCGAATTTGTGGGTTTGAGATCAAAATTATATGCATATAAAGTTTTGGATGAAGAAAATGAAAAAAAGAGAGCCAAAGGTATAAAAGGATCAACACTGAAAACCATAACATTCAATGACTGTAAGCAGTCTCTCATTTCTCATCATAATCTGATTAAAACTCAACACCTAATCCGAAGTCGAAAGCACGAAGTGCACACCATCGTCCAAGATAAGATTGCTTTCAGCTGGCATGATTGCAAACGAATGCTGCTCCCCGGTACTGACAGATACTCTTCCATGGGGATTTAATATAGAGCCTTTGACCCCATGGAAGTCGATGCAATGTAAAAATGTATATAATTATTGATTATTTGTATATGTATATGTAAAAAAATTGTCATTTTAGGCTATTAAGATTGTATATATGAGAAGAAAAACAAGCGAGGTGAAATATGAGTGGAGGAATGAGAGAGATAGAATATACTGAATATATGAGTGTAGGAGTGAAAGAGACAGATTATATACTGTATAGAAAGCTTAATGTATCAGATTTATAGTATGCAGTGGTTGGAATGAAAATAATCTTTTGTAACATAGATATAACGTAAAGTGTATATATGTAAAAATTATAAGAAGGAATCGAAAAAAAGTGTACAATTGTTTGTACAAAACACAAGTTATTGAAAAATAAAAATAAAATACCCTGAAAAATATAATTTTAAGTTAATTTCTTTAAATCAAAAATCATTTGCTTCAATTAAAATTGAAAAAAGTTCAATGCAGAGAATTTTTCTTAAACTGATTTAGTTATAGGATGCAACCTGATCCAGCAGACGTAATCCCCCAATGCTGAGAACGACATTTCTTGAAGTCACAATGCCAACGATGTTCACTGACCTCTCCGTTCGCATATCTAATATTCGCACTTATTATAAGGACAAGGAAATCTGAGAGAAACACACAAGTTTCTTTTCATTTGCTTTTTTATTTTATTTCTAAAAAAAATCAGTACATTAAATATACTTAAAAGTACGTAGATTAAATATATATGGAAAAACATTTCTTACCTCTATAAATATAAATAATTATCACCACATAAGTACTCTACTGAAATTATCCAATCTTCCAATAAAATTACATTTTCAATTGCGCAATTACAGCATTTTTCATACATTTGATTCGTACACATAATATTTTCAAGTTCATATGTACATCTCATGCAATTTCTGCAGTGTAGGACATTTCAGATCAAGCAGGTCAACAATTTCGCATGATATTTCTACAAATTGTTTCAACCAATTCTTTGTTTCCAATCCTTTTACATTGGTTTATACTCAACTATACGATCGTTTGAAATTCTAAACGATCGTCAACTGGTCCGTATTTCAGTGACTCATTCTGTTTAGAGCAGGCAATTACTACTAGAGATGCATGATCTATAAATTCTTTTTTCGGGAGCAGTGGTGGTGGTTTTTTACCATAGTAATTAGCTTGAAAGTTTGTATACATTTCATAAAGAAGGGCTTACTGATTTCGATTAATATCAAGTTTGTGTGAAATTCTAGTATAACAAATCTCGGTTTTTGCAATTGTGTTGACGTTTTTACAGTTCAAATATGGTTTAAAGTGACTGGAACTAGGGGATATTCATATAGTTCCCAAGTTCGAAAACTTATTGGAATAGATGGATATTTTTCAATATATTTTAGCAACTGAAAATTTCGTGAATTAGACAGTCTAACGGTAGGCAATAACCACTCTATTTTATTGATTTCAATTTTATACTGCTTAAGAGGAGCTGTTTGCAAGATGGCATTTGCATCACTCTGAGATCTTGTCAAAATGAGTTCATGTTTAGCAGATTGTTATTATTTACACCAAGCCAACCGGTATTCTGTATGTATTGTGATTGTCCTCGATTTAGAGATACGTAATTTTTCATGAGCCTAGTCAGACCAACATTTTTATTTCTATCAATTTCTATTGCATTTATTTCATATCTTGCTTCTTCAAACAAATGACAGATGGTCTTCGAAACGAAAGATGTGTTTGTCACCTGTGCTCCATCAGTTTTCACGATTCTTCCATGTACGTGAAGTAAACTTTTGCTCGGCAGGAGACACTGGTCCTGATTTTGAACATATATCGTAATTTCATCACTATTGTTGAAGTTCGATGAGGCATAAGGCTGATGTGCATGAATTTCACAGTGTGCAATCGACTCATCAAAGATGATTGGTGCTTGAATATTCAACATTTCCCCTTCCATGACTAAGAATCAATCGCTGATAGACAAATTGACAGATGAAGGTGCAAAAAATCTTAAATCTCTATATTCTCCTCTTCTTTCTTAGCTTCAGGCCTAGACTTTTTTTAAGAAGAGGGCGCTTTGAGGTGTTAACCCTTTGACTGCTCTTTGTCGACTGATTAGTTTGTGGCATTGTGCTGGTTCATTATAACCAAAACCAATCTTTTGGTTGAAAACGATGCCTATTATTAGAGAGACTTGATGTGCAATCTGAGTATTACAACTTCACCACGAAAATTGACTAAATGTCTGTCTTGATCAATTATACGGAGCTGTATATGATCTATTGTCTGCACGGCGACTGGTAAGTAAATAACGTGAAATGGTACTTCAACTATCTTATATCCAGGTGGCACTAGAGGGAACAAATCATGAATAAGTTTGCTTAGCTTCTAATCTGCGTGGAGAAAACTCTAGCAAATGACCGATGGAATCTTTAGGTTCGAAATCTATACCGTGACTGCAGTAAATTTCACTTTCTAAAGTATTATTGTTTGGTTTAATATGAATTTCAATATCCTTGTTTGCCAAAGCATTCTGTAGATAGCGCTTTATGTCACTTATTTAATAACTTCCTGTATGTATTTCAATTATTTCATCAACCACATAAATTTCCAGGCTTGAAGAAGTTCCTGATAACGTTAGCGTCAATAATTTTACATTTAGCTGAAAACCAAGTTAAATCTACCGATCTTCCTAGTACGTATATGGACAACATGACAGTTCAGTAAACTTAACAATTATACGTAAATAAGTATGACTATCAATGATAGTTACTAGTACCGATTCTCAAGTGGTGCTGACCTGCGGATCCGTAGATTTTACCGATCTAATCGCTATTCTGTACAGTTCCTGGATGCTGCAATTACGAATTATCATGTCACTTTAACGAATAATATAAAGAGATATGAATTATGTTATCGGCGTAGACTAAAGTTAAGACAGCACTATAAATTGTGAAAAAGTATTGCTAAAAATAATTAATAAATAAGCGCACGGTTATTTCTTATAAATATTTTCGGATATACTTATAATTAATCGTTATTTGTAAGTTATAATGCTTATAATACAATTAAAATTTCGCACGCAATGGGGAGGATTCGAACGCATAAACCTAAGCACGCAAGTCACCAGTCTTAATCACTACACTAGTATACGAGTTGCGATCTGTAAAATAATTTTGAAATGCATTTGTAACTGAGTGTGGTGACCTCAGGAACGACTTTTGAATACGCAACCATGCCATCGCGGCATATAACAAAAGTTCTAGCATTCACATTCTATCTATATGTCAGCTGAAACGGTCACGGAACAAAAACACGTCTTGCTCCAATAAACTCTCAAGCGTACGCGATCTGTGAATAAGTTGTGCCACCCAAAATGGTGCTATTTTTATAAAACCCCTTCCTTGCTAAGTGAAAATGTGGAGTAATGTGACGACTGTCACAGAAATGTCAAAAAGGAATGTTTTTTAGGTGATGCAATCCATTCATTGCCGATTGCGTCGTGAATTCACCCGGTGCTCCGCGCAGATAGGTTGCGTTGCGACTTCAGGGGTGAGTTAAGTAAACCGATCGGATCGGTAGCAAGTACCGATGTTTCGGTAATGTCCACTGCACTACTATTGTAATCTCGGTTCAGTGGATTTTACATGTCGTTCAGTATGTAATACGAGGGAATAGAGGTTTATTTTACTGAAGGATAACCGTCGAATTAACCTTAATTTCATTGTGACATTTACGAAATGCTAAGTGGCTTTGACATTTTCACCCCCTTATTAAGAGCACTTTATACTGTTACGGTTACAAGAAACCCTTTAAAATTCTTGCTAAGTAAATGTTACATTTCTTTTGTCTGCGTGAAGGTGAAGCTATTGCAGGTAGTTTTTATGAACAAGAACTAGGCAAAGTTAGACATCCAAATATTTATCTGGTGCAAAAAGTACTAAAAAAAGAGGAAATAAGCTATTTGTAAAATGATTCGGTTTCGATGACTCACGCAATAGTTGGATAGGTTAGTCTAGTTTATAAGTATCTTTTGTATTAAATTTAAGTTTTTCTGAATTAAGTTGATTATTTTCAAAAC
>NC_046657.1:83799620-83814088 GCF_010883055.1 Belonocnema kinseyi
TACTTACACATTAATCTAGTATATGAAAAAGGCGAATTTGGTTTAAATTACATTTATTTAGATTTTTATTGCCAACAAAATACATAAAATTTTAATGTATAAAGATACCATTTACACATCTGAGTCCTTGTAATTTCTCAATCACTTCTTCACACACATTCTGATTATAAAAAGTAATCATTTCAAATAACAGAATTTAAAAACGCATAAGATTAGCAAATATTAATTTTTTCATTGATTTACTCTTTAAACTTGTATAATTTTTTCGTATATAAGATTTTACACCTTTCACATACGGTGATTTCACTTTACGCCAAATACTTTAAGCGATGTTTTCAATAATAACCTCTTTTATACGTTGAAACGGCATAATGCTCAGATCCAGAAGAGACCGTTCGACACAAGATGTGACTTCTTGGAGAACAGCAAACGTTCTTTCATGCAGCACAAACAGATAGTATTTTTGGTTTCCTTGATGTTTCCCCATAGCCACTATATAACCACCAAACGATACAGTCATGTGTATATGGAAATTTACGCAGTCGATGCATTGGTGTTTCTCCTGACCATCAAAAAACAGGGAAATGAGGTTGAAGTAACTTTTGAATAATTTCCACACTTCAGGATTCAGGGTTTGATGTTTGTAATTTCGTAGCTTAGATTAAGCTCCACATCCTTCAGTTTTTCCGTTGGAAGGAAATCGTTGTTAACTGCAATTTTCTTCAATTTTGCGAAATCCATATTCACTTGTTAATATTCATCGTATACAACTTTCTCGTTATAATATGTAAATCTATTTGCACTTGTATCACTTCTTGCAATTCTCGAATGTTATTTAGAAATACGTTTAAACGATTCTTTAGCTCTTGTTGCCTTTCTTATTTACAACCTGACATCTGACAATAAAATGATAAAGGAGTAGAGCTAGCCTCCTTTTATAGACGCTTATCCCCTCTACCAATTTCTGAAGACTTTTGCACAACATTGTCTGATATTGCATCATATGATAAAACATTGTTCTAGAAGGTTCTACCTTATAATCGACACGTGTGGCATTTAATTTTTTAACATTACGAAATGTAATGCGTCATTGAAAATAACCTGGAATTTTGTATTTTCCTTCCCATAAATATAACTCTTTTTTTTTAAAGACGGACCCGCAAAGAACATTCGAGAAACTTATACGCATCAAATAAATAATTTAATGTATTATCTGAAAGGAAGCAATAAATCATCTTGGTTTTTCTCATTTAACCTTCACACATGCATGTGATAACCTTGAAACTTGTTTTTCGCAAATTCTGCTTTCACACAATTGCGCAATATTATTGTATGACGTCATCAGATCTTTCTAGAATCTTCTATAAGCTTATACGCATTAAACAAATAAAGGTAGGAATTTTTAAATCATAACAGGATGCCATGCATAACCCTCATATCAAACTTCATCTGTCCACCTGCATCTTTTGCGCATTAAACAAATAAAGGCAGGAATTTTTAGCTAAAGTATCATATATCAGGAAGAAATAAATCAAATAAATTGTCAAAACAGGATGCCATACGTAGGTCTCCATATCAAATTTCACCTAGAAACCTGCATCTTTTGCGCATTTAACAAACGCCTTATCTCGAAGGAAGCAATAAATCATCCTTGTTTTTTTCACAATAACCTAGAACCTGTTTACATTTGGCTACAGACTATTGCGTAATTGTGACGTCATCAGGATCCTTTGAGAACGTTCTCGAAGTTTAGCACGGACACGAACCTTTTTTGTCCAGAAAATTTATCACGGACACGAACCACTAAAGGTCGAATCTTCTCGATGCCAGTAAGGTAGGAATCTTGAGTTAGAAACCCCCCTGTACATCTACTTTTATTCTTGGCTTCTTCTCCCTCCTTTTCTAAACCTCACTGTCTTTGTCTTTTCTACATTAAAATTCAATTTTTCCCCATCTTATTATTTCTCTAATCCTGTAATGAAGCCCGCAATTCTTTCTTCACACTCTGCCATCAACACTATATTGTCTGCATATGCTAGTGCATATACATTTTTATTCCCTATCCTAACTCCTCCCTATTCTTTTTTCTTCATTTCTTCTTTCAAGTCTGATACTAACATTTATTATATAAAAGTGGGCTCAGAGAACATCCTGGCCCTATTCCTTCTCTCTGAAAATGTTCTATGCTCTCTTTATTAATCAATCTTTTATGCCCTTTTTCACAAAATTTTTTCTATCTCACCTCGGCCTAATGAGTCTAGGGCTTTAAGTCCACGATTATTGCTATCATTGCCCCTTTTTTCTTTTTTTTCCCTCCGCTTAATTCCTTAACGTCTGCGATGAAATAGTTACATATCATTTATAAAACTTTGGCATTAGTGTCCCTCCTTTATAATCTTTTCCTTCTCCCCTTTGCGCTTCTTCACTGTGGGTAAAAGTATTATTCCTTCATAACTCCTCATCGGTTTCCCTACCATATTTTCCTCCTTTCGTAACTTTCCTTTTCACCCCTCCTAGTAATTATATACATTATTTTTGCCGTTCTATTATATCAATATCATTATTCACTGTTTTCCTTATCGGTATAATTATTTCCATATCCTCGTTTACATTTTCTCCTTCCATTTTGATATTCCTGATATTCTCCTTAAATTTTTATTTTCTTGCCACTTACCGAACGCCACTTTCTTCTCTTTATCCTCTGTTTTCTCGTTAGCCTTATTGTTATCGCTCTTTCCTTCCTCTTATGTCACTATCAGAAAAATTAATCCGAATCTATATAATTACCTACCTCTAGTTTCTTGACCCTCTCTCGCACCTCGTCGTCCACTGCTACATAATCAGTTACCACTCCCCTTTTCCTTTCCTCTGCCCTGTCCTTCTGTATATTTACATTTAGGATAAACCATTCCATCTGCTCCAGGCACTTTTACCATTTTTTTCCCTTCTCACTTAGTATCTTTTTTTATTTTCTCCTGATAATTTTCTTCTCTCCGTTCTCTCATCTTCTCTGACTTTTCCTGCGTATGACCGTTCACATAGACGAGGCGCATGATTATTCCGCAAATTCCATTTAACTTGAGTTTTATTCAACCGAAAATCAAGTTGCCGTACAAACATTAGTCATAATTTTTTTGTTTTTTAATTTTTAGATGACATAACCTCTATTTGTACTAACTACTACATATCATAATTCCTATTACACTGAATCCTCATTCGGTATCATTTTCATATTTTTAGTTTCTACTCCCCATGATACTTATTTCTAATTTTCATTTAATACAAATCCTGTTTTTCCAAATTTGTATTTAACACATCTATTCGGATTATCATAAATAATGTAAAATGATAATTCGAATAAATGCAAAATATAATAACTATAAATTCATGGAAATGATTAGGTCGTGTGAAAATTTTGAAATATGACAGTTTATTACAAACTCAGAAAAACATAAACTCTATTGAATTCAAATAAGAAATAATAAGTATTATGTGGAATATAAATTCGAAAATATAAAATGCTGACAAATTAGGATTCGGTAAGTTAGGGGAAATAGAGTTCATGTCATCTGAAAATTAAACAATAATTAAAATGATGGAAAAGCCTGGTTCAGAAACTTTTTTTTCGGTTACAATAAAACTTAGCTTAAATCGAATTTAAATATATTCATGCGCCTCCACATAGACCCCCACTATCTTCCACATCTCTCTTTCCAGATTTGTTTCTTCTACTTTCACTCTTCCTTTTTGTTCTTTTATATATTTTTATCATTCTCTGCTGTAAATTCGTTCATCACTGTTATCACCATTTCTCATATTGCTCTGCCTTTTCTATTCTTTTTTTTTTGCATTTTGAACTTGCCATTTATAACCTTCTGGTAATATTTCCCTAAATTTTTCCCACCCCTCTTCATAAAGCCACATCTAAATCATTAGTGCTATATCCTATTGTAACCCATGTTGTCCTTCCATTTTTTCTTTCCTCTTCCGCTATTTTCCTTAACTTATACTGCATATTCGTTTAAGCTCATCAAACATTATTCTCTGTTCTCTCTGAACTTTCATATAACACCTTCTTCGTATAAGAAATATATAAAGGCACTTCCCTTTTATGTTTTCATTTCTTTAACTTCACCAGTATCATTCTCTCTTCACGCTACCTTTATCACAACCTAAGCATCAATCCTTTTTAGTTCTTTTTACTCCTTCCTTCAGCTCCTTTCTGTGTAATCTTAGACCTTTATCACTAAGTTAATTTTTCTTTCTATTCTCTCTTCCCTTTCCATTCTTTGTTCTATTTGTCTAAGCCCTTCCTTCTCCGCATTCTCACTTTCCCACCCTAAAATTTTCGATTTGAGCTTTCTATATTTTTTATCTTGCCTTTCAACTCCTCTTCCTTTTTATGAGTGTCTTCCTGCTTTTTTAGTTTTTGTTCTCTTGTCTGCATCACCTTCTCTAATTTTTCCCTGACTTCTTCCCATTTCTTCATGTCTTTTCGAAGTTCAGCAATTTTCGGCCTATCTTCTATCCTGAATTTCTCTCCCCTTTTCTCCTGCTCTTATTCATATATTTCCATTACTTCTATCACCCTTTCACGCGTTTCCTTCCATCTTTCCTCTTTCACCGAATCTTTAGCCTCAGCCCTGTTTCCTTCTGTGCAAAACCATGCTTTTCAGGCGGCTTTCATGCCTTTTATTTTCTCTATCTACCGTCGCATCTCCCTACCGTGCCTTTCTCCCTCTCTCCGCGCCCTGTTACTACGAACCAGGTCTTCCCAACCTCTCACAAACCTAAAACAAACCTAACCTCAAACTTTCAGTTAGAACTGAATTAATGAGTATTCAAGCCAAAAAATGAATTTTTAACCCAATATTTGAATCTTGAATCAAGGCGATTAAATATCTATCGAAAAAGATAAATTGACCCAGTATGGAAAGGTTAATTTTGTCTTCAAAAATTTAATTTGTAATAAAGAAAACTAATTTTCAATCCAAAAAATTAATTTTTTACCAAAACGTTCAATTTTCGACTAAAAAGATTGAGTTTCAACAAAATATATCAAATTTATACTAAGGTTCGAATTTTTCAAAGAATTTATAATCGATTAGTTAAATTTTCATAAAGAAAGTTGAATTAATCACTAAGAGGATTAATAAATTCTACCGCTAAAGATAAAAATGCAACAAAATATTATATATAATACTTTACACTATGTTATAAACTATAGATAATATTTCTGTCTGGGCACTGAAGAATTTTTAATCAAACAAGGAATAGTAAATTTTTTATTGAAAAAATTAATTTACAATCGGAAATTTTTTTAACAGAATATTTGAATTTTGGGCAAAAAAGCATAGCGTTTTCAACTAAAATGATTAATCATTAAGAGCGTCTCAAATTTTTAATAGAACTAACAAAATTAACAGTTTGTCGTAAGTTTTAATTTTTTAACTTTTATTTTAATATATATAATACCATTAAAATGTAGACCAATGGTTATTTTTCATTTACTGCGAAAATAGAATTTCGTCTAATGTTTGACCATACAGCTACTTATTTGTGCTCATCGCAAAGTTAAATTGAAATATTGTTACATATATGCATCTGTCTTGGCCCAATAAAATGTTACACGCTGCGAGTGACAATTTGTAAATAAGAAAAGTAATCTGCTAATTTTTAAGAACTGTATGCAAATTAGAAAAAAATGGTGTCATTTATATTGAATTTATTGGTACTAGAAAATTGTGTTTCTTATGGATCTTAGAGAAAACCTTTTATTATTTGAGAACGTTACAAATGATTTACAGAAGTTTCCTTACTATAACCAGAAAATTCCATTAAATTCAATATGGGTGACGCAATTTATTTCACTTACTTAAAATTTTTTTAAATTGGCAGATTATTTTTTTTATTGACAAAAATACGAGTCTTCGCTTGTGTAATAATCTTACATCGTATTTCAATATTTTGTTAACATTTAAAAAACGACAAATATATTTTCTAGGTACCTCCGGATGAACTATTCATCAAGGTAGAATTAAATTCTACTATTTTGATTTGATTCGAATTGTATACAAAGGCTCCATTCATCGCGTTTTGTAGAGATTTTGGTCACAAAAATGTGTTAAATTATTTTCTTTTTATACCAATATTTTATTTTTAAAGGTCAAAAGGAAGAAAAATGCGGAATTTATTTTCAGGATGTAACATGATGTAATATGATAAATTTCAATTTAAAACCTTACATTTGAGAGGTTATACAAATTTTTAAGGACCAATACCTCATAAGAAGAAAAAAAAATTGGAATTTACAGTGTATTTTAATCAGTTCTTGCTCAAATCATGGTTTTAATTTGACTTTGGTTCTAGAAGCCACACAAAAAATGTGTGCGGATCTGGTAACAAGACACACGTATTCCTATGGATTTTGGGGCGCCGAATTCAAATTCGTTATCAAAAATCACCCATCAGGTCATGGTTGAGCCATAACCTCAAAAAATGACGGAAAATCATTAACTGAGAAAAATAAATTTCAAAACAATGCCAGTGATGCAAATTTTCACTTCAAAAACATGTCGACAACTGTGAAGGATCAACCCTTGCCTAATATCAACTTATTCAACATAACTTTACCCAACAGAACCTGACCTCACCAAACCTGAATTAACAGAAATTTATTGAACTACACGTAAAGCTCTGGAAGCATATTTTCCCAGTAGCAAATGTGTGCTACATCGAATGGGTCAACTCGAACCTAACCTAGAAATAAATCTAACCTAGCCTAACCTAACCTAACTTAGCCTCACGAAACACAATTAAACTGATTGTGTTGTCCCGTTGTGTTTGCGGAACCGTTTGAATCATCTTGGGCTTAACCTGCAAAGAGGTCAAACCTATCCTAACCTAAAAAAACCTGACCTAACCTAACCTAACTTAACTTCACATAACAAAATGAAACTCATTGTGTTTGCGGCACCGTTTCATTCAGCTTCGGCTTAACCTACATAGAGGTTTAACCTATCTTAACCTAACAAAACCTGACCTAACCTAACCTAGCCGAATGAAATTCAACCACACGTGTAGCTATGTAGGCGTACGGTTCTCAGTATTAAACGTGTGCTATATTTAATAGGTTAACCCGATTCCGCTAGGTTAGGTTAGGTCAGGTTTTGTTAGGTTAAGATAGGTTAAACCTCTATGTAGGTTAAGCCGAAGCTGAATGAAACGGTACCGCAAACACAACGGGACAACACAATGAGTTTAATTGTGTTACGTGAAGTTAAGTTAGATTAGGTTAGGTCAGGTTTTTTTAGGTTAGGATAGGTTTGACCTCTTTGCAGGTTAAGCCCAAGCTGATTCAAACGGTACCGCAAACACAACGGGACAACACAATCAGTTTTATTGTGTTTCGTGAGTTTAGATTAGGTTAGGTTAGGCTAAGTTAGATTTATTTCTAGGTTAGGCTCGAGTTGACCCATTTGATGTAGCATACATTTGCTACTGGGAAAATATGCTTCCAGAGCTTTACGTGTAGTCCAATAAATTTCTGTTAATTCAGGTTAGGTGAGGTCAGGTTCTGTTGGGTAAAGTTATGTTAAATAAGTTGATATCAGGCAAGGGTTGATCCTTCAGAGTTGTCGACATGTTTTTGAAGTGAAAATTTGCATCACTGGCATTATTTTGAAATTTATTTGCCTCAGTGCATGATTTTTCGTCATTTTTGAGGTTATGGCTCAACCATGACGTGATGGGTGATTTTTGATACCGAATTTGAATTCAGCGCTCAAAAATCCATAGGAATACGTGTGTCTCGTTACCAGGTCCGCACACTTTTTTGTGTGGCTGTGTTATTCATTTATTTAGTTGAATTTTCTTCAAAATTTAACTATTTTATTAAAATTGTTTAAAAGTAACTTTTTAAATGAGAATATAACTATTTGATGTTTGGTTTAACATTTATCTTCTTCGGTTGTTCAAAAACTAAAAATTTAAATCTTCAATTAGTTATTTAAAATTTATATTGTTATATAGACATTTAGTTTTCTTGGTTAAAAATTCAACTATTTAAAAAAAAAATTGGTATACTTTTTGTTGTTGAAAATGAATTTTTTGGTTGAAAATTCATATTCTTTGTTCAAAATTAATGTTTTCGGTTGTAAATTAATTCCTTTTATTGAAATTGATTTACTTTCTTTACAATTAGTTTTGTCAAATAAAAATGTAACTATAGCATTTTTTGTCAAAAATTTATCTTTTTTGATAGACAGTTAATCTTTATGTATGAAAATCTATCTGTTTAATTAAAAATGTAACTATTTGGTTAAAAATTTGTCTTTTTTCGTGGAAAATTCATCAGGTCGGTTAAAAATTAAACTATTGGTACAAAATTCATTTTTTTGCCTTAGACTTATTTTTTTTAATAACAATTAAATTATTTTTCTGAAAATTTATCTATTTTTTAAGTCATTTTTTGTGTAGAAGTTTAATCTGTTTTGTAGGAAATTTATTACTTTAGTAGAAAATTCATCTATTTTGTGAAAAATTTGTCTTTTTTAGTAGAAAATTTTACTTTTTGTTTAAAACTTCAAGTGCTACTTTGAAAATTCTATTAAAAATAAGAATTTTTGGTTGAAAATGTATGTGTATAATCAGAATTATTATTTCTGTGGTAACAAATTTTTTTCTAAATTTCATTTCTTTGGTAGAAAATTAGTTTGTTTTGATATTGAAAATTAATGTTCTTGACTTCAAATTTAAGCAGTCCATTTTTTGTGCAAACTTTTTGTATAGGCATTTAATCTGTTTGCTTGATACATTATGTGATTGTTTAAAAATGTAACTGTTTTCATTGAAAATTCAATTTATTCAATTTAAAATTATTTCTCCAACTTAAAATTGAACTATTCTATTTTTTGTTTTAATTTTATCTGTTTAAGTTGAGAATTAATCTATTTTGTTAGAAGCTTGTCTTTGACTACTTTGGTAGAAAATTCATATTTTTGGGTTGTAAAATCAAGATTTTTTTTTAAACTTGATTTTCACGACTTAAAATTTCAAGAATTTGGACGAGATTTTTTCCTTCATTGAATAAAAAATCGTTCTTGGTTAAAAATTCGTATTTTTTCGTTTAACTTAACAGTTTCTTATTAGAAATTAAAATATTTTTTGTGGAAATAGCAACTATTAAACTTGTGGTTAAGAATTACTATTTTTAATTCAAAAATTCATCAGTTTGGTTGGCAATTTAACTACTTTATTTAAATTGAATTTTCGATTGTTTGAAAATCAATTATTTAAACTAAAAAAGTGATAAAAAATTTTAACAATTATATATCATAAATATTTTTCAGTTCTATTATTTAAAAAAATGTGACATGTATTTTCAGTTTCCTTCAACTAAAACTCAATTCTTAATTCTATGTGTGGATATGTGGAAAAATTCCATCCTTCGAGTTTAACAAATTACCCAATCCGCATTGAGAAAAAGCGTCAACAACGCTTTCGAGATAAAAATAATCTACTCATTAGTATTAAGTCACGTTATAAAACATAAGAAAAATCCATTTGTTTATCTACAATGATTCATTGAACATTTGTATATCGTTTGATTAACAAATTATTATTTCGTAAACTATTAATGAAAAACTTATGAAAATTTTAGACGTTTTTGAAAAATAAATGGAATTAACAATAGCATAAAAATTCAAGAAGCAAATCAATTTTTTTTAAACCGCGAAAAATGTCAACCTTAGTTTTTAATTTTTCTAAAAACAGTACACTAAACAGTGAAATTCAGCTCATTAAAAAGTTTCTACGTAACAAAATGTGAAAAAAATCACATTCACCCTTGTAGAAAATAAGGATTGCAACCCCTTTTGTTCAAAATTTAATTAATAGGTTGAAAATTCCTTCAAACTTTGGTTAAAAATTTATATTTTTTGGTAAAAATAATTCTTTTTTGGTGTAAAATTAATGTTTCCGAAAATAGATTGAAGATTAGGTTGAATATTCTTTTAAGAATTAAAAATTGGGTCAAAAATGCATTTATTTTCTTGATTATTGATCTATTTCCTTAAAAAATGATCTACTATGCCAAAAATTGGTCACTTTATTGGATGTAAATTCAACTATTTGTTTAAGAGGTTCATTTCTTTTTATCTGCAGATTCATTCTTTCAGTTAAAATGGCATTTCTCTGAGTCTAATTATAAATATTTTGTTGAAATTTCATTAGAAAAAAAAGTATTTCTTAACTAAAAGTGTTATTATTATAGTCCTGCTAGAAAGTTGATATTTTTTGTTAGATATTCACTTATTATATTAAATACTCTTCTTTTTTTGGTTGAAAATGCAATGACTTTGGAAGAAAATGCATACTTTTGTGTTAAGGATTGAACTTTTTTGCTGGAAATTCGTATTTTTGTCTTTAATAAGATAAGATATCTATGATAAGATATCTATGATAAGATTTTTTTCTTATTAATTTTAAAATTAGTTTTATTTAAAAAATTCTGTATTTTTTTAACACTTTGGTTTAAAATGAATCTTTCTGGTTGAAAATTCGTTTCTTGAATTGGAAAGTAGAATTTTTTATTAAAAATTATTTTCCTAATTTAAAATTCAAATATTTCACATTTTGTCTAAAATGTATCTTTTTCAGACATTTAATCTTCTTAGTTGAAAATTCATTTATTATCTTGAAAATTTGTCTTTCCCTGGTAAAGAATCAATCTTTCAGTATGACAATTCAGCCACTGGCTTAAAACATTGATTGATTTGTTGTTGTTAAAGATTCATCTTAGTCGAAAATTAATCTCTTCATTTGAAAATTCAATTATTTTGTTGACAATTCATTTTTTTATGAAATTGCATTTTTTGACTGAAAATGTAGCTATTTCTTTTTCATTAGAAAATTTATCTTTTGAAGTTGAAAATTCAATGACTGCAATGTTCCAGTTTCTAAAAAACATACGTGGAAGGAAGTTGTCGAAAACCTCGCACTCATTGTTCACTGCCTGATTGTTTGCATGCTGCTTGAAAATGACTCATAGTAGCTATTTTTAGTTTTTTATTTCTAATTTTCGAGCAAATTGTGTATAGCAATTTATAAATGAGGAATTTCAATTCTAAACATTTATTTCTAAGAGAGAAACGTGAAAATTAAAATGATTTTTTAATAATGAAAACAACAATTCTGTTTTTAAGGCTGTTTCACATCTATTTTGAAGATTTCTAACGAAAAATTTCGAACCTTTTTAAGAGTTTAAAAAAATTATTTTTAAAGTAAAATGTTTCAATTTTTAAAGATTACAAAATTGTAGAAAAGATTCGAATGAGTTTAAGAGATGTTTAGATTTTTGAGGAGATACACAAATAATTTTAAACTTAAAAATATTTTAACAAATTAAAGGTAATATGTAAATTTCTGCGAAAAATTGTATATTATTTTTTATTTTAAAATACTTATTTTCAGTGAATATTTAAAAAGATTACAAATCAGCCTGAAAGATTTCTGACGTTAACAAAAAAGAATTGGAAAGATTATAGGGCGATACTTTTGTCCTTCTAGGCTGAAAAATCTTTATTGGTTGAAAACCTAATAATTTTGTTAAAAATTCATCTTCTTGGTTTGAAAATTCACATCTATTGTAAAAAATTCCATTCCCTTTATACAAATTTCAACTGATTTGTTAAGTATGAAATTATTTATGTTTGGTTGGTTGAGGAGTCACAAAATTGATTTAAAATTCATCTCTTTGGTAGATATTTGATACTCGGAAAATTTGCCATTTTTTTCATGTACTAGAACCTGTAACGAAAGTTTTTAATAATTGAAAAATAATTTGTGTGGCAAATTTAAAAAATGCTTAACTTTTTGAAATTTCGGTTAATCCAAAATTTTCGTTGGGATAGTTTAAAAATAAATGAAGAATTTTGTTAAATTTTTGATTAAAATATTGTTGTCTATCAGAAAAAAAGTTTTTTCAATTTTTTGAGAGTTTTAAATCTGTTGTAAAGAATGTAACTTTTTTTTAATTTGCAATAAAATAAGACATTCCATTAGGATGATAACAAAGTTTTTTTGTTATTCACACTATCTGGTTAACGAACTTGACCTTTTTTCTGAACTGACAGAATTTATGATCTATCCAGGTGAGAACGCACAAGAAGCGACACACTTCTTTTTATTTGAAGATAACAGATTTTTGTATTTTCATTCATGAGAGTATAATGTAATCGTCCAAATTTGCAGTCTATTTGTTAACAAATATTCACGTTTTAGTATTTTTTAAGGACTTCAAAACTGTCTTTTCTTAGATTAATTTTGGAAAATTGATTTTTTCTGTCATTTTTATTATTGCTTGAAATTTTTAGTTATAAACAAATCAGCAGTAAACCTGAGCCAAAATAATTTTCCAAATGGAGTTTTATTGCTTTAAGTGAATTATGTTGGCTTTTGAAAATTTAAAGCATCTTTCAAATATCTGTTTTACGACAAAAACATATATTCGCAAAAAAGAAGGTTGCTTAAAATGTGGTTTCTTCTAATGTTTATTGATTATTTCTTCATAACTAAACAGGCGAAGCAAAGTTATACATTTCAGAAAAAAACTGAAACCTGGTAACACTCATCTAAGAGAAGATAATTATAAATAATAATAAATTGCTCAAACAACTATTTTTGGCAGCTTGCAATAATTATTACCTCGCTGAATGACAAGTGGACAAAAAGTTAAAAATTGAAAAAAGGCAACCCCTAGGGATCAATTTAGGAGGAGATAGTTGTAAACAATAATTATTTGTTTAAGCAATTCGGTTTGTTATTTTTTACTAATTTTTACCTCAATCTAAATAAGAATTACACACAAATTTGAAGATTGCGGAAATAACAACAATTTCTACCATTATTTAAAAAATTATTATTAAATTTGGTCAACTTGCATTAATTATCAACACCTTACACAAAGCGGACAAAAAGTTAAAAATTGATAAAAAATCAAACGATTAAATAATAACATCAAAGAAAATAGTTATAAATAATAATAATTTGTTTAAACAGTTATTTTTGGTGAGCAGAATATAAAATTGTCTCAATCCAAGTAAAAAGTTGAAAAAAATGGTTAAAAAAATCACAAATTCTAATGCTATTCAAAGAGAATGTTATTAAAAGTAATAATAAATTGTTTCATCAATTATCTTTGTTAATATTAATAAACTATTACCTCACTCAAATTGAAAATTGGACAAAAAGTTAAATATTAAAAAAAACGCAACTTTCTTTTTCTCGTTCAAAGAGAAAATCGTCATAAACAATAATGAATTGTTTAAACAATTGTGTACAACCATTTATACAACTAATTAGCAGTATATAGTAGAATTTCATGTAGTTGGGACAGTTTTCATTTTTAAAAAATGCAAAAAAAAATCACAATTAGCTAAAAATACTCGCAAATTCCATTTTTTCACTTATGGGGTTTTTTTAGGACACCTTAAAACATACTAAATATCTTTTTAATGATTTTTTTTTTTAGATATAAATAAATTTTCGTGAAATATGCACAGAAATTCGAAAAAACCATTTTTCAATGCATATTTGTATCACTTTAAAAAGAAAGGTTTCATTCTTATTAAATCGTTTTGAAATGAAACTTTTTTTGGGACGGGAGCGAATGGAAAAATACGACCGACCTCTGTTTCTGTCTGACAAGTATACTTTCTATAGTGTATGCCTTCTCTTTCTATTCGCTTCTCTCTTTTGCACAGTGATTTGCAATTGCTCCAACGTCTGCCGTTTGATATCCCCACTACTGCCAGAATAAGCAAACCCTGTGTATGTTCTCTCTCTTTCTCTGCACTCTCTTAGTGTGGGATCTTCTCAAAACTCATGATGATTCCTCACGAAAAATTTCAACGTTGGCCCTACTACCACACACTGTTTTTTTTTTAGTTAACTTTATTGTCGGTAAATGAAACTAAAGTGATTGAATAAAGTGAAATTAAAAACAGAAACAAAAAAAACTGTAGCGAACTCATACATTTTGAAACTCTGTTTCATAATACCGGCGAACGTTCTCTACATTGATGGAGAAAGAACCTTTTTTAGTAGAAGGATTTGAAATGCTAAATAAAAAAAAATTCAGAAATGCGCTTTAAATTATAAATATTATTGTACTTACCAATAGGATTAGGAAAAATCAGGAAAATGAAACAGACAATGCCCATGACAGCCATCATCATCTTGAAATGCAAAGAAAATACATTCATGAATAAATGCGGTAAGAGGAATTCTAACGAATATAAATCAAAATGCACGTATGGGGCATTATTCCTCAACTGCCCCAACTCAAAATTGAACAAACAAATTGAAACAAATTGAAATTCATTGAGTTACAGAGCCGGTTGTAGAGGGAGTCCTCGCGCTCGCACTCGGGCGTTATGCGGCAGCATACCGCGGAACAGTTTTCAAGT
>NC_046657.1:83814188-83849438 GCF_010883055.1 Belonocnema kinseyi
AACTACTGTTGGGTAGGCGAACATATTCCCAGAATTTAGAGACAATCGAAAAACATGACTTTTTGAGTTGGGGCAGTTGAGGAATAATGCCCCGTATATCAGTTCACTAGCCGAGGTCTCGTTCGGCTTTCTACATTATTTGTATTTCAGAATAATATTTTTTTTCCGCCTGGAAGTCATGAAGTGATCCGGATTTGGAAGATAATATGTACATTTTCAAGCATGAAAAATAGGTGCAAACTTGTTCAAACAGAATCATTTGTAGAAGCCAAAGTAAGGTATGGGGTTATCGAAAAACTACTTTTTAACAAAATAATTTTTTGTAACTAAATTTAGAAATTTACCATAAAATGTTTCAATTTTCGAATAAAAAAGATGAGTCAATAAATGAGTTTATATTTTGAACCTACAAAAATAAATTTTCAGTAAGAATTTAATTTTTAATCGAGAGAGATCTATTTTTAACCAAATGATGGACTTTTCAACTAAATGATATAAGTTTTTAACAAAAAATATAATACATAGTAATGTTTTCTGTTTAAAACATTATTTTTTAACAAAAAATTCATTTTATCAAAATAGTTTAATTCTGAATCAAAATGATGATCTTTGAAAAATTAAGATTAATTTTAGACCTAAAAATACAAGTTTTCAGCAAAATAGATGAATTCTCCACAAAACAGATGAATTTTCACCCGACACACAGTAGGGGAAAAAGAACATTTTTTGGTTTAAAAAACGATTCCCACGAGCCTGATTTTTAAATTAGTTTTTTTTAAACTCTTTTATAAATAAATAAATAAATACGACAAAAACATTGACAATTTGTTCTATTTGATGTTCCCTGTGCTCGTCAATAATAGGAAAATTGTTGTAATCGCCTAGATTTCATGGATTTACGTTATATAAAGCTATTCCATCATGATACGATAACCGAACAAATTATTTATAAAACAAATTATTTGTTGAAAATGTGTGTTTCTATAATTTTATATAACTATATTGCAAGAAGTTTAAAATTAAATAAAATTTTAATCAAAAAAATGTCTTTTAAGCACTATTCTTGTTCATATTATAAACCAATTAAAATAACAAATGCATTGTTCAGGCATTTTTCGTCAGAAAAATTGTTTTTGTTTTCTATCAATTTAAAAAAATTACAAACCTCATGATATTTTCAGAAAATTCATAATTCGTGTATGAATTTTATGATTTTATCAAACAAATTTAATAAACAAATGCATTCTTCGAGCACTTACAGACAGAAACATTCATTTTTTTTAATGCCAGTCCTTTTAATGATTTAAGTTATGATTTTAATGATTGAAGTTCTGATGATTTCAGCAACATCCATCACTATTCAATAAATTTTATTTATAATTGAGAAAATTTAATAAACAAATGCATTATTCGGGCATCTGTTAATGAAAAATTCTTTTTTTTTTATGTCAGTCCTTTTAATTGTGAACTTCACGATAATTTCAGTAACAGTCATAATTACTTGATTACTTTAATGTTTGCCTTAAACAAATTTGATTTAGAAATGCATGATTCGGGCATTTGCCGACAAAAAAAAATTAGTTTTTTTCAATGTCAGTCCTTTTAATTTCAGTACTTTCGATCAACGGATCACTTAAAATCTTTTTCGGCACTCTAATAGAATCCATTTCTAAATTATATGTATACGCTTACACGCAAACAGACACAGAAAGAATCAAATATACTGGAAACTAAATAGCTCAGAATATATGAGTAAAGACGACGAAAATAACTTTTTTCTCAAATTCAAAGGACAAACTTTGAAAAAGAACGAGTTTTGACGTCGACGAATGCCCGAA
Organism: Belonocnema kinseyi; assembly: GCF_010883055.1. Lineage (NCBI taxonomy): Eukaryota > Metazoa > Arthropoda > Insecta > Hymenoptera > Cynipidae > Belonocnema > Belonocnema kinseyi. Next base: position 83,816,027 of record NC_046657.1, read on the forward strand.
TAATGCAATTTTTAATGAAATTTGTTTAACCAAAACTTAAATCAATCAACTAATTATGAGTGTTACTGAAATTATCGTAAAGGTCCCAATTAAAAGGACTGCCATTGAAAAAAAACAAGTTTTTCCGTCGACAACTGCCCAAATAATGCACTTGTTTATTAAATTTCTTAACAAAATCATTAAATTTATCAACAAATTATGAATTTTTCTGAAATCATCATTAAGTTCCTGATTTTAAAAAATTGACATCGAAGAAAACGAATTTTTCTGACGAAAAAATGCCTGAATAATGCATTTGTTTATTAAATTAGTTTATAATATTAACAAGAATAGTCTGGAGACAAATCTTTTAAATCCGAATATTGTTTCCATTCAACTTTCTTGCAAGATAACTTTAAAAAACTTTAAATTATTAAGAATGATAGAAAACACATTTTCAACAAATGATTTGTGTATGAAAATTTGTTTGTTTGTTGTATCATGATGGAATTTCTTTATATGATGAAAAGCTATGAATCGTCAACGATTACAACAATTTTCCTATTATTGACGAGCACCGGGAACGTCAAATAGAAAAATTGACATTTTTTCGTCATATTTATTTATTCATAAAAACATTAAAAAACTAAATTAATATACAAATTTCACAACTTTTTAAAAAATATTTACCAAAAAAAAAAACAAGCAAATCGGTCCACAGGTTCAGCCGGAATCGTCTTTTGAACCAAAAAATGTACTTTTTCCACACTGTGCAACATGACACTGAATTTTCAACAAAAAAGTTAATTTTGTACCAAATAGTTAATTATTCAAATAAATACTTTAATGTTTAACCAAATAGTTTAATATTCTACCAGAAATATTAAATTGTTAACTCAGCCCTTGAATTTCCGAAACAATCACAAGGGTCTCGCAACAAAAAATGTAATATTTTCATTTTCAGCTAAAAAAATTGATTTTTAAAAACAAACAAAAGTTTTTTCCACTAGTTAAATTCAACGAGAGAAGACAGATTTTTAAGCCAATATACTTAAACCCACAACCAAAAAGCTAAATTTGGAAAAAAGGAAATCAATTTTTTACCTGAAAGCACGTACTCGGATATTTATTCATTTGGAATGCTTGAAAAAAACTTTATCAAAAGGTTCTCTTTTAGTTGGCAGTATTTATATGCGTCTTCATATTATGAATTGTCTACTTAATTAAGTATAGTCAAAGATTAAGTTCCTCACAGCTCTGTAGGCTTTGAGGTACACATTCTTATCTTGACACTCGCGCTGCGCGCTCGATTTACGACAGACATTTGTAAACAGGTTTTGTTGGATCTTTTTTCTCGTAACTTTCGTCTTTTTTCCACAAATTTTTTTCATTTTACTTTTTTCAACGTTATTTTTCACGAATAAAACAAAAAATACGCGTCCTATCAAGAAGTGATTCTTAACGAAATTGTAGATCTTTTTGGGGTAACCATTTTTGTTGATTCATCTTTTTTTATCCTACATAGTTTGTCCACAAAGTGGAATTTTTTATTTTCCATTATTTTTTGGGCAATCAAAATTTGAATTTTCGATTTTTGAAAAAAATCCAAAAATTGGTTGCGATAATCTTGTAGGGATTTCAAAAAGAAATGTTTTTCTTTTCTTGACTTTTTTTCATATTGTGCGTTTTTCGGCTTCAAATTTTGATTTTCGGTTAATTAAAAAAAATTTTTTAAACGCTATAACTCTAAGAATTTTCTTTTTATCGAAAAACGTCATAAGGATAAATTGTTTGTTCTTTTCAATACTATAAATATCCGTATATAGACGTTATTGTGAAAACCTGACTTTCGGAATCAGGGGATCTCGAATCGTGGAGATCTGTTGAAAAAGTGTGATGTCAAATTTCCGACAATCCTAATACTTTCTCAATCATAAGTGATGAGAATGTAAAAAGTTCATTTTCTGCCAAGCAGTTGATTTTTCTCAGTAAATAGATTAATTGTCCAGCTCCACAACAAAAGAATTTGAGCCTCAGAAAAGTGCAGGTGAAACATGAATATCGTCCATGAAAACTGGTAATATCCAAGGTTTTCAAGGTCGCTGAGAACGAATCCCGTATTTTCTGCATGTTATCTAGATACCGAAACTAAAATAAAATTTTTCGGAACTCACGATTCACTACGCAAAAAATCGAATTTTCGTTGCACATCGCAAGTGCTGCGCCCGGACGCTGCACGGTGAAGTGAAATCGGAAAACGATGTTCCAAATGACATTTAGAACGCAGTTATGCACCAATGTTAGATTTTTTTTTTAAATTCAGGACTAAATTTGTCAAAAAATAATAAGAGTAGATTATTTATTTTTTTACTTATTTAATTTTTATTGCAATTATGCACCAATGTTAAATTTTTTTTAATTCAGGACTAAATTTGTCAAAAAATAATGAGAGTAGATTATTTATTTTTTTACTTATTTAATTTTTATTTAATGCGAACAACGAAAAAATGCCGATTTTTTTTATTTCACTTTTTATCTTCTAGACAAAATTTTTCTCATACTTCTCTTCCCTTGGATTTAATGCTCAGGTTTATGAGAGAGATAAAAACTTGTCAACTTGCGTATATAATTGTTATAAATAAACTGTATTAACAAATATGTGATATTAGGGGTTATTCGCCTTCAATGCAATTATTTAAACAAATGCACATTTCAGCCGTTTTTTGGCTAAAAGAAACCGTTTTTTCTTCCGACCGTGTTGCAATTATATTTAAAATTATGTTTTCTCAAACAAAGTATGCAACCTATCAAATTTGTGTTTGTTTTATGAACAAATTATATAAATAAATTCACAGTCTGTGCGTTTTTAAGCGAAAATAAATCGCTTTTTTCTGGCTTTCAGAAAAGACAGAAAAGGCAGAGAGTGCGGAGATCAAGTGTAAAGGAAGAAGGGTGAATGAAAGCAAAGGTGTGAAGGGTGAAAGTGAGTCGTTTGAAGTGAAAATTTAGAGCGTGTGAAGTTTTTAAGGTCAGGAGTGGAAAGATAGATGTTGGGTCAGGGGGATAAGAGGGAGGTGATAAAGGCGGGAAACGTCACGAAGCTTTAGGCAATGTAGGATGCCGACGACGCGAAGTCCACAAACTAGCGCCAGAGGGCAACAGTTACTGGACGATCGCACAGAGCAGAAAATGGTAGTGGCAGCAACAGCTGACGTTGCTGAAAGCATTGGCAGTGGGGGGTGCGTGACGTTGAGCACAGTGACAGCAGCGGTGATGAAAGTGCCGAGAAGTCGACCCGGGTGGGGAGGTTAGCGGACTTAAGTACGGGAAAACAACGCGGAAGGCCCTCAAATTTACAGCGCCTTAAAAAGCTAAGCAACGCGGGTTCGAACAGAAGTCTAGACGAATGGCAAAAAAGGGCAAGCGCGACTAGCAGTGAAGGGGAGGAAAAAAGGAAAAGAGTGGCTGGGGAAGATGAAGTAGAAAGGGACCAGGATCAGAAATGAGTTAGAATTAAACGGAAACACCAGAGAGAGATAGGGGGGTGGGGGGCTGTTTGAAAAATTGGAAACTCTCATTAGAGGGCTTAGAGAGGAAACAAGTAAGAGATTGGATGACATGAATAGGGATATGAATAGGCAGGGAAACGATGTAAGGGGGGAAGTGAAAAGTTCAGAGAAAAATTGGAAGAATGGGATGAAGACTGGAAGGAGGAGAAAGACAAGGTTTGGGGTAAGCTAGAAAGCATTAAGAATAGACAGAGAGAGGTTGACGAACAGAGATATAAAGAAATAAAACAGTTGGAAGAACGGGTATGCAGTCTAAAAATTAGGAATGAGCATATGGGGAGGGGGGCAGAGAATGAGGAAATAGTTAAAGGGAATGAAAAGAACATCCGAAGTGAGAATGAAAAATTGAAGAAAAGATTTAGTGAGATTGAAAGAAGATTAAAAAGGGAAGAAAGGGCATACAGGAAAAATAACATAGTAGTTAAGGGAATAAAAGTGTAGAGACATTATAGTGCAGGTAATGGTAGAAGAAGTCAAGAGAATAGGAGGGACAAAGGAAGGAAAAGAAGGAATTTTTCTAGTAAAAGTGGAGAGTGAGGAGGAGAAAAAGAAAATGATGGAGGAAAAAAATTATTGAGAGGAAGAAAGGAAAGAATTGAAGAAGATCTGACATGAAGGGAGAGGAAAAGGAGATGGAAAATAGAGCAGAGGGCTTGGGTAGAGAGGAAAAAGGGCCATATAATGTGGATAGGCAGAGACAGGTTATGGATCAGCGGAGAGGAATTGTGCTGGCATGAAGAATTAGAAGAATTAAGGAAAAAAGGAAAAAGTTTTGAGAAAGGTATGGGGAAGAGAGACGAAAAAGAGTCTAGAAATAAATAAGAGGGGTTTCCAAACGGCGAAGGGGAAACAAGGTGAAGAGGACAGAAGAGGGAAGGGAAGAGAAAAACGTCAAAATAGCTTTCTGGAATGTGTCCGGTTTGAAGAACAAGAATAAAGAATTTTGGGAGGCGTTAGAAAAGTGGGCTGTGATTATGATGAGTAAAACTTGCGCAGATGAGAAGGACCGGAAGGGAATAAAAAAAATGTTACAAAAAGGTTATGTGTGGGCAATGCAAGAAGCAAGAAAAGAACACGTTAAAGGAAGAGGGATGGGCGGCATTGTGTCAGGGGTGAGAAAAGAATTAGCAGTAAAAGGGAGAAAAGATGGGGACATGGAAGAAAAGGATGGAACAATGGTAAGAGAAATTATAATGGGAAAAGTAGAAATAGCCGTGGTGTGTGTATACAGAAGGAAAGGGGAAGAGAAAGGCTGAAGAGTAATAAGGAGTTGGATAGAGGAAAAGAAGGAAGAATTAGTTTTAATAGGAGGGGACTTAAATTCATGGACTGGCGGAGAAGTGGGAGGGTTATGGGATGAAGAAAAGGAGGCATATATAGCGAACTCCAAACATAGTGAGAGGGACAGGGAGGAGAGGAAGTTACTAGATATGATAGTAGAAACAGGATGGTTTATATGCAATAGCAATATGAAGGGAGATGAGGAACGGGAGATCATATTCATAGGAAAGGGAGCAACAGTAATAGCCTACATCTTGGCTGAAGAAAGAACGCGGCATATGATAGGGAGTATGAAGGTAGGGCAGAGGGAGAAAGGAAAAAGGGTGCGAAAGAAACACAAAAATATGAGTCTAGGGGGTAGAAAATTAAAAGAGTTTAAACAAAAGATGGAAAATGAGAAGGTTAGATATGGAAAAGAGGAGGGAATAGACTCGTTCATTGAAAGGTTGAAGGGGTCCATAGAAAAGGTAAAGGATGAGCTGGGTACTAATGAAGAAAGAGTAGGGGGAAAGAGAGGCTGGTGGGACGAGGAATGCTGGGAGAGTAAAGAGAGAATAAAAGTGTGTGTGAGCAAATGAAGAAAAGGGGAAATGGAAAAGGAGCATTATAACAGGAGGAAAAAAGAACATGAGAAGATGCTGGAAAGAAAAGGAAAAAGGGGAAAGGAAGAATATAAAGCAGAAGTAGAAAAAGCGATCAAAGAAAGTAGGGTGTGGGTTGTGATAAATAGGGATAGAGGGGAAAGGAAAGGCGTTAACGAAGAAAAAGAAATGGAGGAATGGACGGATTATTTTAAGGGTCTGTTAGGGTGAGAGCAAAATAAGATCAAATGGGAAAAGTGTAGGAAAGTCCAAGGAGAAATGAAGGAAGGGAACGAGATAACAAGAGAAGAAGTGGATGAGGCAATAAACAGGTTGAAAAGTAACAAGGCGACAGAAGAAGATGGGATGGAGAACGAAGCGATGAAGTTTGGAGGAGAAGGTATTATGGATGGGATGTGGAAGATCTGCAAAGGGTCTGGAAAGGGGAAGGTTGACTGCAAGAGTGTATGACGGGACCGGTGGTACCGCTTGTCAAGAAAGGGGAAGGAAAGAAGGTAGATGAATACAGAGGGATCACTCTCATGTCAGTCAGCTATAAAATATATGCAGAAATCTTAAGAAAAAGGTTTAAGAGTTAGGTAGCACAAAAAGAAAGTATCCCATATAATCAGACGGGATTTAGAAAAGGGATGGGAACTATAAACAACATCCACGTACTTAACTATTTAGTTAACAGAAATTTGGAAAGAAGGAAAGGGAATCTGGTCGCTTTGATTTTAGGTTTCAAAGCAGTTTCAGTGAACAGAAAAGTGCTATGGCAGGAAATGAAAGAGAGGAGTGTAGAGAAAAAGTTGGCGGAGAGGTTAAAGGAAATTTTTACTGAAACCAGGATAAGGGTGAAAATAAGAAAGAAAAAAGAGCAGGTTTTCTGGGCAGGCCGAGGTCTAAGGCAAGGGTGCCCGTTGAGTCCGTTACTATTTAATATCCTACTGGCAAACTTAGAGGAGAAGCTAAAGGGGAAACAGAAAGGAGGAACGGTTTTAGGTAGTAGCGAACTATACTCTCTAGCATACGCGGACGATGTAGTTCTATTAGCAGATGATGAGAAGGCGACGAACCGAATGATGAGAATCTTCGAAGAGTATATGGGAACAAAAGAGCTGACAGTGAACGTTGATAAGACAAAGGTGATGTGCTTCAGAAGTAGAAAGAGCAAAATAAATTAGGTTTGGAAGATGACCGGACAAAAAGTGGAAATTGTTGAGGATTTCTGTTGCCTAGGTTTTTGGTTTGAGGCAGAAGGGGAAACGAGGTGCAGGTGAGGAAAAGAATTGAATGTGCGAGTAAAGTGATGGGCCAAGTATGGGGTATAGGAAAGAGAAGGTTCAAGAACGATTGGAGAATGAGGGTCTGGTTGTTTGATGCCTTGGTGTGGGTGGTGTTGTGTTATAGTGTGCAGATCTGGGAATGGAAGGAACATAGGAAAGTAGAGAGCATGCATGAGCGATTTTTGAGGTGGGTAATGGGGGTTAGCTGGAGTTGCCCAGGATATATGTTAAAAGAAGAGTTAGGAAGAGAAAATATGGTTACTAGACAAATTAAAAGAGGCTGGAGGTTTGAAGAGAAGCTAAAAAGGGGAGAGGGAAGTAGAATTTCACAAGCATGTTTCGGCGAAATTCGGAACAATGAAGCGAGAGGTAATGTGGGAAATTCAAAATGGGAGGAAAAAGAAAAAAAATAAGAAGGGTTTGTAATATTCGAGAAGGGCTTATGGAGTGGCAGGACATAGAGTTAGAGCTATTTGTTAAACAAGGAGAAGAGAGATGGACAAAGATTATAGATTCGAGGTACAATAAATGGTATATGATGGTCAAAGGGTTGACGGAACCAGAATATCTGCAAAAAATAAAAAAGGAAGAACAATCGAGTAGGGTTGTACGGTTGAGAATGGGAGAAGGAGTGAGAGCATGCAGATATTGGATGGATGAAGAGGAGAATTTATGCAGAGTATGTGGACAGGAAATGGAGTCATGGGCACATGTATTAGAGAGATGTACAGAAGAAAAAGAGGGACAGTTGAGTGTAGATGAATATGTAAGATGGATCTTGGATGGTAGTGGACAGGGAGTGATGTGTATGAAGAAATTGGAAGAAGTAAGGGAAAGCAAGGGAGTAGGGCAGAGCCAAACGGGTGATCTTGAAAAGGGACAGTAAAAAACGAAAATTGTTTTCAATATCGTGGAAAATAAATTTTTTATGGTAAGAGGAAACGGAAGCCCTGGAAGTTCGCTCATTTTTAAAATTAATGTCACTACTGCTACTATTGTTTAGTCTACGTAATGCGATAGAGTAGAATATAAGTAGTTGTTCCGTTAGACTAAGGATGGAATTTTAAATATATGTACAGGAAGCGGAGGCCCTCAAACCCGTAAAAGGGAGACATTAAATACATACATACATACATAAGAATCGTTTTTTCCTCTGCCCTTGCTGAAATGATGTTTTCTGAAAAAAATTGTAATCTAGCAATATTTGTTTAATTAATAAATGAATTATATAAACAAGTGCACATTCTGGATGATTTTAAGCGAAAAGAAGCCGTTTTTCTTATTATCTTGCTGCAATTACATCGCCATTCATGTTTTCTGAAAAACGTTTTGCCACCCACCAATAGTTGTTTATTTTAAAAACAAGTTATATGAAAAAATGATATGTGTATTTATTCATTTAAATTCCTTATAAATTTTATAAATTGTGTTGTTCGACAAGAGTTCATGAAAAAAACATTGCCATAAACGGCTGAAAAACTCATGGTAATATAGCACTCTGATCCGTGAGACGCAAGGGGATTAACGATAAAAAAGCACCCCGACTCTTCCGCTTATTGTAGTACATAAAATGTCTATTTGTTCATTCAAATTGTTTATAAATTTTAGAAATTCTATTTTTCTACAAGAGTTCATGTAGAAATCATAGCCAACCAAATTCCAACAAGACTACAATAAAAAAGATTGTTTTTTCTGCTTATAAACGCCTATAAAGTATAGTGTTCACATAATTTGTTTATCAATTTTATGAATTCCATTTTATCGCAAAATGTCAAAGAACATCATTCAAAATATAATTTTAACCATAATAAATGAAAAACCGATTTTTTTCTGCCTAGAATCTTCATTTGTTTACCTAATTTGTTTTTAAAGTAAACTAATAGTGAGGCATAACAAAATTTTATCTTGTTAATTCATCGTCAATATAGTTTAAAAACTAATAAAAGAAAAACGATTTCTTTCCGCCTATAAATATCGGAATATATGTGAATTTATTGAAATAATTTGTTTATAAAATAAGCAAATATTAATTCATGACGATTTTTTTAAACATCATTGGTAATATAATTTTAGCAGAATCTGAAGAAAAAATCATTTCTTTTCGCTTAAAAACCCCAAAATGTACATTTGTTTAAATCAATTATTTATGAAATAAACAAATATTTATGGGTGGTAAACAATTTCTTATAAAATGTTATTGGCAATATAATTTTAGAAAGAACAGAAGAAAAAACGGCTTCTTTTTCCTTAAAATCGCCCAAAATGTGCATTTATTCATATAATTTGCTTGTTAAATACACAAATATTGGTAACATAATTGCAACAAGGTCGGAAGAAAAAACGGTTTCTTTTTGCTAAGAAACAGCTAAAATATTTATTTGTTTAAATAATTTCTTTGAAGATGAATAACCCCTAATGTCGAGTATTTGTTAATAAAATTTGTTTATAACAAGTAAATAATAGGCAATCTGATAAGTCCCTGAAAAATGAAACACGGAGACGTTTTTTTGACCAAAGTTGGTTTTATTTTTCAACATACTCTCCTTTTAGGTCGATACAGCGAGTCCAACGATTTTCTAACTTTTTGAAACCGTCCGAAAAGTACTCGATCGGAAGGTATCCAAAATACGCCTCAGTTTCAGCTATGAGCTCCTCATTTGAGTAAAAACGCTCACCGGTGAGCCATCTCTTTTATGTTAGGGAACAAGTTATAGTCGCTGGGGGCCAGGTCTGGTGAATATGGTGGATGAGGAACCAATTCGAAGCCGATTTCATGCAATTTTGCTTTTGCAACTAAGGATGAATGAACAGGCGCATTGTCGTGATGATAAAGCGGTTTTTTCTTCTTCAAATGCGGTCGTTTTTCGGCGTTTTCGATTTTCAATCGGTCCAATAATGAGGAATAGTATGCTCCGGTTATGGTTTTACCTTCTTCAAGATAGTCCACGAATATTATGCCATGTGCATCTCAAAATACGGAGGCCATAACCTTTCCGACCCATTGTTGCGTTTTTGGACGCTTCGGAGGACTTTGGCCCTGTGGAACCCACTGTTTTGCCTGTTGCGTTGACTCAGGAGTGTAGTAGTGGATCCAGGTTTCATCCATGGTTATGAATTGGCGCAAAAACTCGGTCGGCTTACGCGAAAATAATGCCAAATTCTGCTGGGAAGTTGTCACACGAATTCGTTTTTGGTCCACTGTGAGCAAACGCGGCACCCATCGCGCGCAGAGCTTCTTCTTGCCCAAAACTGAATGCACGATATTGCCCATACGTTCCAATGATATACCTGCAGCATTAGCTACCTCTCTCAATTTCACTTTGGGATAATTCAACATCATATCATGGATTTTTTCGACATTTTCTGGTGTAGTGACCTCTTTTGAGCGCCCAGATCGTTCAACATCAACTCGGTAAACCACTTATGAATCGTTCCAATCGACGGTGCAGAGTCCGGGTAATACTCGATATTCGATATTCGATTGGCCTTGGTCTCGGATATCGTTTTCTTGCGAAGATAGCAGTGTTTGATCAAAACTCGAAACTCAGATTTTTCCATATTAAAAAAAACTTGGAGGGTAGTCGCTTCTCAGTGCTGTAACTTGTAAATGCGTAAACATAAATGGCTGAAGTTTTGACAGGCGTCATTTGAAGGATCAAGCTCGACGAAAATGGTTCACATTAGTGAATACTAATACCATCTCTTAGAATTTTCAGGTACTTATCAGACTGCCTAGTATGCGAGTTAACAATGTTGTATCTCTCATATACCCCTGTGTATTAAATTCAAGGGACGAGAAGTATAAGAACATTTTTTCTAGAAGATAAAAAGCAAAATTAAAAAAGTCTACATTTTTTTCGCTTTTTGTATTGAAATAAAAATTAAATAAACAAAAAAATTCATTCTCTCCATTTTCTGAAAAATTTAGTCCGGAATTACAACAAAAAAACCTGAAATCGGTGCATAATTGCGTTCTAAATGTCAATTTTGAACCTCGTTTTCCTATTTCTATCCACTGTGCACTAGGGTGGTTTAACATCCCTAACACATGCCCACAAATACCTGAAAACAACCCTTAAAACCAAGAATGTTAATTCTTAATGAAATCGACCTTGTGAACACTGTATTCTCGTTTTTTTTTACCAAAAATTATTAATATTGGTCCAATGGAATACTCACTATCATTGATTTATTAATTTCCAATTGTTTAAACAAATTCCATTTGTTTAAATAATTTTATTATTAAAAATTATTAATATTTCCTGAGTGCAATATTTAATAACATTGTTTGATTTGTGTACATTTTTTGTAAGTGAAAAAGACCAGAATACAGTGCTTAAAAGGTCGACTTCATGAAGAATTGACATTTTTTGTTTTAGGGGTAGGTTTCAGGTACCATTGAGGTACCTAATATAGTAAACACTTACTGACTGAATATCTACTTTATTTAAAATGTATATACCTAATCAAATTTAGACGCTTTCTGACGCTCTCATCATACACAAAGTATATTTATTATTTAAATAATTCATCTATTGCGAATATAAGTTCAAAAAATAAACAGAAAAAGTAAAAAGCGCTTGAACTGAACAAAGGTAGCAGTGTCACGTGAGTTCCTGCATCGGTCCACTGCGGAAGGTCGTAATCGGCGACGCAGCGCCCGGGCGCGGCAAGTGCGATGCGCAACGATAATTCGATTATTTTTTTGTAGTGAATCATGAGGTCACACAAATTTTATTTCAGTTTCGTTATCTAAACAACATACATACCATAAACCAATAAAAAAGTTTGAATTTTGAGAGAAGGAACACATAGAAAGTCGAATTCATTTATAAAAAAAGTTATAAATACACAATGTAAATGGGAATTTTTCATCAGCTCGTGATTTCATTGAAAGGTTCACAAATAGCTTTGAGTAATCGAATTTTCTAAAAAAAATAATAATTAAAATTTTCAGTGTCAAAATTAAATTATAAACAAATTCATTTTTGGGAAAATATTAGTTGCAGCGTGTTCTCATAGCTGAGAACATGATATTCGCAGGTTTTTTTTTTAAATTTCCATGACATAATGGAAAATGCCGTGCCGACTTTAAGAATGTTACCTCTGCATTTAGTTTTGCGCCCGATAGTTCTGGAAATTGTCTTTAAACATATATAAAACAACTATCTTCTCCTAATCCTGATACAAAATGCTTTGCCATAATAATAGATAGTTTTAGAATTAATTTTTCTCACTCTTTCCTTTTACTTTTCATTCACTTATCACTGACTTCTTCCTCCTTGCTGTCACTTTACGTGCCGCTCTTCGCAGTTCAATAAAGTTCTACTTTATTACCGCTCCGCGGACAGGAAAAGGGTACGTATTTGCCTATTTCAGATTAAAACAATTTAGTTACTATCGGAGACAACTGAGTTGCCATTGCTATTTGCATTCTCATCTCAATGAGCAGGTGTTGGCATTATACGAAAAATGACTTGCGCGAATTCTATCAAATGTCCACGTTTCGAGGCTCGCTGAGACATGAAAAAGAGTTTTCATGTCGGTGTCTGCCTTTCGTTGTTGTCATCATTTTTTTTTGTGGTCTTTTTACACAGTGACATTTGAATGAATCATTCGATTGTATTGTCTAGTACTGGAAGAACGTTCGCGATCAAAATGAATGTTCATTAAAATTTGATAAAACGAGAAAAAAATAGGCAGTTAGAAGATTAAATTTGTCCTAAGGGTATATTTAACAAATTTTGCAAAGCCAAATCCACATTATAAATTTAAAATAAATTTAGGGCCACTAGTATGTTCAAAAATAATTAAAATGCCCCCCTTCCAAAAAAATGTGTTGCGTAATTTATGTGTCAGACCAATTAGGCAATAAGAAAATCATTATTTATTCAAAGACATCAAATATTATCTTTTGAGAAATCAAAAAAATGCATGTACTACCTTTCCAATAAATACACATTTTCATTTAAATTTCTATTGCTTTTTGGGAACATCTTATGAAAAAATATATTGTAAATATTGTTTCGTTAGAAAAAATGAGCAATATGTGTTTTTTTGAGCTGCAGATTTTTTTCTAAGAAATTATGCGTATTTGAATTGTTCGATTTCCTTTTTAAAGGTTTTAAATTAACAATATGGCGGACAATTGCGGGAGAATTCTTGTATCTTAAAATAAAATATTCAACTTTTTCTCGCGAAAAATGACAGATACGAAAAAAAGTTAAGATGAATGTTTGTAAATCTAGAAAAATTCTATTGAAAATGCATCTTGTCCTTTTCCGATATTTTTCATCATTTACGAGAAAACTTTAAAAAATTACATTTTAAGCGAAAAAAATTATAAAGGCCTTAAAAATAATGGGGGTTTGCAGAAAATATTTTTTTCGTGATTTCAAAATTTAAAGAAAAAGAATACAAAAGATTTTTTAGAAATCGCAACTTTTTATTTTTGCAGATATATTTTTTACAATTTCTGCTAATAAAAGAAAAGAATCTGCTCAGCATCATCCGGGATAAATATTTTTTTGCGGCGTGGAGTTTTTCTCTTTAAATTTAATTTTTGAATATTTGTCATGAACGATTAAAGGCATCACAAAAAAAACAAAAGTCGTTCTTCATTCTACTTTCTTAGACGTGCAAACTTTTATTATACAATTTTTTCGTTTCTCTGATTGTTTGTGAGAAAAAGTAAAACATTCGACTGTAAGAAAAAAAAATCCTCATTGCCCCAAAATTAATTTAACCATCATAAAACTTACAAGATATCTTCCTTATCAAAGTAAAAAAAAAAAAATTGCAAAAGAATTGAAGTTGTTTTTCAAAAAAAATCTACCTTTAATTTTTTTAAACTGCTGCCATTTTATTGATTTTGAGATTTTTTTACATCATCCGATGGATTGCAAAAGAAAATAAACGCTATTAGAGTAAAAAAGAAAAGGATAAATATCTCAATTAGGTCAAAATGTATAGAGGTTTAAACAAAAAATGCGGGTATTCTGAAAAACAAAGAAAAAAATTAAAATGCGTGTAAATTCTTTGAAGAAATTTTTTTTGCAAATCCAAAGAATAGGTTTCGTCTTATTTCCTATAAAAACAACATATTTCGTCCCCGAGAAATTCTGCGACTTCAAATAAAGAAACTTGTCTGATTTGAAATGGATTCGGTCTCATATTAAAATTCTTCTTTTCACGAAAAAAGATTATTCCGACCTCAAAAATGGGTTATCCCACATAAAAATGATCTGATATATAATTAGGAACTCTAAAAAATATTGAAAAAGCATAATAAGGTTATGTTTTCGAGAAAATCTTTTCATGTTTTTAAAATTTGAAGAAAATTTGTTATTCACCGTTGAAAATGTTGTTTTAAAAACAGAAAGTAATTAAAGTAAAACAGAGTAAATGCTTAAATATTTCCGCATTTTTCTCTTCTGTAGCAATAACTTGTAAGTTTGTTTTGTCGGTGCAGGTGATATGACATAGCCTATCTTCGAATTTTAAAATTTTGTTTTCCGCTTGTTTGAATAATGTTGAAATCTCTTTCGTTTATTACACTTTTCTATGAATCACGTTTTTCATAAAAATAAATTTCTTTTAATTTATATCTATACAATTTAGGAATGCCGGTAAGTTTTAAAATAGTTACGAAATTTTTTGTTCTGAGAAAAGACAGGTATTTAGAATAAACATTTGCAAAACAAATGGAATTTCTATAGTTAAATAACTGCCAAACAGGATAAATAAAAAAGTTTAAATCTTAACTTGAAATTGTTTTTTTCAGTTTATGATAAAATCTTAGCTGGAGGTGTTAAAAGTTTAAGATTCTGGTCACTAAATAATAATGGTCAGACAAAATGGAAAATTGGTAATAGAAAAATAAAGATTTTTGAAAATTGAGTTTGCAGTATGCCTACATAATATTTTTGTTGGAAATTTATTTCCCGTATATTTATATATTTTTTGTAGTTAATTCCTCCTAAAGATTATTATCTTTTCTTATGCAAATTTTATTATTCGTTTAAATACTCAACAGTTTGGTTAAAAAGTCATCCTGTTTCATTAAAAATTGAGGTGTCTTATTGAAAATTCAACTAGTATTCTGGAAATTGGTCTTTTTTAATTAAAAATTGAACCAATTTGTTAAGAAATCTTTTTTTTCCGGATTTTCAGTAGATAATTTAGCTCTTTCATTGAAAGTTGAAATATTTTATTTCAAACTAATCTTTTTTTTTTTTGAAAATTCGACAGCTTGGGTGACAGTTCAAGTACTTTGTTGAAGTTTTATAACGAAGTTTTATGTCTTATGTTGAAATTTTTTTTTCCAATATCATATTACAGAAAAACTGGTTTTTTGTCTTGAATGTTCAACAAATTAGGTGACCTTTTTTTCTTTAATATCTTATGAATCCTTATTTGTTAAAAATTCGTCTTTTGGTTTTAAAATTAATTTTTTTTCGGATAAAATTTTATATTATTTGTTTCAAATTACAATCATTACACTTTTTGTTGAGATATCATCTCTTTAGGTTGAAAATTTCAATATTTGGTTAAAAACCTAATTTTTAAAGTAAATAAATATATTTGAAAATATTTGATTTTAATTTTTAATACTATTTCATTCCATTTATAATGGATTATATATTAAACATATTAAATATTTAAAACTCTGGTATTTCAATGTTAATTTCTAGGGAAAAAAACTTGATCAAGGAAAAATCAAAACATTCTCAAAATAAACTTTTTACCCTCTAAGGCATGTATTATCTTAAATACAACTGAATTCCCATTAGTTTCCGGATAACATAACTAAATTTAAGATACTTTGAAACATTTTTATAGTTTTTTAAATATCGTAAAATATTTAATGTTACTTAAACAGATTTGAAAGCATATTTACGAATATAAAACATTTTAATGATTTTTTTAGGGATATAGATTTTAAAGGGATCCAGTAATATTTTCAAATATTCCTCGGAATATTATTGTAACATATTATTACATTTAAATATTAAATTTACAAAAATTTAACTTTTTCACATGCTGTATCAATGAGAAACTTTATTGTCCTTGCGCCACCCCTAAATATAAATATATTTTACTTAAATTTGGAGATTATTTTTTGGACATTAATTAAAGAAATGGATGGGGGAGGGGTAAGAGTAGAAAAATTCTTTTTTATGGCACATGCATGTCTTCAGCCCTTTTGGACGCCTATGAAGTGGGGCTAAAACCTCTACTTTTTACTCCCTAGGCAGTAAAAAATGACTTCTGAGGAAAATAATGAATATTATATACCTATAAGCTCGAATTTTGCAATAATCAGCTCACTTACCATTCATTATATATGAAAAGTTTCATATATAATTGATCAAATTACCAAAAATTAACAAATTTTTTAAAAAATTTCTGAAAATTTTCGAAAGTTTATAGAAGTTTTTAAATTGAATTTTGGCTCATTTATCTTAAGTCTCCATTAATCACCTGTAATTTTACTATAAATGACCAAAAAATGTCATAAATCCCCGGAAATTTATAAAAATGTTTAAAATCGAATCTGTGGTAATTTATGATTAGTTACCATGTTAAACTGTAAAATTACCATTAATGATCGAAAATTTCCGTAAATCTTCAGAAATTTAAAGGCATGTTTAAGTTGAATTTTTTACAATTTATTTTAATTTACCATTAATTACTATGATTATTATCACAAATTACTAAAATAATTTTATAGATTTCCAGCAATTTATAAAAATGTTTAAAATTGAATTTTGGATAATTTATGGAACTTTACCATATTTAACTATAAAGTCACCATAAATGACCGAAAATTTCCATAAATGTCCGGTAATTTATAGACACTTTTAAATTTAATTTTGGGTAATTTATGCTGAGTCACCATAAATTACCTGTAACATTACCATAAAATGTTATAAATTTCCGAAAATGTATCTAAATGTTTAAAATTGAATTTTTGATATTTTATGGTAACTTATATTTACATGTAAAATTAACTTAAATTACCGGAAATTTCCATAAATTTCCGAAATTTATAGGCGTATTTAAATTTAATTTGAGAAAATTAATGGTAAGTTACTTTAAATCTGCAGTAATATTACCATTTCCAACAAAATTTCATAAATTTCCGGAAATTGATAAAAATGTTCAAAATTACAGAAACAAAACAAAAAACAGAAGCTAACAAATCTTGAATTTTTTATTTTTCTAAAAAAATATGTGATCACGTTTTCGGTCATAACTCAGTAAAGAATAGAGTTTTAAAAAATTTTTTTGGTATCATTTTAAAGGTTCTATTTTCAGGAAGAACGTGTAATTTTAACAGATTTTTAATTCTTCTTTTGTAGTTTTTAAAAATTAATTCTTTAGCACTATCAAGCAGGATATAGACGCAGTAATATAGACTACTAATATTAGTAGGCAAGAATCATCACTATCAACGCATGGAAGATCTCATATTTAGAGATGTTGTTTGTGCAGCTGTTTACCTCGCCACCGTGCTTGTGTGGCAGAACTATTCTCTCCACAGCTGTCCATTCACGGTGCATTCTGCGCTTCAATATTTTCACGCGAATGATTCTGTTAAGCCTCTGGAGGTCATTTATAGACCAGGTGAACAAACCAAAGGAGTATATTAGGAGAGGAATGGCGCAGGTGTTGATTGTCTTTGTGATATTCTTCGCACTGAAGCTAGACGCCATAATCAGACTAAGGAGAACCGAAAAAACAGTCTCAAGCGCCTATTTAATTGCAGAGTTGAGCGAACCCCTTGCCTGTAATATGCCAAGGTACCTGTACGATTTTTTAACATTCATCTCCTCACCCAGAGCATGGTCGTCCAATATCAGTAGATAATATCGCCATCAAGCAAAGGCAGCTTTCAGAATTTTTCTAAACTCACAGACATCCTGATGTCATATTAGAACTGCAGCAAGATGTTAAGTAGGCTTTTCAATTTCGACACTGAGCTTGCATAAACCTTCATGCCGCCCATGTACTGGAGGTGAGTGAGTTGAGACTCAGAGAATCTCACCTTAATTTTGAATCCATAGGGCGTGTTGTTGAGTATTCACCTTAAGGGGTGCAATGCTAAACAAACCCATAGTGCCATGAATGAATTACTTTGGAAGGACTTTAACATTCTAATCCTTCTGCACCATGATTGCATAGCGTGATGCAGAAAGTGGATGACCCGTGGACAGACCGTAAATGTCTTAAGGACCTCAAGTTAATAATTGTGGGATATTGAGGGAAAAAACGGTTGGAAGTGAATGTAGGCCATGTGCAAATTGCGCTGTTGGTGTTTTGTGTGCAATACAACCACACTGTCAATCGTGACTTGGTCCATGCATCCATGGGAGCCTCGACAATAACCTTTTGGTTCTTTGGAGAGGACCATATTCCCCTCATAATATTTACTTGAAAGTCGGAAATAATAGCCGTCAGACACTTGTAAAGAGTTGATAGGCAGCTGGTTGTTCGGCAATTATTAGGGCTAACAGCATCCGGCGCTTTCCAGTTCTCAACCTTCTTTAGAATATAAATGAAATGGGATGCTGCGATGGATAGACTATTCACCTCAAGCAACCGTGCAATTCTGTCTTTTTCTAGTCGGAACCCGTAGTGTCCACCTGAATTGGCCTATGAATATCCCAGTTGCTCGACCAGTATCTGGCCATTTCCCCGGCCCTACGTTTTTCACAATAATTTGGGGTGTAATTTTTCCCATCTGCAAGTCCGCGATAAAAATGTTTTTCGCCTGCCAAAAAAGTCCTATTGTAACTTCTTCTCGCAACCGCTGTCCTAAATAGTCACAGACGCGCTCACAGGACAATGAGCCTCTATTTAAGATAGTCAATAACTTCCTCCAGGTTCTTAGATGTTCTTGAACTGATGTTATGTAAGCATAGGTTCTACTGCACTTGGCAATTCAGTCTCTGAGACCAGTATTTAAGCCACGAACTGATCAGCAAAATGTTGTTCAGTCACTCTATGGGCCAGCTCGGGATGAAGACCAACGCAGAGACGATGCTTTTTGCTTCTGGCGGGTCCTCCCCGTGTCCTTGCACGAAAGTGACATCTGATTACGCCGCCATTCATTTCAGATGTGTACTTGATCTTCTTTTTGGCCTGCGCGCCCCGCTGTTGCTGGTGGAATACAGTCTCAAACTCAGATGTTCTTCGGTTGATGGTTCTTCTAGGGAGGAGGTTCCCGTCTCTTATCTGATGCCTTCCTTGTTTCAGGTCGTCTTGGGATATTGTTTGAAGTTACGCGAAATTCCCTACAAGGTTTTCGTGAAAGGCCATCCTTTAAAAATTGATGCGCAATCGTGGCATTCCTGTGAAAGTGGTCGGCTGGGAGCTCCCAACCAACACATTATCCGCAGGAGTGGCTGATCTTTTGCTTTTTACCGCTTGTCACCGATGGTTTGGCTGGTTAGTAGATCTTTTGGGCATCCCTTTGAGATCTATCTCATAGATCACTGCAATCGGCCCGCATATTGTAGACCCCAGCGGTGGCTGGCTCTATGGGCGCGCTTTATATAATCTTAATTAAATAGTTTATTCGATATTCGTTTTTTGTTGTTGAAATTAATTTTTTGAACTGAAAATTAAACTGTTACCATATTATTGGTTGAAAATTCTAGGCTTTTCGTTGGAAATTTATGCATTTGTTAAAAATCCGTTCTTTTTGATATAAAGCTAATCTTTTTTGTCGAAAATTAAGCTGCTTAATAGCCATTTTTTCTCTCTCATGACTGAAAAATCATTATCAGTTAAAAATTCCATTCATGTTAAATAGTCCTCTCCTTTTATTTAATTTAACTGTTTTTTATTAAAAATTGAAATATATTTAGGTTAAAGTATCAAATACGAGATTTTTCGTACAGAGTTCATCTTTTTTCGAATAAAAATTTGAGCATGACTGAACTTTGTTAAAAGTAAAACTCTGTAAATGATTGATAATTTTAATTGAAAATTTATTTTCTTGGTCTGCAAATAAAATATTTTGTTTGAAAACCGTCATTTTTGGCTCAAAATGAATCTTTTTGGTCGAAAATTCAGCTATTTGGATAAAAATTTACCTATATTGTTCAAAATGCAACATTTTCATTAAAAAGTTAGGAGCCTGAAACGTTTTTATTTGAATTTAATAAAAAAAACCCATTAATTTCACGTAAATATGCAATGAATTTCAAGTGAAAGAAGATAAAATAAAAATTTGTTAGCATTATTAATAAAATTCATGAATCGAAATGGAAGAGAAAAATTGCTTTTTTGTATTTCCGCCTAATTATATCGGACAGAATCTCTCTGGTATCTATAAATTATTATGAACAATTTTTTACTTTAAATTTTTTAATTTGAAAACCTATGCAACTTGACGAATTTAAAATGTAAAGTATTGAAAGTGTAATTTTACATTTTAATCGAGTTAATTGAAGTAATATTCTTCCTAGTTAATTCCATGTCAAAAATTTATAACCAGTATTAAAAATTGGAAACTTTATATCCTTAATATGCAATTTTTTGTTTTAAGATTGTGGTTTGAAAAATTTATTTTCAACAACGTGGACTTCTTGGACTCCATGGTACGTTTCTTGAACTGAAAAATTAAGTGTTGTATTTAAAATTGGAAGAGACCACTTGCTATTGATTATTATAATTATTATTGAACAGGGATTCTAATGAAATCAAGGGAATATTTTCCAATTATTTCAATAAATTGAAAATCATTTGGCTCAAAAGTTTGTTTACTTTTTATTTATTTCAGTATGAAACTTCAAAGAAACACATTTTTGGCATTGCTCCTTCGTAGTTGCAGTATGTTTTTAGTCATTTTCAATACAAATAGTAGTTTTCAGGTAAATTATATTGAGTTTACAGAAATATGGAGAAAATATCAGAAAATGTCCCTTAATTTCGTTAGAATCCCTATTATTGAACGTGTTATTTAAATAAACCTTGCATTCATCATAATTCTGAAGTTTGCAGACCCTATTTTTTAAATGATAAAAAAATTGAAGCTTCATACAATCACGAACAAGAAATTAGTTCTCTTAACTGCTGATTAAACTATTATGTTTTTGGTTGAAAATTGTTAAATATTGTTTAAAATTTGTTTATTTTTATATTAAATTAATCTTTTTGCTTAAAAATTAAACAATTTGTTGAAATTCTTTCTTTCTCTTTACTGCAAATTGTTTTTTAGTTGGAAATCCAATTCACGTTTAAAAGTCGCCTTTTTTGGTTGTTTTCAGCTGTGTTTAAATACAAATTTTAATCTTTTTAATGAGTGAAAATTTAGTCATTTGATTGAAAATTAAACTATTTTGTTCAAAATTAATTTTTTTTAATTCCAAGATTCATAACTTGGTTAAAAATGAGTCAATTTATTGAAAAATTAGCTTTTTGCTTGGCTGAAAAGTAAATTTCTTTACTAAAAATTACATTGTTTAATTTAAAACCTCAACTACGGTCTAAATTTTGATAAAGTTATATATTATGGACATCCCTTAATTTAAGTAAATTTACAAATTTATGAGTATCCCTCATTTTTGATTTTTGACTACCCCTTTGTGTCTAAACATGACAATCCCTTTATATGAATAAATTTATAAATTATGACCACTCCTTTGTCTGAACATGACCATCCCTTTAATTGAATAAATTCATAAACTATGACCATCCCTTATTTATGATTTTGATTATTTATTAGCTATGAGTACATCTTATTTATGATTTTACTTAATTTATTAGCTATGACTACCACCTCATTTTCGACTTTGACGAACTTGTTGACTATGACCATCCCTTATTTTCGATTTTGATTAATTTATAAACTAAATCCATCCCTTATTTATGATTTTTATTAATTTATTAGCTACTACCACCCCTTATTTTCGATTTTGAATTATTTACTAGCTATGACCATCCCCTTTCTGAGTATGGACACCCCTTAAATTTGATAATTATGACTGTCCCCTATCTTTGATGAACCTACGGACTATGACCACCCTTTTTTTGGTTTTTGAATTGATTAACCCCCTTGCTGAGTTATTGTTAGCCCTTTTTCTTTTATTTTGGTTATCCCCTCTTGAAATGGTAGACATTCAATATGACTACCCCCTTAGAGTTCCGTTTACCCCTTCTTACCCTTTATACCAATTTCGTGCCCCTTTCAGGTACCCTTATTAGCCAATCGTACCTTTACACATTTTCATTAAGAGTGCGACTCAAACTTAACCTCCAAAAATGTACGCTGAGAGGTTATGTTAGTTTTTTTTGTAGTTTATTAACATGTACTTCGTTGTAAATTCGTGGAGTAATGCCAACGGTAATGAGCCTAATCTATTGTAGATCAGTTAATTTAGGTTATGTATATAATTGTAAGTAGATGTTCCATTTTTGAAGGCTAAAAATTGTTTTGATACCTTCATTGTAAAGTAGAATAGGGTTGTCACCTAACAAACAAGATAATGTACCACCAGGAGAATTAATGTATATTTAAGGTTAACAAACTACTTGTTATTTGTAATATTGAGATTTATGCTGAATTTTCGGGGCTGAGCTAGCATCTTTTGTTCCGGTATACTATATCTAACGGGGATTAAGTTGTGATATGGGGCTTTGTGGCCAAATTTTGCGTTTATTGAGTTATGTTGTAGAATTTGATCGCTTTTTGAGATTTTGCTGTAGAATATTGCTAGTTGAGATTTTTTGATGTTTTGAGTGGCTGTGGAAAGCCTGGCGCCCAACCTAACTTTAGAGAATTAGTTCTTGAATTTTAGTGTCCGGAAGATATAGTACCGAAGGTAGGTGTTGATTTTGTTTTTGTAAAGAAAATAATATTCTCACAATACAAACGTTACCTATTTCATCTTTTGTTCAAAAATTATCTTTTTTTATTAAAAATTAAACAATTTGGCTACGAATTTCTCTTTTTTAGTTGAGAATTAAACTATATGGTTGCAAATTTATGCATTTTGTTGCAAATTTGTCTTTTTGTTAAAAAATTACTTCTTTTGGTTGAAAATTCAATTATTTGATTAAAAATTCATCCATAATTTCGAAAATGCAATATTTTTACTTAAAAGATTAGGAATTTTAAGCAGCTTGAATTGAATTTTTAACATAGCACTCATAATAATTTTACCTAAATATTTACTGAATTTTCAAGAATAAGAATATGAAATAAAAATTTGTTCGTATTAATATTCAAATCCCAGGACTTTAAAAATAATTTAAGAAACTATTAATTGAGTTTTTGGTATTAGTCTGTTATTTAATTAATAGATGGAGTTAATATGTATACAAATATCTTGTAATATAATTTTCCGAAGCTTTCTGAATTAAAAATGTAATTGAATCCCTAGAAACTAACAAAAATTTATTTAAATTTATTATTTCTAATAAATTCTCGAAACTTCATACATATTCCGAGTCGATTGTTCAAGAAAATATGAAATATTTGGATGTCTTCGTATTATGAAAAATTATACGTATAAGAAGTTATTATTCCTAAATAAAACCGGAAAATGCCAGAGATTTTTCCCCGAGATCTGAGTAACATACCCTGAATTATGACAAAAGATTAATATTAAAATTTCCCCGGTGAAAATGTTTCAATAATGCATTAATTGCTTAGGAATGATCGAAAAAGAAAATTCTAAAGTATAATTGAAGTATAGTAATTAAAAACTTTTAAAAAACCTATTAATTTACTCTCGGATTTCAAATTGAATTTGACAAGGTGAAAACATTTTTATTTTATTATAAATTCCTCAAAATTAAAGAAGAGATCGCTCGACATCTAAAAATTACTGTAAACTTTTTTTGGCCTAAAACTTTCTATTTTTCAAAAAGCTATAAAAATTGAGAAGACTTGATAGAGAATACAACAAAATTTCTAATTATTATGAAAAACATATATACCTTTACTTTTAACATACTAAAATCAACTCTAGAGTGAAATTAAATTATTTTCTCAATTCCTAATATCCGTAAATGTTTGAAAAATAAATGTTTGCTAAAATCACAACTATCCTTTGGGTTACTTTATTCAAGGTGCAGTTTTATTTTGTACCTAAGTTTCCATTTATTAAAGAAAAAACATATTGAAGTACAAAAATAAACATATTTTGGACACTGACATTTTGAAGAATTTTTTTTTCCAAGAATTGACGCCGCGCCGCAGGTAAGTATAACAGGAGCTACGCGGGATCTGCGGTTGTCACTCAGGCGAGTCCTCAAGCATGAACAAAAAATCGGAGAGGGCTATAATGAGTTAGTTCCCACCCACCGTCTGACCCAAAATTGGCGCTATAGAAGAGTTTCTCTCTATTTGAAATCCATTATCCAGGAATCTGAATTTTCGCTTTAAGATTTAAAAAGTTTACAATCTGTTTTTTTTTCTATGGAAATTTAAGACATTATTTATAGATTTTTTAAATTGAAATAGTAGAGAAACGACGTTTTTTCTTCAAATTTCCGCTTAATTATCAATAAAAATATTCACCTTTGTCTATAAATTCTTATATCCAATCTTACCAAATCAGACCTCATTATTTCTTCACATAATGCCACGGCCTGGTTTCGTTCATTTTTGTCTATTTAGTGATTTTCCGCCAAGAAATCAAATACTTATTTTTCGTTCTTGAAAGTGCGAGAAATAATTCCATGCCGATGCGAGTTATCGGAAAAGTAAATATTACGTGAAATAACAAGTCGGTAAAATAAAAATTTATTAAATAAGGAGTAGCAAAAATAAAACCGATGACTAATGACAATTCGGATGAATAATCAATCAATTCTTATTTGTGAAACTTTTGTTAATTAAATTACTAATTATTATTTTACAAATAAAAAAGAATGTTTAATTATTTACTACTAAAATTTTAGCTAAAATATCCCAAGTTTTATTGTTATAAATTCAATCAGTCAAAATACTGACTAATTTGTTAATAATTTCGATTACATATCAATTAAAGAACCTTTTCTGTCAATTATTTTCGACATAAGTTTATATAGCTAAATAAAAAGACTTTCATGTTTCAAATGCGTGTTCTCTTATTTTATATTCTTTTTAATAATAATAATCGACAATAATTTACAACTGAAAATTATTCAATTTTACAATTTAGAAATGGACTATTTTGAAATCTAGAGAGTTGTAGATTAAACACTTTTTAATTAGTAAAAAATATTAGACTATCCAATTCAAAGCATTTTGAACTAAAAATATACAGCTTTTAGAACTTCAAACAATAAAATTGCAATTTGATTTTTTTATATTTAGAGCAATGAAAATTTGAGAGATTTTCTGAAAATCTCTGAATTCCTTGAATTTTTAAATATCCTTGATTTTTCCTAATTACTTCAAATCATCAAACATTGTGAATTCCCTAAACTTCTGAAGTTTCTTGAATTCCTTTAAAGCTTTAAAATACATGAAAATCTTGAAATTAAATGAAATCCTTTAATTTTGAAATTTCTGAAAGTCTCTAAATTTCCTTCATTCTGAATTTCTTTAAGTCCTTGTAATATCCTGTAATATTCTAAATTCCCTAAATTCCTGGAATCATGTAAATTCTGAAAATTCCCTGAATTCCTTCAAATGTTCTAAAGTCTCTCAATTCCCTAAATTCATAGAATTTCTTGAACAAATTTAATTCTTTTGAGTTCCTCTGAATTCTTTGAATAAACTTGAATAATTCATGGAGTACTCACAATTTAGGAAATTCCAGGAATCTAATAAATTCAGATAATACAGGCCATTCAGATGAATTCAGATATATCTGGGAATTCGGAGGAATTTAATTTCATTTAAGGAAATTAAAAGGAGATGAAATAAATTAAAATAATTTTAAAACTTCATAAATCTTTCCACATTTATCACTCGAAAAATAAAACAAAAAAATTAATGAAATAAAACAACGCCTATCAAATTATTTCCACGATATAAATACAAATTTAGTTGAATCAAACAAATTTTGGGTTGATTCAACGAAATGAATGATTCAACGAAAAGAATTGAAAGATTTGGTTAGGTCAACCAAATATTTATTAACCGTATTCCATATTTAAACCAAGAAATTTTTTTATTTAAACAAATCGTCTTCTGAGTGTATTTAAATAATTATTATTTTTACATTGTGAGGCAATACCATGTAAGTACGTTTCTGAATCTTTATAATACCTAGTTCTTATTGTTTCAATAAAGCTGCAACTGTTACGAAATCACGGTCTTTTATTAAACTTATCTATTTACGATACCGTTTCTAAATAATAAAACGTTGATTTATAAACTATAAATATTTCTTTCTAAAAATCTCAACTTCCATATTTATACATTTTTAGAAAATAATTGAGACACTCTTCATGATATTCTTTACCTTAATTTTCGCAAGACGCTCAAAGTTATCCATAATGAAAGTTATCCATTCACTTGAAAGAAAAAAAAAATTAGATTGAATCTATTTTTCTCGCCAATCTTTTCAAGACAAAATAATTTTTTTTTGTTTTTTAAGGAAATTAGATGAAATGTATTTAACTTTAAATTGTTATAACTATTGACCTAATTCAGATATTTAAATTTTCTTCTCGCATTCTAGTGGTGTATATTTTACTCTTTTCAGATTAGTTGAAAAAGACATCTTGCAAATATTATCTCGGTCAAATGATTGTTGCGGCCAAGAAGTTTTTTTTGTTGTGGAAAAATTGAATTTCCGAATTTATCTCCAAAAAGCGGCAAATTCGGCACAATGTCAAGAAAACTGTTTGCTTATTTGAAACAATTGTTCAAAAAATATTGTGCATGCCTAAAACTTACAAAATGTCTTCTCTATATGTTTTAACAGGTCAAATAACGAAAATTTATTTTGAAAAAATGTCTTCTTTTTTTGGTTGAAAATTTAAATATTTTGTTTTCGGTTAAAAATAAGTTTTCCCAGTTGAAAAATCAGCTACTTGTGGTGCAAATCTTTATCTTCAATAGCCTTTACCCTCACCTAAAATTATGAAAGGCTTTTTTCATGTAGATGAAAATTTAACATTTTTTAAAACTTGAACAAATTTAGTCTTCGAAATATATCATTTAAAAAAATGTTAAAACTGTGATTCTGACAGATATTTCTTGAAAAAAATAGAAATTGCCTCATTTCTTTCTGCCTACTTTTTAACAAAGAAAGCTTTGTAAGGACGACAGTTCGGTAAAAAATCGAATTCGTTCAAGTAAAAATTCCTTAATTAAAAAATGTGTGTGACTTAAATCGATGCTAAAAGTCGTGGTCCCTCACTTGTTTTAAAATCAAATGTCAAATGTATATTATATTTATTCCTGTACCTCAGTCTAGGTCTGTTTATACAGATATTGCAAAATAAAGTACAAATCTTATTTTTAATGATTACATTAATATTTGTTTTTTATTTTGCAATTTATTTTTTTTATAGAAACCTTGAAAAATGTATACCATTTAAGTAAATTAAAAAAATTACAAATCATAATATGCATTAGTATCGGAACAAAAGTATTTTCATTGTCTTATTCTGGTGATTAAATAAATGCGCATTCTAATTAAATAAAAATTCTTATTAAACATTTTATTGCAACTTGTGTTATTTTTCCATAATTTCAGTTTGTTTTTTTCCATGCAGATATGATTCAGGCAAAAAATGTTGTTTAATAAAATATTATTGTATCTTGTCTCCCTTTTCCAATTTTTTTTTATATTTTCATGTCTATATATTTTTATAACCAGAATTTATAACAAACTTGTTGATTTTTTTCGTTTCACAACTTTTGTCTTTTAATTTTTTTCGTCTCTTGTTTCCTTTTGCCAAAAATTTAATTTATTCATTTTTAATCTTATTTTTTACGATTAAAAGAAAATCTACTCGTCCTATCTAAAATAATTAATAACAAATTTATAGACCTTTTTGGGTGAAAAACTTTTGTCTGTTAATTCTAGTTCTTACCTTGTGTTACGTCATGAATAATAATAATAATAATAATAATAATAATAATGAGGTAAGGCTTGAGCTTTCCTCTCATGACATTGACGGCAATGTTAGCGGTAGCATTGCTGCTGACAGGGTTTCCCATGACAAATGGGCTGATAACGAAGAGGAGAAGGACTATGTAGAACACCAAAACCCGTAAATGAAAAATGGAGAGTCAAGTAGAACTCACTAATCAAACAGCTTTCCAGCAAGTTCAAAGAACATCTGCGACAAAAAGTAAGCAGTGGAACATCAATCGTACCTGCTGAGGATGCTTTGAGTAGCATTAGCTATTTGCAGCCAACCACCTCAACAGAAATAACGTGGGAGAGCATCAATTGGGATACCACAATGAAAGAGCAATTGATGCGTTTCTATTAGGAAAGTGCGAAGTTTCAAACGAAAATTAAAAAAGGATACAATTTAAGAACGAAATTTGCTGCAAAGTATCCTAATACACAAAAAGTTGCACTGAGAGGTCCTCTTGCTAAGCTGAGGGACATCATGACTAATCTACATATTATATAAGACCGAGCAATGGAGATTAAACAACAGGTTGATTTTGCGTGGAAAAACAACGGCAATGAACATCAGTTAGAGAAAGTCGCGTCAAACGGTCAAGCAGAAACAATTGATGTTCTTCTTAACCTATTGATGATCCAACACCACCGCATCCTCCAGAGGTGGCTGACCTTATACCATATGAACAGAGATGTTATGCGCCTTTTTTGGCAGAGAAACGTGGGTAAAGTGTGAGGAGAGAACATCATAGAATCTTCTTACTTAAATACACAGAGCTATCCACAAAAATAAATGAGAAGAATCTGGCAGATCAAAAACGCTCAATATCTGTAAACAGACTGCTTTTGGCTGTTAAAATAGCTGCTATCAAAATGGAAGTGCAACGGTAGCTTCCTATTGTTGACCTCGCGTTGGAAGATGTGGATAACGAAGACTTGATTGATGCTGAAGGCATAGGTGCTAGGGATAATGAACATCATGCACCGGATCCATTAGAACCATATCCGGATATTACTAACGATGATGTGGATAGGGAAATCTCTGAAGAACTACAGCACCTGGAAAGGAATTTTGTTCATGCTTTACTAGAGTTCAGATATGTAGAACCAACACTAGGCATTCTCTGCTCAAAATGAACATCACAAATGATCTGCGTGCACTAATAGCACATCTCGCCAGCAAGGTTTTACCTACGTATTTAAACGTAGCACAGACTGCGTTAGAGATGCAAACTCTTGTATACTGTGCAGCTGTGACAACCGTTAGAACGTTGGGCCGAAAAACTAGGCCTGCAAATGCAGTTTTTGTCCCAGCAAGGGATCGAGATCCACCATGGAAGATCAGTTTGGATGTGGATGTCAGCAAAGTATGGTGCAAATTGGGTCGATTAACTCAATATAAAAGAGGAAGTATAACCAGAAAGCTGATAAACCATGTTACTAAAATTATATACCCTCGGCACATCGAGACACTAACACCAGCAATGTTGGATGAAATTTTAGACTCTCAACGACAGAGACGTGATGTTCTTACTGACAGACTGTGTCAGTACATGAAAAGTAGTACACGAAGGTAATAAAATCAAAGCTTTTAGACAGATGAAAGAAGGTTCTATCGTGAACTGTGAGTGAAGCCAAATAATCAGCAAGGCACCGAAGTCCCTCAATTGAAAGAAATGACTTACTACTGGTCGGGTGTTTGGGGGAAAATGAACAGATGCAATTTGAACACTGCGTGGTTCAAACTGGAGCAAGCAAGGGCAAGCGATAGCCCTGAAATGCAACTGACAATCATCACAGATTTAGGTGTTTCAGCGGTCTTGAAAAGGGAGAGTAATTGGAAATCTCCAGATCCGGACATCGTGCACAACTTCTGGTACAAGTACATGACGAGTGTGCATCTTGCGTTGGCAAGGTGTTTTCAGAAGATCGTTGAACACTCAGATCTGATGCCAGGTTTTATCCTCCAAGGTACTACGTATATGATACCAAAAAACCCAGACGCTCAAAATCCATCTGACTTTCGACCAATAGCCTGTCTTCCCACAATTTATAAATGTCTTAGAGTTATCATTGCGGATAAGGTATATTCTCATTGTTACGAGAATGACATTCTTACAGAAGAAGAAAAGGATTTTGTAAAAACTCACGAGGCTGTAAATTTCTAGTCCCTATAGACGCTGTTTCCATGACTCAAACTCGTAAGCAACAAAGGAACTTACACATGGCATACATTGACTGCAAGCAAGGGTTTCCCATCGTGCCGCATGACTGTTGACTTGATGTCTTAAAACTTTAAAAAATCTGCCCAGGCATTATTGACTTTCTAAGTCATGCTATGAGGCTCTGGCATACAAGAATCAAGTATTTTGATCAAGAACTACCAAGGATAACTAGATCAATACGCTTTACGACGGGTATATTTCAAGGAGACTGATTCAGCGCACTATAGTTCTGTTTAGGGTTGAATCCATTAAGCAAAACACCAAACAACATGTCTCATGGTTTCAGAATTCATGATAATGAGGATGGTCAAAAAGTGACACATCTTCGTTACATGGATGACCTGAAGCTGTACGCTAGTTCAGCCCAGAAACTGCAGCAAGTGATCGATGTCACAAAGCAGTTTTCCAATAATATCCACATGGAGTTCAGACTAGATAATTTTAGAACAGTGCATTTAATCAGAGGGAAATTCGGGACCGTAGAGTTGGAGGACACGTTATAAAATGACATCGAGGCAATGGCTGCAGGCGTATCATATAAATATCTGGGTATTCTTGAATCTAAGGTTATTCAGCATACGATAGTTAAGACAAGCCCAACGACTGCCTTCAGTACGAGATTCAGAATTATTATGGGGAGTTTTCTCAAATCGGCAAATAAAATCAGGGCGATCAACACATATGCCATCTCTGTCATTCAACGATACAGTTGCGAGACTATTTTAACAGCAAACGAAATGTTGCGCTTTACAGTACCATCTGTTAAGCGGATCTTGACTGCATTCCCTTAAAGTTGTCCTTCGATGGGGCCTTGAATAACAGGGCAGAAACCATAGAGGAATTAGAAATACAATGGAGGCAGAAAGCCATCCATGGCGAGAACCTCAAAATGTTAGATCAAAATAAAGTGGATAGTAAGGCATTCAAGATTTGGCTGAGAAAGGTTGCTCTGTATTCAGAAACTGAAGGATTCGTCATTGCGATACAGGTGAAGTTTGTCAGCACCATGAATTATCGCAAACACGTGTTACATCAAGACGTAGTTGACCGGTGCCGATTATGTGGAGATACCAACGAATCCATCAAGCACATTATTGATGGCTGTCGCGTAATGACTCAGAGAGAATATATGCACAGACATAATGATGTAGCGGGCAGTATGCATCAACAACTTGCCCTAAATCTAGGACTTTTAAAAGAACGGATGCCCTTTTATAGATACATTCCAATGCCCGTTTTAGAAAGCGAAGACTACATCTTATATTGGAATGTTACTATCCAAACGGATCATTACATCTGGCCAAATGGACCTAACATCGTAATGCGAGAAAAAAAGGTGGAAGAGATCATCGAAATTGCCCTTCCGCTTAACCGAAATTCGGAGTCAACGTATACAACCTAGATCCACAAGTATAGCGAATTAAGGCATGAAGTAAAGACCATATAGAGGAATGTGAATCATGCATCTATTCATTCCATTTTGATTTCGGCTACAAGCAATGTGCATGCAAGATGCACTCAAAATCTTGAACATTTAGGAGTTAGTAGGGTATTGGCAGCAGGTCAGAAGGCGGTTTTATTAAACACTTGTCGCATTGTAAGATACTTTCTTGACCATCAGGAAGCGAGCGACTAAAAACCCGTGCAGATGTATAACCGGGTTCACCTGAGTAAAAGTTTAATAAAACATATAATAATATAAATGTCATTTATTATAAACAGTTGCAAAAATAGATTTGACATACTGCACGAACTTGACGGAAGACGAGTTTGTCCTTGGCCAGTACCTTAAAATAAACGGATCAGATTTATTATGGGCCAAGGAGTTAAACAAACTAAATTGTAGTAATTAATATAATTATTGCTTACCTATTATTAATATAAATAGAGAGTAGATAAATTGCAGGTGGCCACAGTTGCCACTGTGACCTCTGTGTAGTGGTGGAGAGCAGGCGTATATACCTAATTGGAATGGGGCGTCCTATAAGCAGGTGAACCCGTATTTGGTTTGTAATTTTGAATCCAATTTAGGATGAGATTAAAACTAATCTAAA
Source organism: Belonocnema kinseyi (assembly GCF_010883055.1). Lineage (NCBI taxonomy): Eukaryota > Metazoa > Arthropoda > Insecta > Hymenoptera > Cynipidae > Belonocnema > Belonocnema kinseyi. Next base: position 83,848,043 of record NC_046657.1, read on the forward strand.
GTGGGCAATCCCAGACTCGGGGTTTTCAGTGCATAACACTGTCACAAGAGTGCTCACTAGGGTGGCTCAAAAACGTTTTTTTAGAGGGTAACGATCCCCCCAATTCCATTCCAAATCCGAAAAAGAGTATTCTGTAATTTTTTTTTTATTTTAACAGGTGCCGGTTTTGACTTGAAGTTTCCCATGTAAAATGCATGGCGAAAAATCACTTTTTTAAGTTTTTAGAATAATTTTTTAGTGTTTGAAAAAATGTGACGGGAAAGTATGGGGGCCTGTTGAGAATTATCCGACGAAGAATTTCATGTAGCAGACATTAGGGGTTGGCTGCCATAACACACCACCACGTGTACCTGAAAACTACCCTTAAAACCAAAAATGTCAATTCTTCATGAAATCGACCTTGTGAACTCTGTATTTTCGTGTTTTTTACTTAAAATTGTTACTATTAGTCTAGTGGAATATTTAATAAAATTGGTTTATTAATTTTTAATTGTTTATAGATCTAGTGGAATATTTATTAAGATTAGTTCATTTATTTAAAATTATTTAAACAAATGGAATTTTTTAAAATATTTTCGTTTTGATTTTTATTAATAAAAATTATTACTGTGGGTCTAGTGAAATATTCATCAGTAGTAATTAATAAATAATTAATAATTAATTTATCATTAGTATTTGAGTAATAATTTTTATTTAAAGACAAATTCAAGAAAATAAAATTAATCAAACAATGTTGATAAATATTCCACAGAAGAAACAATAATAATTTTTAATAAAAAAACTATTTAAACCAATTCTATTCGTTTCAAAAATTAAAAAATAATAAACTAATGTTAATAAATATTCCAACAGACCAATGGTAATAATTTTTGAGGACAAAAACTAATTTTTGTCAAAAATTATTTAAACAAATTTTATTTGTTAAAACAAATAATAAATAAAAAACAATGATTATAAATATTCTACTAGACCAATATTAATAATTTTAAGCATAAAATACAAAAATACCGTGTGCAAAAGGTAGAATTCATGAAGAATTGACATTTTTGGTTTTAAGGGTAGTTTTCAGGTACTCGTGGGGATATGTTAGGTCAGTGAAACCCATATGTCTGAAAGATGAAATTCTTTGTGGGATAATTCTCTACAGGCCACCATTCTTTCCAGTCACATTTTTTCAAAACCTAAACAATTATTCCACAAATTAAAATAAGTGATTTTGCCCATGCATTTTACATGGGAAACTTCAAGTCACCCAGGCGGAAATATTATATATAGTTTATATATTTTTTATTTTTTTATTTATTTATCAGCATTTGGAACTCGAAAGTTCATTGCCTCATCTACCCGAGACCGCCACGCGTCTCTATCCTGTGCATCATCCATCCACTCATTATAA